>NW_023994200.1:2500-566112 GCF_015586225.1 Lucilia sericata
TTAGTTAGTTAGTTAGTAGTTAGTTAGTTAGTTAGTTAGTTAGTTAGTTAGTTAGTTAGTTAGTTAGTTAGTTAGTTAGTTAGTTAGTTAGTAGTAGTTAGTTAGTTAGTTAGTTAGTTAGTTAGTTAGTTAGTTAGTTAGTTAGTTAGTTAGTTAGTTAGTTAGTTAGTTAGTTAGTTAGTTAGTTAGTAGTTAGTTAGTTAGTAGTTAGTAGTTAGTTAGTTAGTTAGTTAGTTAGTTAGTTAGTTAGTTAGTTAGTTAGTAGTTAGTTAGTTAGTTAGTTAGTTAGTTAGTTAGTTAGTTAGTTAGTTAGTTAGTTAGTTAGTTAGTTAGTTAGTTAGTTAGTTAGGTTAGTTAGTAGTTAGTTAGTTAGTTAGTTAGTTAGTTAGTTAGTTAGTTAGTTAGTTAGTAGTAGTTAGTTAGTTAGTTAGTTAGTTAGTTAGTTAGTTAGTTAGTTAGTTAGTAGTTAGTTAGTAGTTAGTTAGTTAGTTAGTTAGTTAGTAGTTAGTTAGTTAGTTAGTAGTTAGTTAGTTAGTTAGTTAGTTAGTTAGTTAGTTAGTTAGTTAGTTAGTTAGTTAGTTAGTTAGTAGTTAGTTAGTTAGTTAGTTAGTTAGTTAGTTAGTTAGTTAGTTAGTTAGTAGTTAGTTAGTTAGTTAGTTAGTTAGTTAGTTAGTTAGTTAGTTAGTTAGTAGTTAGTTAGTTAGTTGTAGGTTAGTTAGTTAGTTAGTTAGTTAGTTAGTTAGTTAGTTAGTTAGTTAGTTAGTAGTTAGTTAGTTAGTTAGTTAGTTAGTAGTTAGTTAGTTAGTTAGTTAGTTAGTTAGTTAGTTAGTTAGTAGTTAGTTAGTTAGTTAGTTAGTTAGTTAGTTAGTTAGTTAGTTAGTTAGTAGTTAGTTAGTTAGTTAGTTAGTAGTTAGTTAGTAGTTAGTTAGTTAGTTAGTTAGTTAGTTAGTTAGTTAGTTAGTGTTAGTTAGTTAGTTAGTTAGTTAGTTAGTTAGTTAGTAGTTAGTTAGTTAGTTAGTTAGTAGTTAGTTAGTTAGTTAGTTAGTTAGTTAGTTAGTTAGTTAGTTAGTTAGTTAGTTAGTTAGTTAGTTAGTTAGTTAGTTAGTTAGTTAGTTCGTTAGTTAGTTAGTTAGTTAGTTAGTAGTAGTTAGTTAGTTAGTTAGTTAGTAGTTAGTTAGTTAGTTAGTTAGTTAGTTAGTTAGTTAGTAGTTAGTTAGTTAGTTAGTTAGTTAGTAGTTAGTAGTTAGTTAGTTAGTTAGTTAGTTAGTTAGTTAGTTAGTTAGTTAGTTAGTTAGTTAGTTAGTTAGTTAGTTAGTTAGTTAGTTAGTAGTTAGTAGTTAGTTAGTTAGTTAGTTAGTTAGTTAGTTAGTAGTTAGTTAGTTAGTAGTTAGTTAGTTAGTTAGTTAGTTAGTTAGTTAGTTAGTAGTTAGTTAGTTAGTTAGTAGTTAGTTAGTTAGTTAGTTAGTTAGTTAGTTAGTTAGTAGTTAGTTAGTTAGTTAGTTAGTTAGTTAGTTAGTTAGTTAGTTAGTTAGTTAGTTAGTTAGTTAGTTAGTTAGTTAGTTAGTTAGTTAGTTAGTAGTTAGTTAGTTAGTTAGTAGTTAGTTAGTTAGTTAGTTAGTTAGTTAGTTAGTTAGTTAGTTAGTTAGTTAGTTAGTTAGTTAGTTAGTTAGTAGTTAGTTAGTTAGTTAGTTAGTAGTTAGTTAGTTAGTTAGATGGATGGATGGATATCTAGGTAATCCCACGACCTCCGCACTACTACTTACAACACTACCGAAGATCCCATCGTAGGCAATGAAAATTGGTTTCGAAATTCTACATAGCACAGATTGGGTTAGTTAACATAACAGTTTTTTTGATATATTGACTCCTCCAGTGATGAGTCTATGGACCTGTCTGCTGACAAGTAAATTAGCAAAGAAGTTGCGAACTTATGCATAGTCTGACTTCGATCATAAAGTAACGATTATTGGACTTAATGGATACGGACTTGAATTGTATATGTATTTTATAGATCGTTTTGTAAAATTCGTACGTAATGCACCGATGATCCCTCTCCGGATTGATTTAAGTGCCTATTTATGTGTAGCTCAAATTCTTTTTTGATTGTAGAAATATTATTTTCTGGTCCTATTAGTATCATGTGCTAAAAATATATAACCTCATCAAATTTCGATTATTAAACTTATTTATCTTAAATTAATAAATTAGACGTTATTACAATTTAAAAATTGTCTTTTTTTTAGATTTAACACATTTGCATTCAAATGAATTGCTAACAATTCATTAAATATTTATGCTTTGCAAGAAAATGTCTATTTAATTATACAATTAAATTGAAATTTTTGTTGTTTTTTTTTCTTCTACTCTGTGCAATGTTTGTATTCTATAGTTTACAATACAAGCAGAAATACCTTTTTTTTTGAAAAAAAAATATCATATTTGTAGTAATTTAAATAATACCTCAGGCTGTAAATTTATCAGCAAATAGGACAACAAAAACACAGAAAAAAGTATATAGAATAATAAAACTACTACTCGTAGTAGTTGTACAAGTTGCTAACAGACGTAAAAACTCAACATGAACCCAACATACTTTTCATACATAAAATTTTCATTCACAACAAATAAAATACCTGCAGACATATAGTGGGTAATGAAATTGAACAAACAGTAATAAATATAAACATTTAAAAAGTTTTTAATTAAAAAAAAGTTATTAACTTTTTCATCTAAAAACAGAAATTTCTCCATATAAAAAATTAGTTAAACTTTAGGTTTGTTTTAAGCATCTTCTTTAAAGTTAGAGATTTACTTTTGTCTTTCACTGTACTTTGTTTCCACCTAATGCAAATACTAAAAATAACTGTAAAATTGTAAAAATTTTTAATGGTTGCAAATGTAAATGTGTTGTTTGTACAATTTGGTATATTGCATCACATTTTGTAACGCGTTTTGTTTTGTGTATTATACCGTAAGTTTTGTTTTCATTATAGATCGTGGTGCTTTGGCATGGAAATATACATATATGAAAAGTATATGTATAAATAAATGTATTAACATAATCTTGTCGTACTGTAAATGTTGTGTTAATATTAGATATATGAGTATGATTAAAACTAATTTAAATTTCTTGTTTTCTTTTTGAGAATTATTTTACATTTAAATGTTATTTCTTGAGGGATAATTGAGAATAGTTGAGAAAATTATAATGTTTTAAATTAACATTGTTTTGTTAAAATTTTGTCTAATTTGCGTTTACAAGTACTAAGGCCAACAATATATTTTTGTATATCGTACTTTTAAATTAACTTTTGACCTCCGGTAAGTAAGTGATTAGTGTTCTAGTCTGGTAGACGGGAGGTGATGGTTTTGATTCCCACTTGAGCCACTGGTAAAAGAGTGCACAACATGCCCGATAGAGGCCTACGTGTATTTCTCCGGATTTGATGTACATATATACATACATCCTTTTTTCATATTAACTAACTATCTACCGGAACTTGATCTTAAATCAAACTATCAGAACTAGGACGCTAGTACATTTTCCTTTAGTTTGATCGTTTAGTTTGACCTTTGACCTCAACAGCTTGCTTCCATAAAAATTACTACATTTTTGAAAACGATAAAATTTTTACAACTTCGTTTCTATTTCGATTTATTTACTATTTCAAAATCGTGTACATATATTTTAATCAACACAAATATTCAAAGAAAAATATTCTTTTACAACTGTTGAAATTTACTACCCTGATGTTTATAGACTCCTTATAGAACCCAACAATATTTAAATAATACATTGACTCCATTTAAAACTCTTCACTTTCAATACAAGATAGGCTCTACTATGAGCTTTCTTGCTTCTCTACTACGAGCTTTCTTGCTTCCCTACTACGAGCTTTCTTGCTTAAGCTTACACATGTATAAAGGACCAACAAATTCAGTCTAAGGGATCGATCGAATTTAAACCTTTTTTCTATACTGTTCCTTAGAAAGCTGTAATCGGCAGTAAATCATTGTAGTGACATTTAGTCAATCGCAATCAAATTGAAGAATGATTTAATCTTTGTAGCCTCAAAGGCTGGAATATTTTAAAATATGTAACTATTCACCAAGTTAATTCTTTCACTAGAAGTAACTTCAACAAAGTATTAAGAAAAATCACAATTTCGGGACTGTAACCCCAAGCTGCAGTGAAAAAAATCCATTCCTCTTTAATCAACAATAAAACAAAGTTGCTTTAGTATTATTAACCAAAGAAGAAACACTACTTCTTTACAAGTGGCAAGATGTTGATGTTCCAGTGTGTCTATTACTTCTATTCCTCATACAAAAAGTTACTGCTCATGTATTATACTATGTAGACATCGATCAAAGTATGTATAGCAATCACTAAATACTCCTTACAACTAAACAACGGTCATAGACAAGAACTGTTGTTACTGCTGCTTCTGCTGCTGTAGTATGTAGTTTTTAGTTTCGAAACATACAACATGTTGCAAACATTTTTCAAAGCATATTAGTATGTAACAACACTATTTTATATACTTACTTGAGAACGTTATGTAAAGCTTATGTAAGTATATGCAATGTATATTTCAATTTGAATTGAACTGTTAAAATAACAACAAACTATTAGGAGTCTAACGTTAGAAATGAACTAAGAAAAAAAAAAAGAAATTACTAACTTGAAGCTTTTAATCTATCTACATGTGTTTTTGTTTATACTCGAAAGCAGATCTGCGAAAGAGTTATTTCTTTCGCCAATAATTATTTGCATTTTAAATATTAAGGTTCAGGAAAATATCGAGAAATTTATTTAAGTCGATATTTTGGAATATGTTCGGATTTCACCAAATACTCCTAGGCAACTATAGGTCTAATGCGTATAGGTCCTGATGGAAAAATCACTATAAAGTGGTCCATAAAGCTTTTTCATCCGATGTTTAGAAACTAAGTTTCCTGGAGGAATTTCCTTAGAATTTTTCCAACTGCGTTTCTAAGGGAAGTAATATTTGTAACAACGTCGATCCCAAGATAATGGATCTAATATTGACGAAAGTCTGGCAATAACGAAGAAAGTGTTTTAGAGTTTTACAGTCCTGTGCGCATGGTCTGTATTCGTTTGCATCTGTCCTTCCATTTTTGTATAGTTCTGCCCGTAATCCTGTATATCCACTCGGAATACGTTCTATTATACTAATCTCGACTTGCTCTCGTTAAGGACTCCCTATATTAATTTCCTCGAGTTCTCCAACCTTTATAGCAAGTGCATTCGCTCTTTCGTTCCCGAAATAATACTTTAATTATTGATGTAATTCTTTTAAATAATTTATACTTTTCTAAACTTACTAATAGCTATAGACAAGACATATAAGTGTAAACTGTACAGTTGGGAGTAAAAAATTGGGTCTTATATAGGAATTATCGACCTTTTTTTAACATTATATCGGAAATTTTATATAGTCGGAGCTGAGGAGCTGACGAACTGATTAATTACTTTTGATCGGCTTCGTAAAAGAAGTAGAAATTGGTCACTTCTTATCATTCCGTTTGTAACACATTATCGTAAGCCCACAATATATGTATATTCCAGATCTAATCTATGTCTGTTCAAAACATTATAGGGACTAAATGGGAGGAGTTGAAGGAATAAAAACTTTCACAAATATTATTTAATGATTCAGTTTGCATACAAAACGATCCACACTTGATCCTCCTAGTACACATAAAAAGAGTTTGGTCTATAATTGTCCCAAGTCCACATAAATGAACTTTTTGCAAAATCACCCTGAAGTTAATATATATTGCAAAATATCGGGATATACAAACATTATCATTCAGAAATCGGCTAGTATTAACGATTTCGTAAAGGACAGGTTTAGAGAATTATTGTAAAAGTTAAGTAAACCTATAATATTCACCACCACTGTGTATTTCTAATATTCTCGACTACATATTATGGTATATATGTATGCGTGCTGATAGTTGTATGTTATTTTAAGTTGTACACTGTAATCAACAAAAGAAATTGCATACATTTTATTACTGCTTTTATGTTGCTTCCTTGCTAATACATTTGCTGTTGTTCAATCATGTTGTTGTTGTTGATGCTGATGTTACTGTTGAAATTATTGTTGTTGTTCTTCTGCTCTGTTCTTTGTATTAGATATAGTAAAGAGTTCTTGCTTTTGAAACTGCTGCTGTTGTTGTTTTTAAACAATTTCCTGTATCGAAGAAAAAAAAAACTACTAAAATAAATTGAATCATAAGCTTAAAGCGTTATTATAAGGCCTACAACTCTAACAGAGCTAAGCAAAAAAAGCCTTCTATTTCTTGCATTTACTACACAACATGTCAATAGATTTTATTTACCATGTTTTGAGTATTAAAACTGGACTAGATGTTTTTCACTGAACATGTACAAAATCCTAGAACAAGTAACAAAAATACATATCGAAAAAATAAATTTAAAAGAAAAACATTTATTTTACAGTTTTGCAATATTTATAATTTGTAGGTATATTTTACATTAAATTACAGACAAATACATGTTCAAGTTACATGCATACGTTTTTGCAAAAATAATCTGTCATTTTAGTCAAAAAGTACATACATATTTATGTATGTAAGCTAAGTTATAGCAATTATGGTAATAATTTTACTTTATTTTATAAACAGACATTTATATATATACATATATCCGTTACACAAGATGTTGCCAATAAAACAATAATATTAAAAATTTTTTGACAACATAATATGCTTGTTATAAGTATCAGCATGAAAAACAATATCAGCAATAAAATCAAATTTGCAAAAGTGAAAAAAAAAAAAAATATAAAAGAATTATAAGTCTATTTAAACACGTACAAAAAAATTGTCAAATTTCAATATTGTTTTCAATAATAAATCTGGAAAATGGTAAATTATAAAGATACACTCGAGGAAAATTGTTGGTAGAAAATAGAGGAAATTTTTTAAACGCTTTTATATCTGTGGTAGTTATACTGCTAAGTGTGTTTCTGGACTATAATATAGTCTGGATTATAGTGTAGTTTATAATCTCAACTATAGTCTAGTCAATAGTCTGGTGTCTAGACTTTGGACTATTATCAATCTATAAACTGGACTACAGTCGACTCTATAGTCTGGTCTACTCTCTTGTCTAGTTTATACACTGAACCCAAGTCTAGACTATAGTATAGTCTATACTCTGGACTACTATATAGTCTAGTGAATACTCTGGACTATGGTGTAGTTAATGGCCTGAACTATGCCCTAGTATAAAGCATGGACTATAGTCAAGTCTATAGTCTGGACTAGTCTACTCTATAGTCTAGATTATAGTATAGTCCATAGTCGGGACTTATTCTTGTCTATAATCTGGATTGTAGGGTAGTGAATAATCTGAAGTATTTTCTAGTCTATAGACTGGACTATAGTCAAGGCTATATACTGGGCTATAATCTAATCTACAGGCTGGGCTATAATCTAGTCTAGGACTATAGTCTAGTATATAGTCAGGACCATAATCTAGTCTATAGTCAGGACTATATTATAATCTATAGTCCGGATTATGGTCTAGTTTATAGTCAGAACTATAGTATAGTCTATATGATGCTCTAAAGTATTGTCTATGCTCTGGAGTGTAGTCAAGTCTATACTCTGGACTATAAAAGTGTTATAAGTCCACCTGTATTCTTGACTATAGTTAAGTCTATACTGGATTATAATCTAGTTTATTGTTTGAACTATAGTCTATTATGTAGCCTGCACTCTGGACTATAGTCTGTAGTATATTTTGGTCCACATTCTGTAGTCTCGTCCATCATCTGGACTGTAATATAGTCCATATTCATGGCTCTAATATATTCTGTAGTCTAGACTATAGCCCTATATGAAATAGCCTGGATTATATAACAGTCTATAGTCTGGATAATTGTCTATTTTATAGTTGAACGATTAATTTTCTTCGAGTGTAGTTAATTGTATAAAATCATAATATATAAGGAAATAATCGATGCTTAAGTAGAAAATTATGTTGATATGATTATAATGTAATATTCTACATATGTAAAGTATTGTAAAAGTAGAAGCAGCAGCCAACATATAGAACTTATTATTGTTTTACCAGAAAATTTTAATATCAACATAATTATCAAAATCATCATCGTCGTCATTGTCAGCATTATTACTTGTACGATGAAATTGTAACAATTGAATTAGATATTAAAATTCACAAATATTTTATCTTAACATCATAGAAATTTTGAACAAATAAACATAAAATATGAATTATTAAACTGAATATTCTTCATTCAGTTACAATCTACTACTAGGAGTCAGTAAATTACTAAAGAATTTACTGCTATTTTCCAAAATTTGCCCCTTAAAACTTTATGTGTGTATGTTCGTTCATCTATTGGGGGTGGTTGGGGTAGATTTTGATTGCCGGCAGTGTTGTATAAAATAAATCAGACAAAGACAATAAATTATGAAATACAATTTTTTACCTTAAGGCATAAATTTAATTCTGCAAACGACTACATACTACTGCTTACTGTTTCTTATTGCTATATTTTCAATTTCTTCTTCCCCAACGTACCTCCCCCACTAACCCAAAAATTAATATTTACTTTATTGAATGAAGAGTTTATTGCTAGAGTAAAAGACAAATACGTATAGCAAAAGATAAACCCAATCATATTTCCTATACAAACCCTTAATGTAAGATTATATAGTATTTTTGCTATATGAATGATTTTACTCTTACTCCTATTTAGTTGTAGAGACATACATACATTACATTTAAATTTGCAGTTTATTTTATTTGTTGAAATAACATTAAATTTTCGAAGACATTTTCCATATTGTTGTATAACATTCAAAATTATTATTACAATTTTGTAGTAGTATTTGTGTTAAAATCATTATGTACAAAAGTGTCTTTATTGGAAAATCATAATTTTAAGAAAAACTATAATCTTATCTACACCCTGCGCTAGTGTATAGTCTTGTCTATAGTATACAGTCTAGCATATAGAGGATCCTATAATCTAGTCTATAGTTTAGTCTATAGTTTAGTCTATAATCTAGTCTATAGTCTAATCTATAGTCTAATCTATAGTCTAATCTATAGTCTAGTCTACAATCTAGTCTATAGTCTAGTCTACAATCTAGTCTATAGTCTAGTCTATACTCTAGTCCATAGTCTAGTCTATAGTCCAGTCTATAGTCTAGTCTATAGTCTAGTCTATAGTCTAGTCTATAGTCTAGTCTATAGTCTAGTCTATAGTCTAGTCTATAGTCTACTCTATAGTCTAGTCTATAGTCTAGTCTATAGTCTAGTCTATAGTCTAGTCTATAGTCTAGTCTATAGTCTAGTCTATAGTCTAGTCTATAGTCTAGTCTATAGTCTAGTCTATAGTCTAGTCTATAGTCTAGTCTATAGTCTAGTCTATAGTCTAGTCTATAGTCTAGTCTATAGTCTAGTCTATAGTCTAGTCTATAGTCTAGTCTATAGTCTAGTCTATAGTCTAGTCTATAGTCTAGTCTATAGTCTAGTCTATAGTCTAGTCTATAGTCTAGTCTATAGTCTAGTCTATAGTCTAGTCTATAGTCTAGTCTATAGTCTAGTCTATAGTCTAGTCTATAGTCTAGTCTATAGTCTAGTCTATAGTCTAGTCTATAGTCTAGTCTATAGTCTAGTCTATAGTCTAGTCTATAGTCTAGTCTATAGTCTAGTCTAGTCTAGTCTAGTCTATAGTCAAGTCTATAGTCTAGTCTATAGTCTAGTCTATAGTCTAGTCTATAGTCTAGTCTATAGTCTAGTCTAGTCTAGTCTATAGTCTAGTCTATAGTCTAGTCTATAGTCTAGTCTATAGTCTAGTCTATAGTCTAGTCTATAGTCTAGTCTATAGTCTAATCTATAGTCTAGTCTATAGTCTAGTCTATAGTCTAGTCTATAGTCTAGTCAATAGTCTAGTCTATAGTCTAGTCTATAGTCTAGTCTATAGTCTAGTCTATAGTCTAGTCTATAGTCCAGTCTATAGTCTAGTCGATAGCCTAGTCTATAGTCTAGTCTATAGTCTAGTCTATAGTCTAGTCTATAGTCTAGTCTATAGTCTAGTCTATAGTCTAGTCTATAGTCTAGTCTATAGTCTAGTCTATAGTCTAGTCTATAGTCTAGTTTATAGTCTAGTCTATAGTCTAGTCTACTAGTACTCTGATCAATTGCAAGAGGTTAACTTATTGGAGTTTTTTTAGTAATCACGTCAAGAAAATCAAATTTTGATTTAGGTCATTATTAAAGTAAATAAGAAATAGTCGTGTCATTAATATACACATACAATTGTGTGTATTTTGTATTTATTAAGTTAGTTTGCGTACATATTTATGTAATTTATTTATAATATATGAAAATGATTATATTTGTAACAGTTTGATGCTTACGAAATTGGCAAATTGCATTTTAGTTCATTTGTTTACTTTCTTACAAACAAATATCAATATAAGCCTGAAGTTCGTGACGTTTGTCCCGACTTCAACTTATTATTTAGAGTTGCCTCTAGAGTTTCTAAAGACCTTTTACACGTTTGCGTATTATAGTCTATAGTCTGGTCTATATAGACTTATCATTTAGATTTGCCTCTAGAGTTACTAAGGACTTTTTACACGTTTACGTCTTATTAAAAAGTTACAGTCCCTTTAAAACTGCTGGGATTTACCTAATGTTATACTAAGTATTTGTAATTTACTGTAACTGACTTGAAAAGTTTTAAGGCGTTCATTTGTTAAAATTGTGTGTTTAAAATAATTCTTCAATATATATTGAGTCTGAATAATATTGGAGGATAGTAGTTATTAAATAATTGTTAGTAAATTTCCTACAAGTGTAAAAATTCATAAGTAGAAAATTTGAGAAGTATTTACCAAAAACAGTTTCTATGAATTTTAACAAAATAGGAGAATTATTGAAATTTTATATAAAAAAATACATCGTATATGTTCGAAAATAAAAGGTTACAATATATTTCTCTGAAAATACACGACTTAGCAGTAATAGTTTAATAATGCTAGTAGTTACTCCTTTATATTAATTCAGTTCAATCCAGTTAACTTTACAATTCATTCATGTTCTTATTTCAATTTAAACTTAAAATATCGAATTGCAAACAATAATGTTAATATAATAAAAATTGCAACTATTCGACATATCGAATTATAAAGATAATTGCTTTCAAAATTGGTAAAATTTTAAGAAAAACACGTTGCAAATAACTATAATCCGAAATAACAACAAAAATAGGAAATAAAAAAGAGGAAATAAATTTAGTCACCAGTATTTCACAGTAAATCAAAAGGAAAAGCTATAATTTCTTGTTGTTTTATTTAAATTTTTTGTTTTAGCCATGATTGTTACGAACAATAAAATTATCCTTATCATCAATAATAAAACTACTCCTACTATTTTAATACAAACACAAAATTTTCCTTACCCGCTTTTAGTTTTCATCATCATTATTATTATTTAGCCAACTCTACTATAATTCCTATCATAGAATATCTATTTTGCTGTCTGTCCCTATATCTGTAATATCATCAAAACACAAAGATTTATACGTTTTTTTCCTGTTATCTTTTATTTGATTTTTATATACATGTCTACAACATGCAATTGCTGCAAGTATTTTGTTGTTTTTGTTGTATTTTACTAGCAACTTTTATGCATTTGATGCTGCTACAGCAAGTATTAAACAATAAACTTGAAATTTGAACATTTGTGTTTTATCAGCAAAATAAAATCGACATTAAATAAAACTACAACAACCAACAAACAATACAAAAAAAAATTTACAATTATTTCCAATTTCAATTTTGTATATGACAACAACAATAATAATAGAAAAAATCTCATTATAGAAATACAATGAATGAGATGGATTTTATTGTGAAAAAAAGAAATGTTCATTTACTACTCGTACTCTACTACTTCTACTACTAATACTACTATTCTGCCGTTGATGTTGATGATTATTATGGGGCTGTAAAAAGAGCAATAGAAGTGCTGATGAATAAGCACAGTGGTTTAAGTGGAATATATATTGAGAGACAAATATGAAAAGTTTTGTGTTACGAAAGTGATCTTGAACTGAACTAGAACTGAACTAACTAGAACTGAACTAGAACTAGAACTGAATAGAACTGAACTAGAACTGATCTAGAACTGAACTAGAACTGAACTAGAACGGAACCTAGAACTGAACTAGAACTGAACTAGAACTGAACTAGAACTGAACTAGAACTGACTAGAACTGAACTAGAACTGAACTAGAACTGAACTAGAACTGAACTAGAACTGAACTAGAACTGAACTAGAACTGAAAACGAGAAACTGAACTAGAACTGAACTCGAACTGAACTAGGAACTGACACTAGAACGGACACTAGAACGGAACTAGAACTGAACTAGAACTGAACTAGAACTGAACTAAACTGAACTATAACTGACAGACTGAACTAGAACTGATAGAACTGAAATGAACTGACTAGAACTGAACTAGAACTGAACTAGAACTGAACTAGAACTAGAACTGACTAGAACTGAACTAGACCTGAACTAGAACTGAACTAGAACTGAACTAGAAAACTGAACTAGAACTGACTAAACTGACTAGAACTGAACTTGAACTGAACTAACCTGAACTAGACTGAACTAGAACTGAACTGAAATGAACTAGAACTGCTGAACTGAACTAGAACTTAACTAGAACTGACTAGAACTGAACTAGAACTGAACTAGAACTGAAACAATAGAACTGAACTAGAACTGAACTAGAACTGAACTTAGAACTGAACTAGAACTATAACTACTAGACTATAAACTGACTAGAACTAGAACTAGAACTAGAACTGAACTAGAACTGAACTAGAACTGAACTAGAACTGAACTAGAACTGAACTAGAACTGAACTAGAACTGAACTAGAACTGAACTAGAACTGAACTAGAACTTAACTAGAACTGAACTAGAACTGAACTAGAACTGAACTAGAACTGAACTAGAACTGAACTAGAACTGAACTAGAACTGAACTAGAACTGAACTAGAACTATAACTGAACTAGAACTATAACTGAACTAGAACTATAACTGAACTAGAACTGAACTAGAACTGAACTAGAACTGAACTAGAACTGAACTAGAACTGAACTAGAACTGAACTAGAACTGAACTAGAACTGAACTAGAACTGAACTAGAACTGAACTAGAACTGAACTAGAACTGAACTAGAACTGAACTAGAACTGAACTAGAACTGAACTAGAACTGAACTAGAACTGAACTAGAACTGAACTAGAACTGAACTAGAACTGAACTAGAACTGAACTAGAACTGAACTAGAACTGAACTAGAACTAGAACTGAACTAGAACTGAACTAGAACTGAACTAAAACTAGAACTGAACTAGAACTGAACTAGAACTGAACTAGAACTGAACTAGAACTGAACAAGAACTGAACTAGAACTGAACTAGAACTGAACTAGAACTGAACTAGAACTGAACTAGAACTGAGCTAGAAATGAACTAGAACTGAACTAGAACTGAACTAGAACTGAACTAGAACTGAACTAGAACTGAACTAGAACTGAACTGAACTAGAACTGAACTAGAACTGAACTAGAACTGAACTAGAACTGAACTAGAACTGAACTAGAACTGAACTAGAACTGAACTAGAACTGAACTAGAACTGAACTAGAACTGAACTAGAACTATAACTGAACTAGAACTGAACTAGAACTGAACTAGAACTGAACTAGAACTGAACTAGAACTGAACTAGAACTGAACTAGAACTGAACTAGAACTGAACTAGAACTGAACTAGAACTAGAACTGAACTAGAACTGAACTAGAACTAGAACTAGAACTAGAACTGAACTAGAACTGAACTAGAACTGAACTAGAACTGAACTAGAACTGAACTAGAACTGAACTAGAACTGAACTAGAACTGAACTAGAACTGAACTAGAACTGAACTAGAACTGAACAAGAACTGAACTAGAACTGAACTAGAACTGAACTAGAACTGAGCTAGAAATGAACTAGAACTGAACTAGAACTGAACTAGAACTGAACTAGAACTGAACTAGAACTGAACTAGAACTGAACTAGCTGCTAAAAAATTATAAATATCGCTGCGAAAATATGTCTTGCAAACCACTGTTCTATAGATCATTAAACTACAAATACTTTCCACGAAGAAAAAAGAAATGTTACCATATTGTAAAGTTAGCAATAATAAATACAACATGAAAAAAACTATAAAAAACAACAACAAAAATACAATGCAAATGATACATACACCAACCAACATACAAAACAATTCCCAATTGGCACAAGACAATAATGTTTGAAACATGCACATTCAAACAAACATTTTTGTGTTCACTTTTTTTCGTCATTTGCTGTTGTTGTTTAATTCAACCAATATTTATTAGACTAGACTTGAATCGTATCAAATCTCCATACAACTAGATTTCCCATAAGTACTACAACAAAAAGGAAAAACGCATAAACTGTCATACTCTATTCCATAGAAACATAGATAGATCGATGTAATCGCTGTGTAGCTGGGATGCATTTGTATTGTACACTTCATTAATATCTGCAGCCCTATTAAACATGAATAGGCCGAAAAAAACACGAACCTTAGAATTGAAAAAAAAAAACAAATTCTATTGTTGTTAAATGCATCATGATGACAATGATAGACTCACACATCGTAAAATAGAGTAGAAGAGACGAGAAGGAGAAAAACTTATTACTAGTAGTATTAAACGTATAGAAAATAAAATCAAACTACAAGTACATAAGCGCAGTTTTATTGGCATATTACCCCTATTGAACAACGACAACAAAAAAATAATGTTCATTCATACAATATTCCCATGAGACACTCCCCGAAGTTTAAATATACTCGACATTAAATCAGCCAAGGGCAGGAATACTATCATTCTTTTCATACACATATACTTACATATATTTTTATTTCATAATAATGTGCCTTTAAGCTGAATATATCACACACACAGTTCACATAGATACACTAATACTTTGAAATAATTTTTAAATGCACATAGATTAAAAATGCGTCAAATGTGCTGCATAAGTACGATTATAAACTTTAGCGAAAAATTTTATATTTCTATAAGAGAGTGTGAGCAGTTTTGTTGGTTGCAGTTACAATACCAGTTGTATACAAAAGCTAGCTGGTTTCCGGAAAAAATAGAGTTTTATCAATAATCACTACAACAGCAAGTCATTCAGAATGAATAAAACTAGTGAACAAATGCATAAAATGACAAAATGATCATAAATCATGTTTAAGGGTGCAAAAGGTTATATTTCAAGTGGCTGACTTTTAAGCCTTATAGTCATTTTTCTTTATCTCCGTTTGATATTAGTAGATGTTTGTTACTGTTTGATATGAGGATTTGATTTGAATTTTGATTTGTAGTAAAGGAATAATATGAAAAAATTGTTCAGAACTACTATTATAATGAAGGGTTCCAAACATGTTCGTTGTTTATAAGGCATCGAAATATTGGTAGTAAGACCCCAAAAGACCCATGTCCGCCGCCTGTCTGTCAGTTGAAAACACTAGAGATTCTAAATGGGGGGGATCTAGCGGCTTAAAATAAATATTTTCTATGGACGCAGTGTTAAAAATATGCAATATCGCTGCACATTTCACTTATATCGAATAATTGGTAGGAAAACTCCAAAGATCAATTTAAATTTAGATTAATTTAAAATTTATTTCTTATATTTATCAAAAAATGGTTCATTGTAGCATTAATCATATGTCACCTTCATTTTAGTTCAACCAAAAACAATCAACTCTTAAAATTCTTCACATAATTGTGCCAAAATGTTTAACACATTTTGCTTGGGAAATTTTTGAATTTTCAACCAAACTCATGCATATTAAGGTAGTGCTTTTCTAATTTAGAAATTTTAAAAAATTAAAAATCAATTTCCAAGAAATACATTTCAATTTGTAATACAAATCTACAGCTGGCAGAACTAAACTATGACAAACAACATTTGACTCTAAAACTGTGCCTTTAGAACTACTATCCGAATTAATAAAAATTTTAGTATTCAACAACACCCTAATGTCCAATGTTTACTGCTGATACCATGGTACTCTGTATGTATATTTATATAGTACAACTCCCCCATACAACCACCCTTTTCATGTACTCTGGATCCAATCATGCATGCATGCATGAATGTATGTAAGTGAGTTTTTGTAAACATACACACACATGAAAAAAAAAGTGAAAAATTACCAAACAATGAAAAAAAAAAAAAATACCAAGAAAATCAATTCCCAAAATCACGAACTAAATTAAGAAACATTTTTCAACACATTCTTACTTCATCTTGATGTTTCACACATTCCAGACTTTGTAGAATAGACAACAGACACATATTTCTTCTTCTTGAAGGACAAACACACACACACACATATAGTAAATATTTTTTTTATTAATGCTTTTTGCAAGGACTAGCCTGACGACTGACTTTACTGTACATATAAGTATAACTTGTGCTTCTTCTATTCATGTTGCAATTTAAGGTAATTTCATACGTTACAATTTCCAAAAATGTCAAGAGATAACAACTGTCCAGGCTGGACACGCGTCAAACATGTGAAGGAGTATGTGTGTGGAACGTGAGTTGTGTAAAAAGGAATGTTTAAGCATGTGTCTGTTCTCTACTTTTACTCGATTCTTCGTTTCTCTATTCTATTTCAACTGTTGTTGTTGTGCTTAAGCTTTTGCCTTGTCTCTGTTTGTTGTTGTACGTAAAATGCATTGTTCAATTTCCGTTTTTGGTCAATTTCCGTTACGCATACCAAAAATTGAAATCAGTTAAGGCTTAAGATTTCCACAAGATTAATTTCATTTATTTTTCGTTGTCGAAGGGTGCAAAAGTGTAAAATGAAACAAATGTTTGTAAAGAAGAATGTATGAAAAAGCAAACAATACTTCAAATGAGTTTCGTTTTTCTTTTTATAGATATTTATGGGAATATTTTTCAGTTAATGGGGTGAAAAAACTTGTAATTTTTCACATATTTTCTTTACATTTGTGTTGGTGACTGGTGTACTTTAAATATTGCCAAATTAAATAATTATTGTTATGGTGATAAATGCAAAAAGTTTGAAAATATTTGAGTTATTAAAAAGGAAAAATAAATGTCTTCAAATATAACAATATACCGCTCTCAGTATTTTTTAAAGTTTTTTCCATAATTATAATATTTATCCAAAGTTTTCAATAAGCAAGGAAAATTTCATTATAAAACTTTCTGAACAAAGATTTTTCAAAAAATATAAAAAAATTAATGAAAATTTTTAAAAATTGTATTTATCGTATTATCGTCTAGTCTATAGTCTAGTCTATAGTCTAGTCTATAGTCTAGTCTATAGTCTAGTCTATAGTCTAGTCTATAGTCTAGTCTATAGTCTAGTCTATAGTCTAGTCTATAGTCTAGTCTATAGTCTAGTCTATAGTCTAGTCTATAGTCTAGTCTATAGTCTAGTCTATAGTCTAGTCTATAGTCTAGTCTATAGTCTAGTCTATAGTAGTCTATAGTCTAGTCTATAGTCTAGTCTATAGTCTAGTCTATAGTCTAGTCTATAGTCTAGTCTATAGTCTAGTCTATAGTCTAGTCTATAGTCTAGTCTATAGTCTAGTCTATAGTCTAGTCTATAGTCTAGTCTATAGTCTAGTCTATAGTCTAGTCTATAGTCTAGTCTATAGTCTAGTCTATAGTCTAGTCTATAGTCTAGTCTATAGTCTAGTCTATAGTCTAGTCTATAGTCTAGTCTATAGTCTAGTCTATAGTCTAGTCTATAGTCTAGTCTATAGTCTAGTCTATAGTCTAGTCTATAGTCTAGTCTATAGTCTAGTCTATAGTCTAGTCTATAGTCTAGTCTATAGTCTAGTCTATAGTCTAGTCTATAGTCTAGTCTATAGTCTAGTCTATAGTCTAGTCTATAGTCTAGTCTATAGTCTAGTCTAGTAGTCTAGTCTATAGTCTAGTCTATAGTAGTCTATATTGTCGTATAGTCTATAGTCTAGTCTATAGTCTAGTCTATAGTCTAGTCTATAGTCTAGTCTTAGTCTAGTTATAGTCTAGTCTATAGTCTAGTCTATAGTCTAGTCATAGTCTAGTATAGTCTATAGTCTAGTCTATAGTCTAGTCTATAGTCTAGTCTATAGTCCTAGTCTATAGTCTAGTCTCTAGTCTAGTCTAGTAGTCTAGTCTTAGTCTAGCTATATCTAGTCTATAGTCTAGTCTATAGTCAGTCTAGTCTAGTTAGTCTAGTCTATAATCTGTCTTATATTCTAGTCTATAGTCTAGTCTATAGTCTAGTCTATAGTCTAGTCTATAGGTCTATCTAGTCTATAGGTCTATAGTCTAGTCTATCGTCTAGTCTATAGTCTAGTCTATGTCTAGTCTATATAGTCTTTCTGTCTAGTCCCTAGTCTATAGTCTACTATAGTCTAGTCTATAGTCCTAGTCTATAGTCAGTCTAGTCTAGTTAGTATAGTCTAGTCTATATCTAGTCTATAGTCTAGTCTATAGTCTAGTCTATTCTAGTCTATAGTCTAGTCTATAGTCTAGTCTATAGTCTAGTCTATAGTCTAGTCTATAGTCTAGTCTATAGTCTAGTCTATAGTCTAGTCTATAGTCTAGTCTATAGTCTAGTCTATAGTCTAGTCTATAGTCTAGTCTATAGTCTAGTCTATAGTCTAGTCTATAGTCTAGTCTATAGTCTAGTCTATAGTCTAGTCTATAGTCTAGTCTATAGTCTAGTCTATAGTCTAGTCTATAGTCTAGTCTATAGTCTAGTCTATAGTCTAGTCTATAGTCAGTCTATAGTCTAGTCTATAGTCTAGTCTATAGTCTAGTCTATAGTCTAGTCTATAGTCTAGTCTATAGTCTAGTCTATAGTCTAGTCTATAGTCTAGTCTATAGTCTAGTCTATAGTCTAGTCTATAGTCTAGTCTATAGTCTAGTCTATAGTCTAGTCTATAGTCTAGTCTATAGTCTAGTCTATAGTCTAGTCTATAGTCTAGTCTATAGTCTAGTTCTATAGTCTAGTCTATAGTCTAGTCTATAGTCTAGTCTATAGTCTAGTCTATAGTCTAGTCTATAGTCTCTATAGTCTAGTCTATAGTCTAGTCTATAGTCTAGTCTATAGTCTAGTCTATAGTCTAGTCTATAGTCTAGTCTATAGTCTAGTCTATAGTCTAGTCTATAGTCTAGTCTATAGTCTAGTCTATAGTCTAGTCTATAGTCTAGTCTATAGTCTAGTCTATAGTCTAGTCTATAGTCTAGTCTATAGTCTAGTCTATAGTCTAGTCTATAGTCTAGTCTAGTCTAGTCTATAGTCTAGTCTATAGTCTAGTCTATAGTCTAGTCTATAGTCTAGTCTATAGTCTAGTCTATAGTCTAGTCTATAGTCTAGTCTATAGTCTAGTCTATAGTCTAGTCTATAGTCTAGTCTATAGTCTAGTCTATAGTCTAGTCTATAGTCTAGTCTATAGTCTAGTCTATAGTCTAGTCTATAGTCTAGTCTATAGTCTAGTCTATAGTCTAGTCTATAGTCTAGTCTATAGTCTAGTCTATAGTCTAGTCTATAGTCTAGTCTATAGTCTAGTCTATAGTCTAGTCTATAGTCTAGTCTATAGTCTAGTCTATAGTCTAGTCTATAGTCTAGTCTATAGTCTAGTCTATAGTCTAGTCTATAGTCTAGTCTATAGTCTAGTCTATAGTCTAGTCTATAGTCTAGTCTATAGTCTAGTCTATAGTCTAGTCTATAGTCTAGTCTATAGTCTAGTCTATAGTCTAGTCTATAGTCTAGTCTATAGTCTAGTCTATAGTCTAGTCTATAGTCTAGTCTATAGTCTAGTCTATAGTCTAGTCTATCTAGTCTATAGTCTAGTCTGTCTAGTCTATAGTCTAGTCTATAGTCTAGTCTATAGTCTAGTCTATAGTCTAGTCTAAAGTCTAGTCTATAGTCTAGTCTATAGTCTAATATATAGTCTAGTCTATAGTCTAGTATTTTTTGTTTAGAAGTTTGAGTTAAGTGCTCTCAGGAGTTTTTTTTCAACATTACGGGATTTTCAAAGTTATTGAATTTAAATTTAAGTTGGGATAAGTTGAAGTTGTCGTACTTATACATATATTCCTTAAAAATCTGTAGCGAATGTTGAATAATGATTTAATTCATTTTCTAACATTCTGACAAAATTCCCACCCTCATCGTCACCATAAAAAGTAGATTTTTTATTACAAATCCTTTCATTCAGTTTTTTTTTTCTAATTTTAAACAAATAATTTACACATAATATTAATGTTTATTAAGTATTTATGATTTCTTAAAGAGAAAAAATGTATATAAAAACATGATCCTAAATAAACTTGTTTATTTGAATTTCATTTAACTTTAATGACGTTGTTTTTTATTACAAGTATTAACATGATTTTTCTATGAAAATGAGAAGTAAAGTTTCAGTTAAAAAAAAAAAAACGAAATTGAATCAATTTATGTACAATGTTTACATACTATAGTATGAATACGAATAAATATCTACATAAATATGTATATAGGGAGGTAGGTACGAATATAGTTAGTGTATGTAGTCCCAGGCACTTCATCAACAAATCGTAAATAAACAATGAAAGTCAGAGCCAGAAATGATTGCTTGCCGTTGCTGCTGTTGTCAACGGATGGTGCTGCAAATGATGCCCATTAATACTGTTGCTAAAGACGATGCTGATATTGATGATGAGGATGGTATAAATATTGAAGGAGACATAAAACAACAGCCAACCATTCAAACTACCTCACAGAAATGAAATAAAATTAGAAAAATAGAAAAAAAAAACATGTAAAAAACAATATAAAAATTTAAATGAAATATTTTCTAAAGATCCCATCATCAGAGTCATTAACACCAATATGCATACTTCAGCATTAGAAAAATAGCTGATGACGTTGTTATTGCTGTTAGTAGTCGAAGCTTCGATGGATGGATACTCGTCATATTGTTGATTGGAAAAATTTAAGGTAATGTTGTTGTTAAAAGAAAATAAATGATTTTATTAGTTTTTTTACGTTCTGCTCTTTTTTTTTCTTTTTTTGTTTTATTTTATTATTCTCTTCATTTTATTTATTACAAAACAATAAAACATTAATTTGATATTCAAACACTTTATTGAAAATGCAAATTGTTTTTTAAAGATGTTGACTTGACTGTCTGTCTCTGTATTGGGGGAACAAAAGGATAAAAACATAAAAAATTATTTTAATACAAATAAACTTTAAAATTTTAAAAATAAACAGTTTTCCTCCATTTGAATTTATATCTTTTGAATTTTTTAATATTTGTTGTTTTAGTTGTTGTGTTTATAAATAAAAAATAAAAACAATAAGTGTAATCGGAGAACAATGGATTTGTTTGGTTCGTTGGTGGAGTTATTATTATTTTCTATTCAAACAAATGGCACCGTCTAAGCCATAAAACTTAATATGGGTCCATAAAACCTGTTGATTTAATAAGACTGTCAGGCAGGCAGACGGACAGAAATAGTAATGCATGTAAGTTGCTTGAGATGACCAACCAAGTTGGTTGATTGCTTAGTTTAAGGTGGAAGTTGTTTTTTAATTTTTTGGAAATATTTTTTTCCCTTAGAATCATAAGAAGCAAAAAGTTTTATTAAGGAAAGACTCTCGACACTTTTTAGACCATTGATTTTTAATTGCCTTCAAGAAAAAGGTACTATTCATTAGTTATTTTAGGTCAATACTTCAGTTAAATGTAAAATGAATTAATATCTTGTTTTCTGTAAGAAAAAGTACCAATTTTCTATATTTCTAGATGAATAAAAGTGCATTTCGGAGATGCATTTACTAAAAGGTATATAAATATGTATCTTCCCACTATTTAGTTGGTCCCATTATCCGCTGCTGCTGACTTGACTGATGACAGTAGTCGAACCTATTGATTGGCTAACAAAAGATGCGTTTTATTTTTCAATATCTTCTCTTTTGTTTCTGTTATTTTCGAAATTGTGTTATTGAAAATTATTGTTGTAACCAATATTCTTCTATTTTGGTTCACCTGTCAACTCAAATATTTAACGTTTATACAGGGTCATAATTTTGTCAGAAATTACACTTTATTTTGTTGTTGTTGTTTGGATTTTGTTGTGTGGTTTCAAAGATTTCTCTATCAGCATCAAAGACAAAAGAAATGAAAATGATAACGATAACGATCTTTTAATAGCAATGAGAAATCATATGCGTAAAATTTGTTTTTCAATACATACAGAGAGAGAAATTTATTGGTTAAATTTAATAAAAATATTTCGATTAACCAATTTTGTTACTCTGGACAATTATAGGAACTAATGTCTGGACAGAAATTTCCCCAGTTTCCGTTCTTGCGGGTAGTGAACAAGCGGTTCCAAAGATTCAATTTTCGGAAGCTTATTATTGATGCTGCAGAAGTTGAAAATGAATAGGATCTCTCGAATGTAAAACTAGTTGTAAGCAGACTATAGCTTGGATTTCGGAAAGAAAGCCCGATATAGAAAATAGAAATATTTAAAACTACCAATTCAAAATCCTTTTACATGACATAAATAGTTGAAGTTGAAGATTAAGATCTAACCAATAAGAAAAAAATTATTGGAATTTTTAATTTGGAATTTTATAACTTCCTGAACATTCCAAGATTTTTTAAACTCACGACTGAGTTGATAGCAGTACAATCCAGTAAAATTGCTATAGATTAATGTTCTTGGGCTTCGGCATTCGAGTATTATGCTGGAAGAACAGTATTCGTAAAATAAGTGATCGGTGTACCGTTCATTGAAGTCCGGAATTGTGACAGATTGGATTACTTGGTGGTTGGACGATGAAATACTAAACCACCATATGGTCAGTATAGCAGCGCAATGAAGTCATATGTTTCTTGAGAATTTTGATTCCGTTTGGCTTGGTATTCGAGAAATATGCTGACGGACATGATTGATCGGTGGTTCGTTTTTAAACGAAGTCACAGTTACTGGTTCAATTGTCGGTTTAGTGATCGGACGGTGGCTATTCTGCTGCTAGAATAAACACTTTTCCTTTGAGCATGATTAAACGGTAGTCTTTCTTCAGACGAAATTAATGCTACTGAGAGCAAGCTTAGTAGTCGGATCTTGGCTTATTATACAGCTAAACTATACTCTGTTTTTTTAAGTAACTAACTCTTTTGTGGCAAACATCACCGAAAAAGTCTGCGATATGGGACTTGTGATCCTGTTTAGTTTCGGTGTTTAAGAAATGTGCTTACGGGATCAAAGTTCGTAACATGATTAAATAGTGGTCTGTTTTAAGACGGATCCAATGCCAGGGATTGGTCCTACAGTTCACTTCTTCGTTTCATGATAACATGCTAGGCTAAAACTCTTTTATTGCAGTAATTGCCAGGTGGTAGTGCTCAACAAACAGTCATTGATAGCGGATTCGGGAGGCGGTTAGAATTCGGAGTTCTTGCATATTGTTGGTAGGGATGGTGTTCACGAATTATGTTGTAGTTCTTGTGTTCGACATATGTGTTCTTCTCATGTCTTCAATTTATCGATCACTCTAACCAGTGGTTTGAATAATCGGGTGTTTCCGTTTTTACAGGAAGAATGCCAATGAGTTTAGACTTCCAATTAATTTCTTAAACATAACAAAGACTTTTGTTCGGCCAGGAAAGAGAATGTTATTGACTGCTTTCGAAGGACCAAATAATATAAAGAACATGGGAACACAATTTGATGAAAAGACGCACAATACCCAAATACTTAAAATTCCTAATAAGAAGAACAAAATTTCTTGGAATTGTAGTCGAGACAGTTCTTAAATTAAAAATCATTTCTCTAACTGTAGAAATGGGCGCCACCACCTGTAAAATAATAGCACAGTTAAATTGACCTGCATGCATTGTTGGTGGCAAGTGCACACATATTGAAACCATACAACAAAGTATGTATTCCTAAACATTTGGTCAGTTTTTAAACCAACCAGTTAACCAGCTAGTCAGTCAGTCCAACAAACAGCGAAACCAACAGCAACTTAAACAGTCAGAGTTTATGCACAATCAAGCTGTGTTCGCCAGTATAGTAAAGTATATGGATATGAATTTGATGGGTCTTTAAATGCGAGTGAGTGAGTGTTTGCATGATACATAGTGCGTGAGAGTGTGTAGGATAACAACGTGGGGTCTGCTGGTTAGTCTTATTGTATCTTTCGCTAACGAAATTCAATATTTTTGTAGTTTGTACCTACATACATACATACATATGTATGTATGTAAGTATGTAGTGTTGTTACCTTTAAAATGCTCGTTTAAGGGAACTCTAACAAGACCATTAAACGTTTTGTAACTGATAACGTTAGGTGATAATTGTCGTTAACATTAACAGACGCCCCAAAGATTGTATATCGCCAGCCGAAAGCTTATTGCTATTTATACATATAAATATTTCTCTGGTTGCAACTTGCTTGCATCTCAACAGAAAATCGTTACAGAAATCCCAAGAAAAATACTTTCACTAATTCATAAATAATCGTGCACAATCGTAAATGGTTTTTCAATAGTTGTCGATTAACATATAAACTGTTTTTATATGACCATTGTTTAACGATAAGAGAAACAAAACAAATATAATTTGATATCCATTATGCATAAATTAAATGAACATAAATAAATAAATACTCATAAATAAATGGGATATTTTCAAGATAATCAACAGAGAAAAAAAAAGAGAAGAGTTTGGCACGGTGGGAAGTATTTTCCACATGTGTTGTTGTTGTTGTTAGTTTGTTGAAAAGTGAATTTTATTGTGAAATGACAAAAACTGCTTATAGGCTTTTAGTTAAGGTTTAAATTAATTTTATAAGTTTTTTTTTATGATAAAAGAAAAAGTCTTTAGTAATTAAAAAAATTTCTTGAATATGTGCTAATTAAGAAAGCGTACGATAATTTACACACTTTTTTTGGAAATAAAATCAATTTTATATGTTAAATAAACATAAGAAATAGCAGGGAAGAAATTGAATAGTTTAATGAATTTAAAATAATAATTAAAACATAAAAATTTTAAGTTTAAACGATTTTGTTTTTAATTGATTACGTTTATCTATAAAATATTTAAGAGAAAATTTAAGAGGCAGTTCTTCTTCGTTGGGATAAATTCTAGAGATATTTGACTTATGCTGGTAGAAAAGTATTAGTGACATCAGTTATCGGTGTCCCGATGACGGACCAGGACTTTCTTTATCTATACAATCGCCTCTTTAATGTTGGGTTTCAGTACAACATTTTCTTATGCTGTTTGGCTTTGGTATTAGAGAAACGTGCTGCTGAATATGATTCTTCGGTATGTAATATAATTCAAGCCGAAGTCAATGCTACTAGTTCTATGGTTGGGTTAGTGGTCGGACGGTGGCAAACCGGTCTATCAACGTTTATCTCTAATATATTCACGTTAAAATTGAACAAAATTTTCTTCTTCGTTTTGACAAATTCTATAGCATTAACCAATTCTTTAAATAATCAGTAAATAACTTCTCAATTTAGACGTCAGTTGAACCAGAAAAACAGTACCGATCTGGAGATATGTGTAGTTTTTTTCTTCTTGTCTTGTACAATGTCCATAACTTCAATTCAACTTTAATGGTTCTATTATACAAGATCACACAAGATTATATCAGATATACCAAAGTTTACGGAACCTAAATGTCTTAGAATCACCCAAGAAACATAATTTTCATAACTTCTCGATCCTTAATGACATTGCAGTTCTGAAGTAAAGAGGTGCTGTTCGTACAATTCCAAAAACTAGGATAGTTTAACTAACAAGATTGTAGGGTCTTATATGAACTGGTGGATTGGTGGGTCTTATATGAACTGTTTCGTATCCATAGCCAATATTAAAGCCTTTCTATTTGAGTTATAGGTGGAGTTGGAGTCAATTGCCGAGGTAAATCCAAATATATTACCGTTGCGGACCCGATCAAACCCTTTCAATACTCTACTGAAAGCTCCTCATTTTGCTCTTCAATAAAATTATTCCCGTCGTTGGAGTTTTGGGCTTTCCTTGGGAATTATCCGATGAATATTTCAGCCTTCAGGACTTTTTCCAAAGAGAGAACTTGTGGATCATCTGCCTTATTCCATTTGGGGTTTTATTGAACTCCACAATATTATCTAGAACTGCCGCTTGAAAGAGTTTAAAATTGTCGTCGAACCACATTTCAGCTGGGAATCCAGGTAGAATGGCCCCTAGCCATATAATCTCGACTACACTCTTGTGGGAGGGTTGCTGTGAAAGTTTGGCAGTTGGGATGACAAGGATTTTGGTTACTGAGGTGCCAGTTGCAGTATGGTCAGTAAGCCTTTAGTAAAGTTGGGCTTTTTAGGGGTTGATCTGCCTCTTTTCTTCGTAATATGGATTCCTTGAAACTCAGAACGAACCTCTCTTATCGGTTTTTGGCATAACTTTCGATATGTTATAAGTAAAAGTTTGAAGATATGGCTTAGGAACACTAATTGGGAAATTTTAAGGAAGTACGCCCGCTAATCTAAGTTTCTGGACAGTTATTCCTTTCATTGGTCGCTATATAATGGATTTTCTCCTAAATTTGAAAATGAAATGGAGGCGCAAAATATGTCCGATGTCGGCCTGTCGTGCGTTGTTAGGCCGACAAGATAGATGATCTGGTTAAGCATTGGACGAACTGTCTCCGACTTCCCTTCTAATGCAAATCATTTCATACTGACATTTCTCATTCACCCTTTGTCAATCATTTAAATATTTGAGGACAGAACCATGATTTGTAAAACTCTCTTTGACTATTACAGTTTCAATGTTAAAAAACATGATTTTGCAAAATGGCGTCACTTAGAGAAATGTCGAAAGCATACGAGAGAGCTTTATATAAACAAATTTATATTTGGAACTCCATTCCCATCGAAATTGAAATTATTTTTTCTAATTTTCTTCTACAAGATCGTCAATTTTGTATAAAGTTATTAGTTTTTAAAGTTTTTAGAAATTTATTTACTTTCGATCGGAGTGGAAATCTGTGACAGTCCTGTTTATTTTCTTGGAAATTTAAAACTATCATATCTATGAAACTGGCTCTGTTAATCATCTAAAAAAATTATGGAAAATAGTATCAGTGCAAGTAGAAAATTTATTGATACTTTAGCTAAACCCTTTTTCAATAATAAAAAATCCTGGTTACATACTTGTGGTGCGTAATAAATCACAAACCCAAGTCAGCAAATTTCATAAACTCAAACAACTCTATCACTCATTAATATCCTTTAGTTTTGTCAACAAACTGAGCAAATTTCCTACAACAAAATATAAAAAAATATCTATTTTATATGGATTAAATATGCTGAACACGTGTTACAAGTTTAACCCTTAATGAGGTAATCGATACATCAACGACATTGCAACACAACAACATCATTCAAATCTTTAGCGATTTCAAATAGAAAATTTGAAACTGCTAAAAAAGGTATAAGGAATGAATGAAAGTGGTGACAGATGCGTAAATTGTTGGTTATAAATATGAAAATCACACCTTTTGTGAAAGGGGTGGTTAACTGAGGTTTGTTTTGTTTTTCGGGGGGAGGTAACCGACACACGCTAATAGAAAAAAAGTATCAGATAACATAAAATTCTAAAGTCAATATCTTGTAGTTAGCTAACAAATCCAAAAAGAAGAAGAAGAGAGAGATATAAAATGAAATAAAATATTTCATCATTAATATCATGTGTTTGGTAAATAGCAGTGAGAAAAATGATAAAGTTAAGCTTATTAGCAACATTATTTTGATTGTAGACACACTCGTTCCGAATGTTTGCCAAACGAACAATAAAAATACATAAATCCTTAGCAAATCAGGACAAACAAAAAAGATTTTAATGAAGCCACACACTCTCTCTCACACACACACATACCAAACACAAGCTCAAACGAACTGAGGTATTATACCACATTTGAAACACATACGTAACGAATGTTGCTACTCCCCTGTCGATAATTTAGTTTAGATCTTAAATCGATTTTTGACGCTTAATGTTGAAAATTCTTTTATATATTCACAATATCAAACTGTAAAAACAAACTCTCTTATAAATACAGATAGGCAAAGCATAATAGTTGTTGGTGTTAGAAATTCCTATCACGTGCCTTACAAAATCGGAAGAAAAATTTTTATGTATTTTTATTTTTTTTATATAAAATAATCTCAAAAAAGCATATAGCACGTTACGGTTATCATTACTGTTTGTTACACTAGAGTCATCATCATCTTCATCAACACCAACAACCACCATCAGCAGCAGAAGCAATAGGAACATTTCGAAATCTGTATTATGGACACACGTGCCAATAATTCGTATATTTGCTTAACTTTTCCCCCTTTGTCTCCCCTGTCCTTGTACTGTTATTTGTTCTCAAGACAATAAATAACTGAATTGTGGTTAAACCTGATGTGTTCAATGATTTGTATATGATGACAATATTATGGTTAATGATTCTAGCACATATTTACTTATTGGTCGCTATTGAGGAGTGCATTAAATGGCCTCTTTTGCTGTTCCTATGAAGTTCATTTATTTGTTTGAATAATAGGAAAGCTAATTGTTAGTAAATCTTTTGTTTTATAAAAAGGTCCAGAGTTAAGTTTCGTCTGAGATTTACCAACGATTTTGGATATCATATCATAAAGGGTTTTTATAAAATTTTTCTTTTTGTAGAAAATTTTCTTTTATGGAAAATTTTCCATAAATTTTCTTTTTATAGAATATTTACGATAAATTTTCTGTGTATAGAAAATTTACAATAAACTTTCTTTTTATAGAAAATTTACGATAATTTTTCATTTTATAGAAAATTTTTCATTTTATAGAAAATTTAGGATAAATTTATCCTAAATTTTCTTTTTATAGAAAATTTACGATAAATTTTCTTTTTATAGAAAATTTACGATAAATTTTCTTTTTATAGAAAATTTACGATAAATTTTCTTTTTATAGAAAATTTACGATAAATTTTCTTTTTATAGAAAATTTACGATAAATTTTCTTTTTATAGAAAATTTACGATAAATTTTCTTTTTCCAGATAATTTTCGATAAATTTTATTTTTATAGAAAATTTACGATAAATTTTCTTTTTATAGAAAATTTACGATATATTTTCTTTTAAAGAAAATTTACGGTAAATTTTCTTTTTATAGAAAATTTACGATAAATTTGCTTTTTATAGAAAATTTACGATAAATTTGCTTTTCATAGAAAATTTACGATAAATTTTCTTTTTATAGAAAATTTACGATAAATTTTCTTTTTACACAAAATTTACGATAAATTTTCTTTTTACACAAAATTTACGATAAATTTTCTTTTTACACAAAATTTACGATAAATTTTCTTTTTATAGCAAATTTACGATAAATTTGCTTTTTAAAGAAAATTTGCGGTAAATTTGCTTTTTATAGAAAATTTACGATAAATATGCTTTTTATAGAAAATTTACGATAAATTTGCTTTTTATAGAAAATTTACGATAAATTCTCTTTTATAGAAAATTTACGATAACTTTCCTTTTTATAGAAAATTTATGATACATTTTCTTTTTATAGAATATTTACGATCAATTTTCTTTTTAAAGAAAATTTATGATAAAATTTATTTCTATAGAAAATTTACGATAAATTTTCTTTTTATAGAAAATTTAGGATAAATTTTCTTTTTATAAAAACTTTACGATAATTTTTTTTTTATGGAAAATTTACGATAAATTTTCTTTTTATAAAACATTTACGATAACTTTCCTTTTTATAGAAAATTTACGATAAAATTTCTTTTTATAGAAAATTTACGATAAATTTTCTTTTTATAGAAAATTTTCGATAAATTTTCTTTTTATAGAAAAATTACGATATATTTTTCTTTTTATAGAAATTAACGATATATTTATCTTTTTATAGAAAATTAACGATACATTGTCTTCGTATAGAAAATTTACGATAAATTTACGATAAATTTCCTTTATATAAAAACTTTACGATAAATTTTCTTTTTATAGAATATTTACGATAAATTTGCTTTTATAGAAATTTAACGATAAATTTGCTTTTATAGAAAATTTACTACAAATTTGCTTTTATGGAAAAGTTACGATAAATTAGCTTTTTATAGAAAATTGACGATAAATTTTCATTTTATAGAAAATTTACGATAAATTTTCTTTTTATAGAAAATTTACCAAAAATTTTCTTTTTATAGAAAATTTAGGATATATTTTCTTTTTATAGAAAATTTAGGATAAAATTTCTTTTTATAGAAAATTTACGATAAATTTTCTTTTTATAGAAAATTTACCATAAATTTTCTTTTTATAGAAAATTTAGGATAAATTTTCTTTTTATAGAAAATTTACGATAAATTTTCTTTTTATAGCAAATTTACCATACATTTTCTTTTTATAGAAAATTTAGGATAAATTTTCTTTTTATTGAATATTTACGATAAATTTTCCTTTTATAGAAAATGTACGATACATTTTTTTTTAATAGGAAGTTTACAATAAACTTTATTTTTATAGAAAATTTACGATAAATTTTCTTTTTATAGAAATTTACGATGAATTTTATTTTTATGGAAAATTTACGATAAATTTTCTTTTAACAAGAAAGTTACGATCAATTTTCTTTTTATAGAAAATTTACGATAAATTTTCTTTTAACAAGAAATTTACGATAAATTTTCTTTTTATAGAAAATTTACGATAAATTTTCTTACGAAATTTTATTTTTATAGAAAATTTACGATTTTCTTTTTATAGAAAATTTACGATAAATTTTCTTTTTATAGAAATTTTCGATAAATTTTCTTTTATAGAAATTTTCGATAAATTTTCCTTCTATTGAAAATTTTTAAATCTTATGAAATTGTCTAAATATATTCTAGTACCTTTTTTTTTAATCAGAATACAACATTTTAAAAATCTCTTTAAACAAAAAAAGATCAAAAATCAAGAAAATGTTAATATATGAAACCTAATCCTAAAATGACAAATCTTTCAACGTCTGCCACTGATGGAACACGAAACTAAAATCCCCAAAACTTCTTCAAAAAGAACACACTCAATGACAGACCACCAGTGTTTTTAAACATTATATTAAATTTATAACGTAATTTAAGTCGTTTTTTAATTCATAAAATTAACTTCGACAAAAATTTCATAGGAATTAAATGAATACGATCAAATATACCTGAAATATGAAAACAACATAAGCAAATTATGTTTCGTCCACAAAAAAATAAAAAAAAAAAAACTCACACACACAGAATCATAACATTGAATGAACACATGTTGGAAAAAGCGGCATAAATTAAAGATATTTTTTTCTAAACTAAACGATCTAATCGAATTTTATGCTTCATTTAATTAAAAACTGACTGTTTTCAGTTTTTTTTTCTCTTAGAGACCAACAAAATGAAAAACTTATTAAAAGAAATCGATATTTTATTAATAGTTTTCTAATGAAATTTTAAACGATTTTCGAAAAACATTTCGATTCCACGAAATAATTACTATTTTTGCTGTATAATTTCTTTAAAATTATTATTTTTATTTTTGTTTGAATATAAATTAAATAAATATAAAAATTTATATAAATAGTTATTTGCTTAAATGAAAATTTATATTTAAATTGTTAAATTATTTCAGTGAAATAAAATAATATTTAAAGTTTATTTTTAATTTTGAAAAAATTGCAAATTTTACGCTTTTATTGATAATTGCCCTTAAGGCTTGGTATTTAAATTCTTTTTTTTATATTATTTTGTTATGCTGTTTATTGTTGTAGTTACTGGGATTTTTTTAAAAACTTCTGTTAAATTTTTTCCATGGTTGAGTCCTTTGTATAAACAAAGTGTTTGTTTTTTATTTTTAAATTCAAATTTTTTATAATTGAATATGTTTTTTAATTTGTGTTTTTTAACACAAACATATACAAACATAGATGTTTATACACAGTAAGAAATTAATTGAAATAGTAACAACAATTATTGAAAATTTTCTTTACTAAGAACATTTATCTAATATTTTCTATTAAAAGAGGATTTATTAAAAATATTCTGTAACAAGAAATTTTATAGTAAATTTTTTATAAAATCAGAATTTATCAAAAAAATTTTATAACAAGAAAATTTATCGAGAATTTTCTATACAAAAGAAAATTTTTCGAGAATCAAATGGGCATTTATTGTAAAATCTTCCATACAAAAGAAAATATATCGAGAATCTTCTATTCAAAATTGTCGAGTATCAAATGGGAATTTATTGTTAATTTTCTATACAAAAGAAAATACATCGAGAATCTTCTATTCAAAAGAAAATATATCACTATTCAAAAGAAAATTCATCGAGAATCTTCTATTCAAAAGAAAATTTATCGATAATCTTCTATTCAAAAGGAAATTTATCGAGAATTTTCTATACAAAATAAAATCTATAGAGAATTTTCTATACGAAGTAAAATTTATCGAGAATTTTCTATACAAAATAAAATTTATCGAGAATTTTCTATACAAAATAAAATTAATCGAAAATTTTTTATACAAAATAAAATTTATAGAAAATTTTTTTATACAAAATAAAATTTATAGAAAATTTTCTATAAGAACAAAATTTATCGAAAATTTTCTATAAAAACAAAATTTATCGAAAACTTTCTATAAGAAGAAAATTTATCATAAACTTTCTATAAGAAGAAAGTTTATAGGAAACTTTCTATAAGAAGAAAATTTATCGAAAATTTTCTATAAGAAGAAAATTATCGAAAATTTTCTGTAGAAAGAAAATTTATAGAAAATTTTCTATAAAAAAAAAATTTATCGAAAATTTTCTATAAGAAGGAAATTTACCGAAAATTTTCTGTATTTATTATCGAAAATTTTCTATAAGAAGAAAATTTCTCGAAAATTTTCTATAAGAAGAAAATTTATCGAAAATTTTCTATAAGAAGAAAATTTATCGAAAATTTTCTATAAGAAGAAAATTTATCGAAAATTTTCTATAAGAAGAAAATTTATCGAAAATTTTCTATAAGAAGAAAATGTATCGAACGTTTTCTATACGAAGAAAATTTATCGAACGTTTTCTATACGAAGAAAATTTATCGAACATTTTCTATACGAAGAAAATTTATCGAACATTTTCTATAAGAGGAAAATTTATCGAAAATTTTCTATAAAAAGAAAATTTATCGAAAATTTTCTATAAAAAGAAAATTTATCGAAAATTTTCTATAAAAAGAAAATTTATCGAAAATTTTCTATAAAAAAAAATTTATCGAAAATTTTCTATAAGAAGAAAATTTATCGAACATATTCTATACGAAGAAAATTTATCGAACATTTTCTATAAAAAGAAAATTTATCGAAAATTTTCTATAAGAAGAAAATTTATCGAACATTTTCTATACGAAGAAAATTTATCGAACATTTTCTATACGAAGAAAATATATCGAACATTTTCTATACGAAGAAAATATATCGAACATTTTCTATAAAAAGAAAATTTATCGAAAATTTTCTATAAGAAGAAAATTTATCGAAAATTTTCTATAAGAAGAAAATTTATCGAAAATTTTCTGTAAGAAGAAAATTTATCAAAAATTTTCTATAAGAAGAAAATTTATCGAATATTTTCTAATAGAAGAAAATTTATAGGAAGTTTTCTATAGAGAGAACATTTATCGTAAATTTTCTATAAAAAGAAAATTTATCGAAAGTTTTCTATAAGAAGAAAATTTATCGGAAGTTTTCTATAAAGAGAAAATTTATCGGAAGTTTTCTATAAAAAGAAAATTTATCGGAAATTTCTTATAAAGAGAAAATTTATCGGAAATTTTCTATAAAGAAAAGATTTATCGGAAATTTTCTATAAAAAGAAAATTTATCGGAAATTTTCTATAAAAAGAAAATTTATCGAAAATTTTCTATAGAAAGAAAAATTATCGAAAATTTTCTATAGAAAGAAAAATTATCGAAAATTTTCTATAGAAAGAAAAAATTTCGAAAATTTCGCGACAATTTGTTGTAATCAGTCAAGCAATTTCTCCTAGTGTATTCCAAAATGGTTTTCACACTGCTGCATGTTAATATTATTATTTGCTGGTGTTGTATGCTTTCGTTAGTTTTGTATATTATTTTGTTAAATGGAAATTAGAAATTACACTTTAGCACCAACACATTCAGACGCTGCTAATCAAACGCATTCGCAGTAAAATATTTACTGATAGATATTCAACAATATGTACTCAAAATATCCATATAGATTACTTTTACACACACACACATACACACTATACATATACAAATTATGCACATATTTTACGCTGTTTTTTTTTTTTTCTTCACAATTTAAACAAAAATTTGTTGCACGAAAAGTGCCAAAGGCAAAAGTAATTAAAAAATCCTACAATGTAATATTTTATTTTCAAACTGAAACGAGAGAAATGATAAAAAATAAACGAAATTTTCAATTTCGATTTTAGTTGGGAACATGAAAGTTTTTATTTTATTTTTGTTTTAGTGTTATTGAGTGGGTGACAGCAGTGGTGGGCTTAAAGAGAATATTTCTTAGATTTTTTTTGTTTTCATCTAAAAGCAATTGCTTTCAATTTATGCGGCTTATGCAAGGTGTGATTACTTTCAGCTAGTGTTGGCTTTGCTTGCCGACCACTGATTCACTTGCATTTTGTATAGCAGTGAATTTTTCCTTAGATAGCGAGTTTTTTTGCTTTTGTATTCATTTTTACTTTTGTTGCTCAATGCTTGTGTTAAGGTCATAAAATTCCTGTTTTTTAACGAAAAGGAATGATCCCCTTTTGGATTATATTCTCTGTTCTGTTGCAGTTTTAGTACACAAATAGGAAAATACAACTGGAAAGAGAATAAAAGTAAAACATTGAGAACTTTTTGTAGTAATTGCAAAATAGTAGTAGTTATGGTTGTAGGTTAGTTACTAAAAAGTAAACAACATTTAATTTAACTTTTTTTGGTAATTGTATTGTTTATTTCTGTTTATGTTTGTAAAAAGAGTTTAACAATTTTTATTTAATTCTAACGTTTGGCTTTCGTACGTATTGCTCGTTAATCTGAAAAATCCTTTGCAAAGGTCAAATTTCATTTTATAATGCATTTATTTTAATATAAACAAATTAAAACTAAAAAAAATAAATATTGCTTACGCTGCACATAAAGATTGCATTTTATGTTATTTGAAGCAAACAAAAATTTATTAAATAAAAACTAGAAAAAAATATTTAGTGCAGCTCAGCAACAAAATATTATTATGACACAAGCACATTATACTGTTAACCCAGCATTCATAAGTGGCAGCAGCAACAGGAGCAGGGGTCCTTAAATACCATTCATCGGAAATCTCTTACTAGACTTTGATAAAAAGCACAGACTGTTTATGAGATTGCAGTCATTATAATGACTTTTTTTCAATCAAAAATAAATAAAAACAACAACAAAAATTGCAGGGAGCTAAAAAAGTTTCAAGAACTTTTTCTAAATATTACATTTACTTTTTGCTGCTACAGCTTCTAACATTTGTTTATGTGTATTTTCTACTTATTTTGGCATTTAACTACAAACTGCTCTTGTTGTTTGTTGCTTAAAGTCTACAATACCTGTAGCAAAATATGAGTTGTTAACAGCCAACAAACAACAAAATTGTAGAAAAAGTGCAAAAATAAACTGAAAGGATTTTTACTTTGTGTAAACATAAAAATGCATTTAAAGTTGCTGTTGTCGCTTGTTTTTCTTTTTTAACATACACAAATACATGCATATAATGGCGTCGCTGCTACTGCGATTGCATTAAAAACAAACGGAAACGGAAACATAAAACGTAATCTTAACAAAGTAGAACAAAATAAGAAAAAACGTACAAGCAGCAGCAACACCATAACAAAACGGAACTAAAGTAAATACTAGCCGGGCCAAAAATAGAGGAAAGTAATAAGCAGAATATAATCCATAGACGACTTTCAGGGAGAAATTGGAAGACACATTTAACGAATTAACATGACACTATATTTTTATATGCACATTTATACTCACATACTTTCATAGTTTTACATCTATAGTCTAGTCTATAGCATAGTTTATAGTCTAGTCTATAGTCTAGTCTATAGTCTAGTCTTAGTCTAGTCTATAGTCTTGTCTATAGTCTTGTCTATAGTCTAGTCTATAGTCTAGTCTATAGTCTAGTCTATAGTCTAGTCTATAGTCTAGTCTATAGTCTAGTCTAGTCTAGTCTAGTCTATAGTCTAGTCTATAGTCTAGTCTATAGTCTAGTCTATAGTCTAGTCTATAGTCTAGTCTATAGTCTAGTCTATAGTCTAGTCTATAGTCTAGTCTATAGTCTAGTCTATAGTCTAGTCTATAGTCTAGTCTATAGTCTAGTCTATAGTCTAGTCTATAGTCTAGTCTATAGTCTAGTCTATAGTCTAGTCTATAGTCTAGTCTATAGTCTAGTCTATAGTCTAGTCTATAGTCTAGTCTATAGTCTAGTCTATAGTCTAGTCTATAGTCTAGTCTATAGTCTAGTCTATAGTCTAGTCTATAGTCTAGTCTATAGTCTAGTCTATAGTCTATCTATAGTCTAGTCTATAGTCTAGTCTATAGTCTAGTCTATAGTCTAGTCTATAGTCTAGTCTATAGTCTAGTCTATAGTCTAGTCTATAGTCTAGTCTATAGTCTAGTCTATAGTCTAGTCTATAGTCTAGTCTATAGTCTAGTCTATAGTCTAGTCTATAGTCTAGTCTATAGTCTAGTCTATAGTCTAGTCTATAGTCTAGTCTATAGTCTAGTCTATAGTCTAGTCTATAGTCTAGTCTATAGTCTAGTCTATAGTCTAGTCTATAGTCTAGTCTATAGTCTAGTCTATAGTCTAGTCTATAGTCTAGTCTATAGTCTAGTCTATAGTAGTCTAGTCTAGTCTATAGTCTAGTCTATAGTCGATAGTTTCTAGTCTAGTCTAGTCTATAGTCTAGTCTATAGTCTAGTCTATAGTCTAGTCTATAGTCCTAGTCTATAGTCTAGTCTATAGTCTAGTCTATAGTCTAGTCTATAGTCTAGTCTAGTATAGTCTATAGTCAGTCTATAGTCTAGTCTATAGTCTAGTCTATAGTCTAGTCTATAGTCCTAGTCTATAGTCTAGTCTATAGTCTAGTCTATAGTCTAGTCTATAGTCTAGTCTATAGTCTAGTCTAGTCTAGTCTATAGTCTAGTCTATAGTCTAGTCTATAGTCTAGTCTATAGTCTAGTCTATAGTCTAGTCTATAGTCTAGTCTATAGTCTAGTCTATAGTCTAGTCTATAGTCTAGTCTATAGTCTAGTCTATAGTCTAGTCTATAGTCTAGTCTATAGTCTAGTCTATAGTCTAGTCTATAGTCTAGTCTATAGTCTAGTCTATAGTCTAGTCTATAGTCTAGTCTATAGTCTAGTCTATAGTCTAGTCTATAGTCTAGTCTATAGTCTAGTCTATAGTCTAGTCTATAGTCTAGTCTATAGTCTAGTCTATAGTCTAGTCTATAGTCTAGTCTATAGTCTAGTATAGTCTAGTCTATAGTCTAGTCTATAGTCTAGTCTATAGTCTAGTCTATAGTCTAGTCTATAGTCTAGTCTATAGTCTAGTCTATAGTACTAGTCTATAGTCTAGTCTATAGTCTAGTCTATAGTCTAGTCTATAGTCTAGTCTATAGTCTAGTCTATAGTCTAGTCTATAGTCTAGTCTATAGTCTAGTCTATAGTCTAGTCTATAGTCTAGTCTATAGTCTAGTCTATAGTCTAGTCTATAGTCTAGTCTATAGTCTAGTCTATAGTCTAGTCTATAGTCTAGTCTATAGTCTAGTCTCTATAGTCTAGTCTATAGTCTAGTCTATAGTCTAGTCTATAGTCTAGTCTATAGTCTAGTCTATAGTCTAGTCTATAGTCTAGTCTATAGTCTAGTCTATAGTCTAGTCTATAGTCTAGTCTATAGTCTAGTCTATAGTCAAGTCTATACTATAGACTATATAGACTCTGTAGTCTACTTTTATACTTTTATTTCTAAACTTTTAGACTTTTATACTTTTATACTTTTACTTTTATACTTTTATACGTTTATACTTTTATACTTTTATACTTTATACTTTTATACTTTTATACTTTTATACTTTTATACTTTTATACTTTTATCCTTTATTTATAACTTTATACTAATTTTATTACTTTACTATACTTTTACTACTTTTGCACTTTTATAGTTTATAAATTTTTTATCCAAATGCATATTTTATGATCTAGCGTTAGTACTGGTCGAGCGAAGAGTGTCATTAACCATCATATTTTAGCCATCTAAACTACCTTACGATGAAGGTGATCCTCCCCCAAAGTGCAACACTCCACCTGTAGGACCCTTTAATACCAACAATATTCTTTTGCAATTATAAAACACGAATGAAGTGAGCTAAAAAATATAAAAATATATTACTTTTTTACTTTATACAAAAAATACACCTGCATTTGCAAAAATCTAATAAAATGCATACAAACAATTCGTGCCTTATGAATAAATCCCTCACCAAACCATCGAGAGCTGTGTGGTGCATGTTTAATGAAAATGAATTCAATTGCACTCAATGATTTTTTTTAAGTACGAAATGCTTAAAAAATAAGCACAAAATAAAAAACAACGACTACAACAAAATACTTTCATTACTTTTACAACAAATAAATTAAAAAAAAATGAAACGTATTTTTATGCAAAAAATGCAATAAATTGAAAGCAAAATTTCCTGCAAATAAAACAAACCTTTTGTAAGAAGAAAATAACGAACGCAGTGCATCGTATAACCCTTTTTATTCCAGTTTTACTGGCCAGGGCAGGTCATTACAAAAATAAAAGTAGCATTTGTTGTGGGTTTTTTGTATTTTTTTTAATTTTATTTTTATTATTGTTGAATAATTTTAACCTTGGTTTTTAGAGGGGATGCTGTTATAAAACAAAGAAATAAAACGCTAATGTTATGAACGAGGAGTTGAAATTTTATTAAAATTTTGTAAATTATGAAAGAACATACAAAGCATTAATGTAGCCTTTAGTAGATAAAGTCAGATTATTTTAATTATTTTTCCAGATTATGGTTGCGATATAACGACAATACTTTGGTTTGAGTAGGTAAATACTACAAATTTTAACAATTATTTTTGTAATTTAAATTTCAAAATTAAAATTTTATTTTATGAATAATGTATTTATTTTGTTTAAGGCAGAGTTTCAAGTGGTGCAAGTTGATGTTGGGATTGAAAAAATTGTCTGAGTACTAATAGTAGATTATAGTGATGGTTTTTGAAAAGCTTTTCATATTTATCTGTTTTGTAAATTTTAATATAAGTAAATCCCTAATGCCTAGAATATACAGGTTCTTCAGGGATCTAAGTTATATATAGTCTAGTATAGTCTATAGTCTAGTCTAGTATATAGTCTATTCTATAGTCTAGTCTAGTATATAGTCTAGTCTATAGTCTAGTCTATAGTCTAGTCTATAGTCTAGTCTATTAGTCTAGTCTATAGTCTAGTCTATAGTCTAGTCTATAGTTAGTCTAGTCTAGTCTATAGTTAGTCATAGTCTGTCTATAGTCTAGTCTATAGTCTAGTCTATAGTCTAGTCTATAGTCTAGTCTATAGTCTAGTCTATAGTCTAGTCTATAGTTCCCTAGTCTATAGTCTAGTCTATAGTCTAGTCTATAGTCTAGTCTATAGTCTAGTCTATAGTCTAGTCTATAGTCTAGTCTATAGTCTAGTCTATAGTCTAGTCTATAGTCTAGTCTATAGTCTAGTCTATAGTCTAGTCTATAGTCTAGTCTATAGTCTAGTCTATAGTCTAGTCTATAGTCTAGTCTATAGTCTAGTCTATAGTCTAGTCTATAGTCTAGTCTATAGTCTAGTCTATAGTCTAGTCTATAGTCTCTATAGTCTAGTCTATAGTCTAGTCTATAGTCTAGTCTATAGTCTAGTCTATAGTCTAGTCTATAGTCTAGTCTATAGTCTAGTCTATAGTCTAGTCTATAGTCTAGTATAGTCTAGTCTATAGTCTAGTCTATAGTCTAGTCTATAGTCTAGTCTATAGTCTAGTCTATAGTCTAGTCTATAGTCTAGTCTATAGTCTAGTCTATAGTCTAGTCTATAGTCTAGTCTATAGTCTAGTCTATAGTCTAGTCTATAGTCTAGTCTATAGTCTAGTCTATAGTCTAGTCTATAGTCTAGTCTATAGTCTAGTCTATAGTCTAGTCTATAGTCTAGTCTATAGTCTAGTCTATAGTCTAGTCTATAGTCTAGTCTATAGTCTAGTCTATAGTCTAGTCTATAGTCTAGTCTATAGTCTAGTCTATAGTCTAGTCTATAGTCTGGTCTATAGTCTAGTCTATAGTCGTCTATAGTCTAGTCTATAGTCTAGTCTATAGTCTAGTCTATAGTCTAGTCTATAGTCTAGTCTATAGTCTAGTCTATAGTCTAGTCTATAGTCTAGTCTATAGTCTAGTCTATAGTCTAGTCTATAGTCTAGTCTATAGTCTAGTCTATAGTCTAGTCTATAGTCTAGTCTATAGTCTAGTCTATAGTCTAGTCTATAGTCTAGTCTATAGTCTAGTATAGTCTAGTCTATAGTCTAGTCTATAGTCTAGTCTATAGACTAGACTATAGTCTAGTCTAGTCTATAGTCTAGTCTATAGTCTAGTCTATAGTCTAGTCTATAGTCTAGTCTATAGTCTAGTCTATAGTCTAGTCTATAGTCTAGTCTATAGTCTAGTCTATAGTCTAGTCTATAGTCTAGTCTATAGTCTAGTCTATAGTCTAGTCTATAGTCTAGTCCATAATCTAGTCTATAATCTAGTCTATAGTCTAGTCCATATCTAGTCTATATCTAGTCTATAGTCTAGTCTATAGTCTAGTCCATAATCTAGTCTATAATCTAGTCTATAGTCTAGTCTATAGCCTAGTCTATAGTCTAGTCTATAGTCTAGTCTATAGTCTAGTCTATAGTCTAGTCTATAGACTAGTCTATAGTCTAGTCTATAGTCTAGTTTATAGTCTAGTCTATAGTCTAGTCTATAGTCTAGTCTATAGTCTAGTCTATAGTCTAGTCTATAGTCTAGTCTACAGTCTAGTCTATAGTCTAGTCTATAGTCTAGTCTATAGTCTAGTCTATAGTCTAGTCTATAGTCTAGTCTATAGTCTAGTCTATAGTCTAGTCTATAGTCTAGTCTATAGACTAGTCTATAGTCTAGTCTATAGTCTAGTCTATAGACTAGTCTATAGTCTAGTCTATAGTCTAGTCTATAGTCTAGTCTATAGTCTAGTCTATAGTCTAGTCTATAGTCTAGTCTATAGTCTAGTCTATAGTCTAGTCTACAGTCTAGTCTATAGTCTAGTCTATAGTCTAGTCTATAGTCTAGTCTATAGTCTAGTCTATAGTCTAGTCTATAGTCTAGTCTATAGTCTAGTCTAGTCTATAGTCTAGTCTATAGTCTAGTCTATAGTCTAGTCTATAGTCTAGTCTATAGTCTAGTCTAGTCTATAGTCTAGTCTATAGTCTAGTCTATAGTCTAGTCTATAGTCTAGTCTATAGTCTAGTCTATAGTCTAGTCTATAGTCTAGTCTATAGTCTAGTCTATAGTCTAGTCTATAGTCTAGTCTATAGTCTAGTCTATAGTCTAGTCTATAGTCTAGTCTATAGTCTAGTCTATAGTCTAGTCTATAGTCTAGTCTATAGTCTAGTCTATAGTCTAGTCTATAGTCTAGTCTATAGTCTAGTCTATAGTCTAGTCTATAGTCTAGTCTATAGTCTAGTCTATAGTCTAGTCTATAGTCTAGTCTATAGTCTAGTCTATAGTCTAGTCTATAGTCAAGTCTATAGTCTAGTCTATAGTCTAGTCTATAGTCAAGTCTATAGTCTAGTCTATAGTCTAGTCTGTAGTCTAGTCTATAGTCTAGTCTATAGTGTAGTCTATAGTCTAGTCTATAGTCTAGTCTATAGTCTTGTCTATAGTCTAGTCTATAGTGTAGTCTATAGTCTAGTCTATAGTCTAGTCTATAGTCTTGTCTATAGTCTTGTCTATAGTCTAGTCTATAGTCTAGTCTATTGTCTAGTATATAGTCTAGTCTATAGTCTAGTCTATAGTCTTGTCTATAGTCAAGTCTATAGTCTAGTCTATAGTCTCGTCTATAGTCTAGTCTATAGTCTAGTCTATAGTCTAGTCTATAGTCTAGTATATAGTCTAGTCTATAGTCTAGTCTATAGTCTAGTCTATAGTCTAGTCTATAGTCTAGTCTATAGTCTAGTCTATAGTCTAGTCTATAGTCTAGTCTATAGTCTAGTCTATAGTCTAGTCTATAGTCTAGTCTATAGTCTAGTCTATAGTCTAGTCTATAGTCTAGTCTATAGTCTAGTCTATAGTCTAGTCTATAGTCTAGTCTATAGTCTAGTCTATAGTCTAGTCTATAGTCTAGTCTATAGTCTAGTCTATAGTCTAGTCTATAGTCTAGTATATAGTCTAGTCTATAGTCTAGTCTATAGTCTAGTCTATAGTCTAGTATAGTCTAGTCTATAGTCTAGTCTATAGTCTAGTCTATAGTCTAGTCTATAGTCTAGTCTATAGTCTAGTCTATAGTCTAGTCTATAGTCTAGTCCATAATCTAGTCTATATCTAGTCTATAGTCTAGTCCATAATCTAGTCTATAATCTAGTCTATAGTCTAGTCTATAGTCTAGTCTATAGTCTAGTCTATAGTCTAGTCTATAGTCTAGTCTATATCTAGTCTATAGTCTAGTCTATAGTCTAGTCTATAGTCTAGTCTATAGTCTAGTCTATAGTCTAGTCTATAGTCTAGTCTATAGTCTAGTCTATAGTCTAGTCTATAGTCTAGTCTATAGTCTAGTCTATAGTCTAGTCTATAGTCTAGTCTATAGTCTAGTCTATAGTCTAGTCTATAGTCAGTCTATAGTCTAGTCTATAGTCTAGTCTATAGTCTAGTCTATAGTCTAGTCTATAGTCTAGTCTATAGTCTAGTCTATAGTCTAGTCTATAGTCTAGTCTATAGTCTAGTCTATAGTCTAGTCTATAGTCTAGTCTATAGTCTAGTCTATAGTCTAGTCTATAGTCTAGTCTATAGTCTAGTCTATAGTCTAGTCTATAGTCTAGTCTATAGTCTAGTCTATAGTCAGTCTATAGTCTAGTCTATAGTCTAGTCTATAGTCTAGTCTATAGTCTAGTCTATAGTCTAGTCTATAGTCTAGTCTATAGTCTAGTCTATAGTCTAGTCTATAGTCTAGTCTATAGTCTAGTCTATAGTCTAGTCTATAGTCTAGTCTATAGTCTAGTCTATAGTCTAGTCTATAGTCAAGTCTATAGTCTAGTCTATAGTCTAGTCTATAGTCTAGTCTATAGTCTAGTCTATAGTCTAGTCTATAGTCTAGTCTATAGTCTAGTCTATAGTCTAGTCTATAGTCTAGTCTATAGTCTAGTCTATAGTCTAGTCTATAGTCTAGTCTATAGTCTAGTCTATAGTCTAGTCTATAGTCTAGTCTATAGTCTAGTCTATAGTCAAGTCTATAGTCTAGTCTATAGTCTAGTCTATAGTCTAGTCTATAGTCTAGTCTATAGTCTAGTCTATAGTCTAGTCTATAGTCTAGTCTATAGTCTAGTCTATAGTCTAGTCTATAGTCTAGTCTATAGTCTAGTCTATAGTCTAGTCTATAGTCTAGTCTATAGTCAGTCTATAGTCTAGTCTATAGTCTAGTCTATAGTCTAGTCTATAGTCTAGTCTATAGTCTAGTCTATAGTCTAGTCTATAGTCTAGTCTATAGTCTAGTCTATAGTCTAGTCTATAGTCTAGTCTATAGTCTAGTCTATAGTCTAGTCTATAGTCTAGTCTATAGTCTAGTCTATAGTCTAGTCTATAGTCTAGTCTATAGTCTAGTCTATAGTCTAGTCTATAATCTAGTCTATAGTCTAGTCTATAGTCTAGTCTATAGTCTAGTCTATAGTCTAGTCTATAGTCAAGTCTATAGTCTAGTCTATAGTCTAGTCTATAGTCTAGTCTATAGTCTAGTCTATAGTCTAGTCTATAGTCAGTCTATAGTCTAGTCTATAGTCTAGTCTATAGTCAAGTCTATAGTCTAGTCTATAGTCTAGTCTATAGTCTAGTCTATAGTCTAGTCTATAGTCTAGTCTATAGTCTAGTCTATAGTCTAGTCTATAGTCTAGTCATAGTCTAGTCTATAGTCTAGTCTATAGTCTAGTCTATAGTCTAGTCTATAGTCTAGTCTATAGTCTAGTCTATAGTCTAGTCTATAGTCTAGTCTATAGTCTAGTCTATAGTCTAGTCTATAGTCAAGTCTATAGTCTAGTCTATAGTCTAGTCTATAGTCTAGTCTATAGTCTAGTCTATAGTCTAGTCTATAGTCTAGTCTATAGTCTAGTCTATAGTCTAGTCTATAGTCTAGTCTATACTCTAGTCTATAGTCTAGTCTATAGTCTAGTCTATAGTCTAGTCTATAGTCTAGTCTATAGTCTAGTCTATAGTCTAGTCTATAGTCTAGTCTATAGTCTAGTCTATAGTCTAGTCTATAGTCTAGTCTATAGTCTAGTCTATAGTCTAGTCTATAGTCTAGTCTATAGTCTAGTCTATAGTCTAGTCTATAGTCTAGTCTATAGTCTAGTCTATAGTCTAGTCTATAGTCTAGTCTATAGTCTAGTCTATAGTCTAGTCTATAGTCTAGTCTATAGTCTAGTCTATAGTCTAGTCTATAGTCTAGTCTATAGTCTAGTCTATAGTCTAGTCTATAGTCTAGTCTATAGTCTAGTCTATAGTCTAGTCTATAGTCTAGTCTATAGTCTAGTCTATAGTCTAGTCTATAGTCTAGTCTATAGTCTAGTCTATAGTCTAGTCTATAGTCTAGTCTATAGTCTAGTCTATAGTCTAGTCTATAGTCTAGTCTATAGTTAGTCTAGTCTAGTCTATAGTCTAGTCTATAGTCTAGTCTATAGTCTAGTCTATAGTCTAGTCTATAGTCTAGTCTATAGTCTAGTCTATAGTCAAGTCTATAGTCTAGTCTATAGTCTAGTCTATCGTCAGTCTAGTCTAGTCTATAGTCTAGTCTATAGTCTAGTCTATAGTGTAGTCTATAGTCTAGTCTATAGTCTAGTCTATAGTCTGTCTATAGGTCTTGTCTATAGTCTAGTCTATAGTCTAGTCTATTGTCTAGTATATAGTCTAGTCTATAGTCTAGTCTATAGTCTTGTCTATAGTCAAGTCTATAGTCTAGTCTATAGTCTCGTCTATAGTCTAGTCTATAGTCTAGTCTATAGTCTAGTCTATAGTCTAGTCTATAGTCTAGTCTATAGTCTAGTCTATAGTCTAGTATATAGTCTAGTCTATAGTCTAGTCTATAGTCTAGTCTATAGTCTAGTCTATAGTCTAGTCTATAGTCTAGTCTATAGTCTAGTCTATAGTCTAGTCTATAGTCTAGTCTATAGTCTAGTCTATAGTCTAGCCTATAGTCTAGTCTATAGTCTAGTCTAGTCTATAGTCTAGTCTATAGTCTAGTCTATAGTCTAGTCTATAGTCTAGTCTATAGTCTAGTATATAGTCTAGTCTATAGTCTAGTCTATAGTCTAGTCTATAGTCTAGTCTATAGTCTAGTCTATAGTCAAGTCTATAGTCTAGTCTATAGTCTAGTCTGTAGTCTAGTCTATAGTCTAGTCTATAGTGTAGTCTATAGTCTAGTCTATAGTCTAGTCTATAGTCTTGTCTATAGTCTTGTCTATAGTCTAGTCTATCTATAGTCTAGTCTATTGTCTAGTATATAGTCTAGTCTATAGTCTAGTCTATATTCTTGTCTATAGTCAAGTCTATAGTCTAGTCTATAGTCTCGTCTATAGTCTAGTCTATAGTCTAGTCTATAGTCTAGTCTATAGTCTAGTCTATAGTCTAGTCTATAGTCTAGTCTATAGTCTAGTATATAGTCTAGTCTATAGTCTAGTCTATAGTCTAGTCTATAGTCTAGTCTATAGTCTAGTCCTATAGTCTAGTCTATAGTCTAGTCTACAGTCTAGTCTATAGTCTAGTCTATAGTCTAGTCTATAGTCTAGTCTATAGTCTAGTCTATAGTCTAGTCTATAGTCTAGTCTATAGTCTAGTCTATAGTCTAGTCTATAGTCTAGTCTAGTCTATAGTCTAGTATATAGTCTAGTCCTATAGTCTAGTCTATAGTCTAGTCTATAGTCTAGTCTAGTCTAGTCTATAGTCTAGTCTATAGTCTAGTCTATAGTCTATAGTCTAGTCTATAGTCTAGTCTATAGTCTAGTCTATAGTCTAGTCTATAGTTTAGTCTATAGTCTAGTCTATAGTCTAGTCTATAGTCTAGTCTATAGTCTAGTCTATAGTCTAGTCTATAGTCAAGTCTATAGACTAGTCTATAGTCTAGTCTATAGTCTTGTCTATAGTCTAGTCTATAGTCTTGTCTATAGTCTAGTCTAGTCTAGTCTAGTCTAGTCTAGTCTAGTCTAGTCTAGTCTAGTCTAGTCTAGTCTAGTCTAGTCTAGTCTAGTCTTGTCTTGTCTAGTCTAGTCTATTCTAGTCTAGAGTCTAGTCTATAGTCTAGTCTATAGCCTAGTCTATAGTCTAGTCTATAGTCTAGTCTATAGTCTAGTCTATAGTCTAGTCTATAATCTAGTCTATAGTATAGTCTAGTCTATAATCTAGTCTATAGTCTGGTCTATAGTCTAGTCTATAGTCTGGTCTATAGTCTAGTCTATAGTCTAGTCTATAGTCTAGTCTATAGTCTAGTCTATAGTCTAGTCTATAGTCTAGTCTATAGTCTAGTCTATAGTCTAGTCTATAGTCTAGTCTATAGTCTAGTCTATAGTCTAGTCTATAGTCTAGTCTACAGTCTAGTCTATAGTCTAGTCTATAGTCTAGTCTATAGTCTAGTCTATAGTCTGGTCTATAGTCTAGTCTATAGTCTAGTCTGTAATCTAGTCTATAGTCTAGTCTATAGTTTAGTCTATAGTCTAGTCTATAGTTTAGTCTATAGTCTAGTCTATAGTTTAGTCTATAGTCTAGTCTATAGTCTAGTCTATAGTCTAGTCTATAGTTTAGTTTATAGTCTAGTCTATAGTCTAGTCTATAGTCTAGTCTATAGTCTAGTCTATAGTCTAGTCTATAGTCTAGTCTAGTCTATATTCTAGAATATAGTCTGGTCTATAGTCTAGTCTATATTCTAGAATATAGTCTGGTCTATAGTCTAGTCTATAGTCTAGTCTATTCTAGTCTAGTCTTATCTACAGTTTAGTCTATAGTCTAAAGTATATTAACATGTATAGTCTAGTATATAGTCTATAGTCTACTCTAAATTTGTTCATAATTTCAGCAATAAAACCCTAAATTGACAAATTATCAGCCCCATTTTATATAAACTGAACAATTTACCCTTGAGTATAGCAAATTTTCAATAACCACACATTATATTTTCTTTTTTCTCCAAAATGTCTATTACCACAGAATTTGAATAAATATTATTTTACTTGTATTTAAACAAAACTGAACGAAAAAAAATATATATACATAATAAAAAGAAAGGACTCTTCCAAAATACAATCTCTAGGGTGCAATTAGTAAATATTTCCTGTCGAAAAATAAAGAAGAAAAAAAACTGTAGAAATAAATAAATAAAATTAAGACATTTTTGTTGGTTAAATGGAATAAATGAATGGTATGCAAACGCAAATTTTATGTTCAAGATGAACGAAAAATGGTTGCATTATGTATACAAAAACTTAAAATAATAGAAGTTAAAAGAAGGGAAATGATTATTTCGTAATTTAAATTTATTCACAAATAGATAAAAGAATGATGAAGAAATTTTTTCACTTAACATTTTTTTCACTGTTGAAAAAGAGATTTTTTCATTAAAAGGGAAATAGGAAATAATTTTCTTTTAACGGCTTTTTGTATTTATTCGTTGAGTTTCTTTATCTCTTGAAAGGACTAAATTAAATTCATATTTCGGGCAGCTGTACTAAAAGTAAAAATGGTTTTCTGTGTTTTTTTTGTAGGAAAACAAAAAATATCGTTTATTTTACTGCTAAAATCTACAATAATTACACTACTAAGCAGTTGTTTTAGTGGCAACATACAGTGGTTGATAGAAGGAAAAATGCAGAAACTTTAAAGGGAATCCCGGTGGTACAAGCTCGTTTAGAGTAGATGTAAACTTTTTTGTAGAATACATACTTGTTCTATAATATTAGTTTTCTATGCACACTGTTCCTAGGCCACATCAACAAGGATATGCCTTTTTATTTGTTGGTGTTCTATGCTTCCTGTGCAATAATTTCTCTCTTGCTCTTTTGTTTTTATTTCTGTGTGTGGCACAACTAGATGTAATGAAGTAAACGATACACACGAGTGTAGTACACTGCGTATATGTATCTATTTACTTTTATGAATATTGTTCAGTGCGTTCCCATCACTTACACTCCTACGTACAATTCAGAGCTCGTATAATTCCAAATATTTATTAAAACGAGAAAAATTTATAGAGAAAACACTAAAAAAGTGTCAGTAGTAGGAGAGACAAAAAAGGCATAAAAATAAAAATACAATTTCGGCCACAAAAACCTAATGCCTTATTTTACTCTAGAGCGCCTTCAAATTGCCAAAAACGACAAATTACTTTTGCTACTCCTGCTGTTGGGCTGCTTGTAATTTTCCTTATGATGACAATGTTCTGATGATCCTTCTCATCTCCAGTAGTAGTATTTCCTTCAACTACTATAACAAATAGCCAAATGATTTGGTGAACCGAAGTGCTTGTTGTTACCGTTGTTTTGCTTTAATGTCCGTTTCCTTTATGGTCTTTATCGTTGTTGCTGTTGTTGTTTAGTTCATGCTTGTTGACAGTATTAAAGAAATTGCTTGGTTGTTTTTTTTTTGTTGGCCAGCTAAAATTATAGCCTTATTTTCTCATTACTTATTATTGCAACAACATTTGTGTTTAAATGAAAACATTTTCCTCTAATAATGGTCAAGAACTTAAGGATTTTGTTTTTATTAAGGTCTATAGGAATTTCTATAATTAAGATTCGCTTTTTGTTGGACATGTTAAATGTAGGTTGTTGTTGAAAACTTATTTGAATTATTCGATAACATTAACGTCTGTTTTAAATGTTAATTTAAACAAAGTTGCTTTAGTTGTTAAATTTAAATGCAACAAATTTTCTTTTTAAATTTGATTCCTGCTTATTTCAGAACGAACAGTAACAACTTTTTCCTTAATGAGAAGAAACGGTATTACTCATTAAGGACAATTAATTTTGTCCAGACTATAAGTTTAAGCTTTATAGTCTGGACAAAGCATATGATTCTATTCCACTATGATTTTTGTTCATCGTAACCTTTAAAAGCCCCATCAGTACAGTTACCTCATTGATATCCTTACCGAAATGAAGTGAAGTAGCGTAACCGTTTTGAAACGACTTATTTTATAAAAAGAGCTTTAATAGCCTTTTTCATTTAAGAAATATTTTTTGTGTATTTGTGTAAGGATTTTTGTTGTTTTAATAAAGTTTTTTTTTTTTTAAATAAAGATCATCATTTTAAAAATGTTCAAGCTTTTTAAGAAGGCTTATTTTTTAAAATGTGATTTTTAAATAAAAAAGTATGGCTAGAAAAAGCTATTCTAAGCATTGTTATGTAAAAGTGTTTTTTTATTTAAAAATTGCTGGTTTTATGTAAAAAATTTAATTTTTTAAAAAGTGCTTTATTTTGATATAAACTGTTTCCATGAAAAAAGCTTTTTTTATGCAAGACGTTTCTAGTGCTTTTATTTTAGTTAATATTTTTCAATGATAAAAGCTTTTAAGAAAATAAATTACAATCTAAAGCTTTAAGGTATTTTTTCAAAATAAAGATCATCATTTTAAAATTTTCAAGCTTTTTAAGAAAGCTTTCTTTTAAAAATGTGCTTTTTAAATAAAAAAGTATGGCTAGAAAAAGCTATTCTAAGCAATATTATGTAAACGTGTTTTTTTAATTTGAAAATTGGTGGTTTTATGTAAAAGATTTAATTTTTTAAAAAGATCTTTATTTTGATATAAACTGAAAAAAGCTTTTTTTATTCAAGGCGTTTCTAGTGCTTTTATTTTAGTTAATATTTTTCAATGATAAAAGCTTTTTAAAAAAAATTTCTTTCGAAGGCTTTTGGAAAAAAATAACATTTCTTTTATGAAAAAAAGCTTTTTGCTAAAAAATTAAAAGAACTTTTGTTAAATACGTTTTTATTTTGATATATAAACTTAAAAAGCTGAAGTATATTATAAAAAGCTAAAGCTTATTAAATTGTATTATTAATATGAAGATTTTGAAAAGAAATAAATTTAGATCAAAAGCTATTTGGAAAAAGTGATATCTCTTTTAGAAAAAAGAGCTTTTTGTTAAGAAAGTGAAAAGTACTTTTGTTAAGTACGTTTTTATTTTGAAAAAAGCTTTTACGTTAGAATGTGTAATGAAATTAATTGTAAAAAAGTAGTAAAATATTTAACTGAAAAAGCTGTTTAATAATAAAGCTAAAATGCTGTTGAAAAAGATAATTGTATTATTAATATGAAGATTTTGAAATGTATATAAATTAAAAAGAGCTTTTTTAGTTCAAGGTTATTGTAGTGTTTTTATTTTAGTTAATATTTTTCAATGATTAAAGATTTAAAGGAAATAAATTTCGATCAAGAGCTTTTTGGAAAAATAATAATATTTCTTTTTAGAAAAAATAGCTTTTTGTTACAAATGTGAAAAGTACTTTCGTTAAAAGGTGCAAAAAAATTATTTAAAATTTCTATCTGAAAAGCTGTTTAGTAATAAAGTTAAAAAGCTAAAACATATTATATTGTATTATTATTATGAAACTGTTGAAAAGAATCGGAATTTAAAAAAAGCTTTTTAGTTCAAGGTTTTGCTCGAGCTTTTATTTACGTTAATGTTTTTCAAAGTAAAAGCTTTTTTTATTATGGTTTTTTTTTATGGTAAAAATAAGCATTTTTGTTAAAAATTGCAAAAATTAATTATTGTAAAAAAATATAGTGAAATTTCTAACTGAAAAAGTTGTTTCATAATAGCTAATTAGTAATAAAGTTAAAAAGCTTTTAAAAAAGCTAAATCATTTTAAATTGTTATATAACGATCACAAAGCACCAATGTTTTGTTTTAACAAGTTAAACTTTATCGATCAAATTCTAGAGTTTGTGTATGCATTGTTAGTAACATTATTTCAGCGAAAGCTTTCGATTGTGATGTGTGAATAGGTCCTGAATAAAAGAGCTTTTAGAAAAAAATTATTTTGTAACTAAATGTTTAATCAAACTACCTTAAAACATGAAGAACAGCAGAAAAATCTTCACAAATTCAGACAACCTTTGTGGAAAATGTGAATTTCCACGCTTCACTTTGACACCCAGGAAGCAGTAACTGTTTTATTAACTATCTCACCATATTGTAATGCCAGCAATTTTGTAAACATCTATGGCCATAAAGATGCGGAAGAAATCACTTCATTTAATTCTTTTTTTTGTTATTTAAAGTTCTTTTAAAAGAAGTGCCATTTTTGGCACCATTGTCAACGAATACTATAAAGACACTTACTTCAAGAAAAAAACCAACGACAACTACAATTGTTGAAAGAAAAACTTTTTTAATGAATTTCATCTATGAATGGCGGCGCTTAAATCTTAAAATTCTTGTTTCTTATGTTTCCCTATTTTGTGTTGTTGTTGTTTTTTTTTTGCGATAACTTCTCAAAACTTCTATCTATTTTGCTTAAGTTGATGTTTCCAATTGACCTGATGTTGCCTCATTGGCTTCAGCTTGAACACATTTTGTTGACGCTTCTCTACCGTTGTTGAAGCACTTCTTTGTATGTTCAGACTTCCGTCCATCTGTCTGTCTTTTAAATTTTATTATAAACAAAAATTATTTTTTTTTTCTTTTTCTCCCTGTAGTTTCAAAGTTGTATGATGATGGTATACTTCTTGTAAAATAGTTCTACCAAAGATAAATTTAACTTTGGCTTTCCTAGCACTTGGGTAAGTGTGTGTGTGTTAAAGTTTCTTCAAAAGTGTGCCATGAAAAGTGTGTTCGTGTGTGTGTGAGCAGTTGAGTAAAGTTTTGTAAGTTTTTGCTAATTACAAAGCTTCGAAGTCAAGTAATGTAGCCTTTGCCATCCGTAATAGTTTCTACCTAATTATTCTTCGTCTCCTCTTGACTAAATGTTACAAATTGTTTAGTTTCGAATGGAGTAAAAGAGTTGCCAAGGTTATAAAGTTTCTAAAAAAATTTTAGGAAATTTTCTAAAAAATGGGAAATTTTCCCAAATTTTCTATAGAATTAGAATTTTACAAAAATATTCTAGGTAAAGAGGATTTTTCTTTAAATTGGATAATGATAAATTGGGAAAATTAGCGGGCAACTGTTTAACTAATAACAACTCTAACAATTGTTCGGTTACATCATTGCTTATATGCAGCTTAATGTTGACGTTGATTCTTTTTGTTTTTTTTTTTTTTTGCTAGAAAACGTAAAATAAAAAATGATAAACTCGTATGTTGGCGACTACAGCGTTACAATACAGTAGCTAACTGTAGCCAACAAAACTAATGCTGTTGTTGATGTTACTGTTGCTGCTGGACGACAACGAACAATAAAATATTTTGACAAAAGACTGAGGAAGTGGAAAATTCCTTAATTTTTAGTTGTAAGCCATTGTATTGCTACTATTTTTTTGTAGAAGTTGTTTAAGTAGTAATAAAGAAAATAACGTACAATTAAAAACTATTAATACCAGGTGCTATAATAACAAATGACACGATTAAACATGTTTAAGACAAGAAAATTAATTTTCCTTAATGATGAATAGAAGACATTGTTGTTTTGAGTTTTAAATGAAAATAATTGGCAGAAGAGAGAGAAAAATGGCAATTTCAAATGTTCAAGTTTTTAATAGAGAAATTTCGATAAACAATGAATTTTAATTTTATAGAAAATTATAATTTTTTTAAAAAAACTATAATTTAAAAATAGTTTTTCTATAATTTTCTTTTCATGTTTTTCATTTTCTTTTTATAGAAAATTTTTTAAAAATTTTTTTCATAGAAAATTTTCTATAACTTTCTTTCATAAAATATTTTCTATAATTTTCTTTTTCTGTAATTTTCTTTTCATAGAAAATTTTCCGTAATTTTGTTTTTCATAGAAATTTTTTTAAAAAAAGGAAAAGAAAATTTCCTAGAAAATTTTCTATATTTTTTTTCATATAAAACTTTATATAATTTTCTTTCCACAGAATTTTCGATAAATCTTTTTTATAGAAAAATTTTTTATAATTTTGTTATCATAGAAATTTTCGATAATTTTCTTTTGATATAAAATTTTCTATAATATTTTTTTCATATAAAATTTTGATAATCTTCCTTCTTTATAGCAAATTTTCGATAATTTTATCTTCATAGAAAATTGAGATAATTTTTAGTTAGTTAGTTAGTTAGTTAGTTAGTTAGTTAGTTAGTTAGTTAGTTAGTTAGTTAGTTAGTTAGTTAGTTAGTTAGTTAGTTAGTTAGTTAGTTAGTTAGTTAGTTTAGTAGTTAGTTAGTTAGTTAGTTAGTTAGTAGTTAGTTAGTTAGTTAGTTAGTTAGTTAGTTAGTTAGTAGTTAGTTAGTTAGTTAGTAGTTAGTTAGTTAGTTAGTTTAGTTAGTTAGTAGTTAGTTAGTTAGTTAGTTAGTTAGTTAGTTAGTTAGTTAGTTAGTTAGTTAGTTAGTTAGTAGTTAGTTAGTTAGTTAGTAGTTAGTTAGTTAGTTAGTTAGTTAGTTAGTTAGTTAGTTAGTTAGTTAGTTAGTTAGTTAGTTAGTTAGTAGTTAGTTAGTTAGTTAGTAGTTAGTTAGTTAGTTAGTTAGTTAGTTAGTTAGTTAGTTAGTTAGTTAGTAGTTAGTTAGTTAGTTAGTTAGTAGTTAGTTAGTTAGTTAGTTAGTTAGTTAGTTAGTAGTTAGTTAGTTAGTTAGTTAGTTAGTTAGTTAGTTAGTTAGTTAGTTAGTTAGTTAGTTAGTTAGTTAGTTAGTTAGTTAGTAGTTAGTTAGTTAGTTAGTTAGTTAGTTAGTTAGTTAGTTAGTTAGTAGTTAGTTAGTTAGTTAGTTAGTTAGTTAGTTAGTTAGTTAGTTAGTTAGTTAGTTAGTTAGTTAGTTAGTTAGTTAGTTAGTTAGTTAGTTAGTTAGTTAGTTAGTTAGTTAGTTAGTTAGTTAGTTAGTTAGTTAGTTAGTTAGTTAGTTAGTAGTTAGTTTTAGTTAGTTAGTTAGTTAGTTAGTTAGTTAGTTAGTTAGTTAGTTAGTTAGTTAGTTAGTTAGTTAGTTAGTAGAGAAATTTTGTCAGATTGCCTTGGTAAAGAAAATGTTCCATAAATTTTCTTTAGAGTCAAAGTTTTCAATACATTTTATAAAAAAAATCGTGAAATTTTTTTATGGAACATTTTCGACAGGAAATTTTTAATACATTAAAATGTATTGAACTAGAGCGCGTTTACAAACTTAAATGATTGCCATTAAAAATTTTTCTCTTCCTTCATTTTTCCAAATCATTTAATAATTTTGATTACAATAACAGAAATAATAGAAAACCAAACGGAAAAGTTTATTATTTTAAAATTTAATATTATCCTTGAAATTGAAAAAAAAATAATCGTAAAAAACAGTAAAACAAATATTTTTCTTGTCTCTTGATTAATGTTTGTCTTTCAATATTGAAGTAATTTCACAGACTTTTTCAATACCCACATATTATTTTTTTTTCATTTTTCATCACAAACGTTTTGGTTTGGTTTAAGGATTTGGTTGTTTTTCTTTTCTCTTTTACAATGTATGTTCGATTGTTTTTATAACAATTTCTGTTGTTTTACAATATTTGTGTTTATTCTTAATTTGTCTGCCATGGCATAAAGTAGTGTGCTGCTTTCTTTTTATATGAATGTGTGTCTGTCCTTTCGTCTGTCTGCATGTTATTTAAACATCACACCCATGTTTTACAAACCATATGATGAAACCATTGTTTTTTCTGTTTTCCCAATAAGGATTGTTGTAGTAGTTGTTGTTGGTGTTATTATTGTTGTTTGATTCTTAACACAAATTGTCAGACTCTGTACAAGTACCTCTATCTATATGTGGGTGCGTAGCAGTTTATGTCCTTCCTATAAGAATTTGTACTTATGAAGTGGTGTGAGGAATTTGAAAGTTGAGCTCTTTTGCAAACAATAATTTGTGATTCTGTATGTGTGTGTTTATGTTCGAATACGCCTTCCTTCATTACGCATTTTGTGATTTGTTATTTTAAGTGTTGTTCTACAGGATTTTTCACATACCAATGCTAAATATGTTTGTAGTTAGTTGCTGTGTAGTCTCATGATTTTTTATAGTTCTATCTAATATTCAAGGATGCCTTATGGTAAACAAATAGAAAAATCTATAGAGAATATTTCTTTACTATTACATACATTACTTCTATATGTATGTGTTTGCATATATAAATAGTTGTGCCTCCTTAGACTCCTTGGCAAAAGTCTATTTATTATTGTTTTTCCTTTTTTATGTTTACAAGTTGAATTAGTAGCATGTTGTCGATTGGTTTGGCCATGATTATTGTTATTTTAGGATTTACAAGATGTTGCAAACGATTTTTAAGCTTAAAAACAGAATAGAAAAACAAAAATATTATCGAGCAGAAATACGCGTAGTAAAAAAAATGTTGTTTTTAGCATTTGAGGCATAAATCTCGGCAATAATATAGAAAAAATCATCATTGGCTTTAGTTTTTGTTTGTCCATGTCGCACACAAACACAAATAGATGTAGACAATATTTGTAGATTTTTTCGTTTCTTTTTTTGCTTTTATTTGGTTAAATATTTGTTTACTCACACATGATGGACAGTCTGGCATACCCTAAATTCTGTTCAGCTAAAGATGTTTGCCATTAATGGTATTCACAAGATTTGTAAATGGGATACCTCATGATTATGAGGGCCGGACTTTTGAGGTCTTTTTCTTAAAAAATATCATGATCAATTTTTTAAAAATTTTCTTCTTATAGAAAATTTGTCATCTAATTTCTTCTTATAGAAAATTTTCAATTAATTTTCTTCTAGTAAAAATTTTTCCAACAATTTCCATCCAATCGAAAATTTAGAAAAATTTTCTTCTTAAAGAAAATTTTTGATCAATTTTCTTCTTATAGAAAATTGTCCATAAAATTTTTTCTTATGAAAAATTTTCGATAATTATTTAGAAAATTTTCGATCAATTTCTTCTTATAGAAATTTTTCATTGACTTTCTTCTTATAGAATATATTTGATAAATTTTTTTCTTATAGAACAATTTGCGATAATTTTTTCTTTATAGAATATATTTGATAAATTTTCTTATAAAATTTTCGATAATTATAGAAAATTTTCAATGAATATAGAGAAAAGGGCGAGGAAAGGGAGAAAAGGGCGACGAACGAACGAACGAACGAAGAAACGAACGAACGAAACGAACGAACGAACGAACGAACGAAGAACGAACGAACGAACGAACGAACGAACGAACGAAGAACGAACGAACGAAAACGAAACGAACGAAAACGAACGAACGAACGAACGAAACAACGAACGAACGAACGAACGAACGAACGAACGAAACGAACGAACGAACGAACGAACGAACGAACGAACGAACGACGAAAACGAACGAACGAACGAACGAACGAACGAACGAACGAACGAACGACGAACGAAAACGAACGAACGAACGAACGAACGAACGAACGAACGAACGAACGAACGAAGAACGAACGAACGACGAACGAACGAACGAACGAACGAACGACAACGAACGAAAACGAACGAACGAACGAACGAACGAACGACAACGAACGAACTAACGAACGAACGAACGAACGAACAAGAACGAACGAACGAACGAACGAACGAACGAACGAACGAACGAACGAACGAACGAACGAAAAGAACGAAGAACGAACGAACGAACGAACGAACGAACTAACTAACTAACGAACGAACGAACTAACACGAACGAACGAACGAAACTAACTAACGAACGAAAACTAACGAAACTAACTACGAACGAACTAACAAACGAAAAACGAACTAACTAACTAACTAACTAACTAACTAACTAACAACTAACTAACTAACTAACTAACTAACGAACTAATAACTAACGAACTAACTAACTAACTAAACTAACTAACTAACTAACTAACTAATAACTAACTAACTAACTAACTAAAACTAACTAACTAACTAACTAACTCAATTTTCATCCCATAGAGAATTTACGATCAATTTTTTTCTTATAATAAATTTTCTTTTTATAGAAAATTTACGATAAATTTTTTTCTTATAAAATATTTGCGATAAATTTTCTTCATTTAGATAAATTTTCATCTTACAGAAAGTTTTCGATCAATTTTTATATAGAAAATTTTTGATCAGTTTTCATCTCATAGAAAAACTTTGAGAAATTTCTTTTTAATTTACACAAAATTTTTCTCAAATTTCAACAAAATTCATTTAAAGTTCTTACGTAAACACCTCTATTAAATATTCTACTATAAAATATGCCAAATTACATCTAGATAAAAGTAATGATTTAGGTAAATGTTGATTTTTGTTTTATATTTGGGGAACAAAATCAAACACAATTTTTACTTTACTCTTCATAGATTTTAAGGATTTTTTATTTGGGTAAACTAAAACTAGCAAATTACATACTACTCATGAATAAATACATATTTTTTAGTTTAATTTCATGTCATTTCTAGTTGATTAAACTTTAGATTGTTTGTCCTTTAAACATCATTGTTTTCTTTGGCTTTCTCTCTATAATATAAAGTTATTTTACTTATTTATTTAAGTTTTTTTCACATTTTTCTCGTTTTTCTGGTTTGGGGTCTTTAGAAAATTAACAGGGGGTATAAATACTCCAGTTCACACATTTTTTGTTCATCTAATGTTGATTACAAGACTAAAGTACATAGTCCTCTATATGTCATCATATTGTCTTGTCATAACCACCGTCTGTTTTTTGTCGGTTTTCCAATTTTTCTGGAGTACGAGAGATGTTGGGACGCCATGTGGCGGCAATTACCAACGTGACTGAACAAATACAATATGTTGATTTTGTGTAACTTCCCCAAAATGTTTCTTTTACATTGTGCTCTAGTTGTCTGTTTGAATTGAATTCCTAAAAACCAACGCAATGTCAACAAAAAAAAAAAAAAAACATTTTAACGCTTAACGCATTTTCTAAATTGTCTTCATCCCTTTATTTGTTTTTTTTTTCTATTTCACTTTTTGGCTAAATGAGAAATATGATTGTATCGGGTGTTATTAAGCCCCCCTTCCACTTTGTCTCCTGCTCATCCTTTTCTTGTTGTTAGATTTCTAAAGCCATTATCACTACAAATGCGTTGAAAAACAATGAAGCTAAAGGAAGGGAGTTGATTTCTAACAATGCTACAATATTTAAGTAACCAAATGTTGTATATTATGTGGCAACTGTTTTCATTTTTTCGTTACTTTTTTGGCTTAAAAAAAAACAGACCAAATAATAATGCCGCTTATGTTACAGGGGTTACGCAGAGTTCATCAAAATAACAAAAAAGTGTGTGTACGTTTCTTAAAAGCTTAAGGAAATTCGTTTGCAAATTAATATTGCATTGTTAAAGTGCTCTCAATTATTACCAGTAGTAGATAGAAAAAAGGTTTGTTATAAAAGGGCGTCCAATCTTAATTTAAAAAGGGGGAAATGTGTTTCAAATACGATGAGTTATGATTATAATTTTGATAAATTTTGCTATTTTTTTATAGAATATTTTCGATAAATTTTCTTTTTATAGAAATTTTTGAATAAATGTTCTTCTTATAGAAAATTTTCGATAAATGTTCTTTTTTTAGAAAATTTTCGATAAATTTTATTTATATAAAAAATTTCAATAAATTTTCTTTTTATATAAATTTTTCGATAAATTTTCTTTTATAGAAAATTTTCAATAGAATGTTCGCTAAGTTTTCTTTTACAGAAAAATTTCGATAAGATTTCTTTTATAGAAAATTTTTGATAATTTTTTTTTTTTATATAGAAAATTATCGATTAATTTTCTTTTAATAGAAAATTTTCGATACATTTTCTTTTTTCAAAATGTTTGATAAATTTTCTTTCCATAGACAATTTTTGATAAATTTTATCTTTATGGAAAATTATTGATAAATTTTTTTTAGAGAATTATTGATAAATTTTCTTTTAATAGAAAATTTTCGATAAATCTTCTTTTATAGAAAATTTTCTTTAAATTTTTGTTTTTATGGAAAATGTTCGATAAATTTCTTTTTATAGAAAATGTTCAATAAATTTTCTTTTCATAGAAAATGTTCGATAAATTTTCTTTTAATAGAAAATGTTCGATTAATTTTCTATTTATAGAAAATATTCGATACATTTTATTTTTATAGAAAATGTTCGCTAAGTTTTCTTTTACAGAAAATTTCGATAAGATTTCTTTTATAGAAAATTTTTGATAATTTTTTTTTATATAGAAAATTCTCGATTAATTTTCTTTTAATAGAAAATTGTCGATACATTTTCTTTTTTGAAAATGTTTGATAAATTTTCTTTCCATAGAAAATTTTTGATAAATTTTATTTTTATAGAAAGTTATTGATATTTTTTTTTTTTTATAGAAAATTATTGATAAATTTTCTTTTAATAGAAAATGTTCGATAAATCTTCTTTTATAGAAAATTTTCTTTAAATTTTTGTTTTTATGAAAAATGTTCGATAAATTTCTTTTTATAGAAAATGTTCAATAAATTTTCTTTTCATAGAAAATGTTCGATAATTTTTCTTTTAATAGAAAATGTTCGATCAAATTTCTATTTATAGAAAATATTCGATAAATTTTCTTTTTATAGAAAATGTTCGCTAAGTTTTCTTTTACAGAAAATTTCGATAAGATTTCTTTTATAGAAAATTTTTGATAATTTTTTTTATATAGAAAATTATCGATTAATTTTCTTTTAATAGAAAATTGTCGATACATTTTCTTTTTTGAAAATGTTTGATAAATTTTCTTTCCATAGAACATTTTTGATAAATTTTCTTTTTATAGAAAACTAGCTATACCCAGTGAGCTCTGCTACCCTAAAAACAATATAAATAAAAGATCCACTTTACGATTTTTAAAGATTCTTACTTAAATGGTTTCCCTATAAATTTTTTTTATTTACTTCATATGGGATATGCCTCGCCAACTATTGCAAGTTCGCCAATTTTTTCCAATCTTCAATATACAATATACGAATTTTTGTATTTAATTTATATAGAAGATGCCAAGATGCTCCTATTGAAAGTCCGCTATTTTTCAAAGTTCGTCGTGCAAAATTTGAGAAGTCTAGCTCTTATAGTTTCCCATAAATACGAATTTCTGTATTTAATTCATATGGGAGGTACCCCACCCCTAATGCTAGTCCTCCAATTTATAACCGAAATATTCACATGGTTGTCAAAGTTCTTCGTGCAAAGTTTTAAGATTGTAGCTCTAATAACAACCCAAACATGCGAATTTTTCTATTTAATTCATATGGGAGGTATCACGCGCCCTATTGCTCGTCCCAAATGTTCACATGGATGTTAGAATTGTTCATGTAAAATTTTAGGATTTTAGCTCTAATAGTTTCATAGATGTTAAAGTCCTTTGAAGATTCTAGCTCTAATATTTTCCCAGATAAACGAATTGTTGTGTTTAATTCATATGGGAGGTGCCACGTCCTCTATTGCTAGTCCGCCAATTTATTACCCAAATATTCACATTTATGCCCAAGATGTTCATGCAAAATTTGAGGATTTTAGCTCTAATAGTTTTTCAGATATACATTTGTTTGTATTTAATTCATATGAGAGGTTCCAAGACCTCCTAATAAAAGTCCGCCCATTTTTCTCCGAAATTTTCACGTTGACGTCAAAATTTAAAGATTATAGCTCTAATTGTTTCCCAGATAAACGAAATGTTCTGTTTAATTCATATGGGAGGTGCCAACCCCATATTGCTAGTCCACCAATTTATTACCCAAATATTCACATGGATGCAAAAGGCTCAGTTATACCAATTTTTGCATTTAATTCTTATGGGAGGTGCCAAGTCCCCGTAATAAAAGTCCACATGTTCACATGGATGTTAAGGTTCTTAATGCAAAATTTTAAGATTCTAGCTCTAATAGTTTCCCAGATAATCGAATATTTGTATTTCATTCATATGGGAGGTGCCACGCCCCCTATTGCTAGTCCGTCCATTTTTTGTCCTACATATTCATGTTGATACTAAAGTGGCTCCGAAAAAAAATGAGAGCTCTACCTGTTATATTTTTCAGATTCTAGCTCTAATAGTTTCCCAGGTAAACGAATATTTGTATTTCATTCATATGGGAGGTGCCACGCCCCCTATTGCTAGTCCGTCCATATTTTGTCCTAAATATTCATGTTGATACTAAAGTGGCTCCGAAAAAAAATGAGAGCTCTACCTGTTATATTCTTCAGATATACTAATTTAAGATTATCTTTATATAGGAGGTGACACGACCACTATATCTAGGTTGCCCATTTTGTTCCCATATGTTCATATGTCTATCCAAGTTGTCCATACAAAATTTGGGGACTCTAGCTGTTGCCGTTTCTGAGATATGCTACTTTTAATACTGATTTTGTATGTGGGCGCGGCACCTCGCCCACTTTTTAAATAAAGGGTAGCCTATAGTTCCTTTCAGACATACAGGAAGACACTTTGAAAATTTCAAGAAAATCGGTCTAGCCGTTTACCAGTCTATAGACTTCAAACAAACCCACAAACAAATAAACACACATTAATTTTTATATATATAGATTATTGATAAATTTTCTTTTATAAAAAATTTTCGATAAATCTTCTTTTATAAAAAATTTTCTATAATCTTTTTTTATAGAAAATTTTCGATAAATCTTTTTTTTATAGAGATTTTCGATAAATCTTCCTTTATGGAAAATTTACGATGTTTTATTTTATAGAAAATTTTCAATAAATCTTCTTTTTTACAGAAAATTTTCGATAAATCTTCTTTTTACAGAAAATTTTCGATAAATCTTCTTTTTATAGAAAATTTTTGAGAAATTTCTTTATTCTTAATGTTTTGATTACTTGTCACCCCTTAGAACTTGACTTTCTCCCCCAACACTGCCTCTATCTCATACTTAAGCTTTTGAACTTTCAATAACCTTAATTGAGCTGTTTCCCCCTAAAAATAAAAAAAGACCGAAACTGTTGCCAAATTACATATGGACAAGTGCAAGAGTTCAATACTACAATTTTCAAAATTGATCATTATTTCTTTGCCCTCTTCAGCTTCAAAATTTTTTCCCTTTAGAAAGACAACAATACAATACAAATTTAACTGCAATTCATCATAATTTTTAACAATTAAGTTCAGCATATTTTGTATAATTCTTTTTCTCTGGTTACTATACTGTTCATTCCCTTAACACGCGCATAACGGTCGACCGGATGTGTCCTGTTGTTGAGCGTTGACGCCGACCCCAACATATACATAGTATATTTGTATAAAAGTGTGATTATGACTAATGTGACCGCTTAAAAATCAAGTGGGTTGGTTATGAATAACATTTTACAAAAGTCACATCTTTTTTTAAATTCACAATTTTGAACATTTATAAGGGTCTGGTTGTTGTTGGTTGTGGATTAAATGAAATTATTTGAAATGAAATTGTGCGTTTGGTTTTCTTTTTTGCGTTAATGGAAATAATGTTTCATTTTATTTAATTTTAGTGGTTTTCCTTTTTCATTATTTTTCAGTTTATTTTCAGTGTTGTTCAGTTTAAATGAGGCATGTATTGTTTTAAATGGTGGTGACATTAACAAGGCAGTAGGGTGATCGATTATTCGACATTTTCCAAAAACCGGTTTTCGAATAGTTCGAATAGTTGACATTTAAAAAAAACCGGTTGATATTTTGCAAATTCAGAAAAAACCGGTTAACCGGTTTTTCATTACAATTAAAAAAAATATATTTTAATTTGAAAAACTTAATGTTTATGTTTAAATTTGATTAATAAAACATGGCCCGAAATGATTTTTAACAGTTTAAAAGATTATAACTTTAGATCTAGTCGTCTGATTTACATTATTTCTTTAATATAAAAAAAAATTAGGAAAAAAGTGGGACACTTCTGTTAAACATGTAATCCTAGCTTATTTTAAAAGCCCTGTTTAGGAAATTTGCATAGGCATTCCAACACTTCCATAAAATTTCAGCCGTAAATTAATTATTGTAATTGGAATATAATCTTAAGATTGCTAAATTTTATCAAACAGTTATCCATTTTACAAATAATTTTTAATTAATTAGGAAAATCAAAAAAGTTTAACGAAAAGAGCTGTAGAAAAATATACTCTAGTTCCTCGACTCGAATATTTTTAAAATTTAGACGGGCTGTATTATTATTTACTTAAAAACTTCATTTAAATAATCTTTGAATACAAAGCAAATAAAAGTATTCGAAACCGGGTTTTAAAAAGTGAAAAAACCGGGTTATTCGATATTCGAAAAATCAACATTAAGAAAAAACCGACACTGGTAAAGCAGAAAAAACCGGTTTTAAAACCGGTTGAAAAATTGAGTCGATCACCCTACAAGGCAGTCACATTAACTCAACTCAAGAAATGACTGGTGAAGAAGACCTTTAACTAAAAGGGATTAATAGCCGAAGATGACAGTTCCATTGTAGCGAAATTAACTAAAAAAACAATTTTAAGTTTTTCGTTTAACACAAAAGATATTTTCAAGTATTTGATATTGTTTGTTTTTGTTTTCCTCAATATCCCTACAAGACATTTAACATTTATTTGTTTATGACTCGAAAGTCATAAAAGCGTATTATTGTATTTTATGACATTTTACAAATCACTTTCTTTTATTTGTTGTTTTCTCAAAGCTCTTCAAAATATTTATAAAGAACGATGGAAGCACTGCTATGAATAAAATATGTATTTTAGTCCTGCTGAATAGTTGAGTAAACATTATTATCATTATTTGGTTCAATTATCATTTACTTGTGGGGGGTTTGGTGGTTAAGTTACTCATAAATTGAATATTAGGTTTTCGGTTTTAGTATTGAAAGTTTTATTCTTTAATTTGTCTTTTTTTTTTTGTCTTAAATTTTATAGTTTATTGTAATACGCTTCTTACTCAAGTACGTAAGAATTTTATTTGTAAAAGCACTTAAATAAATTACTTTTATTACAAGGCACTCTGATTAATTGAATTATCAAAATGAGATTATTTTAATCAGATTTTCTAAGCTTAATAAAGTGGTTTAGTTTAAATAAATATTTGTCATTGCCAATGTACGAATTTGTTTTAAATTTGAGTGGGAAGAGGTTGTTTTGTGTTTGTTTAAAATTTAGAGAAATAATTATAGTTACAATTATAGCTTAAATACTTTAATGATATTATTAAGTACAATAATGAAGTTATTGTATATTTTAAATTTACAATAATTTAACAAAATTTGTTTGCTTTTTTAATGTAAAGAATATTCTTTTTCTTTTCAGAAAGGTGAGTGAACTTGATGGATATTTTGTAAGTACTTTTTTATTAATATGTCATTCTATAGAATATGGGCAATTTCATGTCAAGTGACCGAACTCAAAAAATTTATTTTGATGGAATTTGCACCAAGGTATTAGATAGTTGGCCAAATTCGACAAATTTTCTTTTCATAGGAAATTTTCGACAAATTTTCTTTTTATAGGAAATTTTCGACAAATTTTCTTTTTATAGAAAATTTTCGACAAATTTTCTTTTTATAGGAAATATTCGACAAATTTTCTTTTTATAGAAAATTTTCGAGAAATTTTCTTTTTATAGAAAATTTTCGACAAATTTTCTTTTTATAGAAAATTTCGACAAATTTTCTTTTTATAGAAAATTTCGACAAATTTTCTTTTTATAGAAAATTTCGACAAATTTTCTTTTTATAGAAAATTTCGACAAATTTTCTTTTTATAGAAAATTTCTACAAATTTTCTTTTTATAGAAAATTTCGACAAATTTTATTTTTATAGAAAATTTCGACAAATTTTCTTTTTATATAAAATTTCGACAAATTTTCTTTTTATAGAAAATTTTCGACAAATTTACATTTTATAGAAAATTTTCGACAAATTTACATTTTATAGAAAATTTTTGACAAATTTTCATTTTATAGTAAATTTTCGACGAATTTTCTTTTTATAGAAAATGTTCGATAAATTTTCTTTTAATAGAAAATTTTCGATAAATTTTCTTTTAATAGAAAATTTTCGATAAATCTTCTTTTTATAGAAAATTTTCGATAAATCTTCTTTTTATAGAACATTTTCGATAAATCTTCTTTTTATAGAAAATATTCGATAAATCTTCTTTTTATAGAAAATTTTCGATAAATCTTCTTTTTATAAACAAATTTCGATAAATCTTCTTTTTATAGAAAATTTTCGATAAATCTTCTTTTTATAGAAAATTTTCGATAAATCTTCTTTTTATAGAAAATTTTCGATAAATCTTCTTTTTATAGAAAATTTTCGATAAATCTTCTTTTTATAGAAAATTTTCGATAAATCTTCTTTTTATAGAAAATTTTCGATAAATCTTCTTTTTATAGAAAATTTTCGATAAATCTTCTTTTTATAGAAAATTTTCGATAAATCTTCTTTTTATAGAAAATTTTCGATAAATCTTCTTTTTATAGAAAATTGTCGATAAATCTTCTTTTTATAGAAAATTTTTGATAAATCTTCTTTTTATAGAAAATTTTCGATAAATCTTCTTTTTATCGAAAGTTTTCAAAAAATCTTCTTTTTATAGAAAGTTTTCGATAAATTTTCTTTTTATAGAAAGTATTCGATAAATTTTCTTTTTGTAGAAAGTTTTCGATAAATTTTCTTTTTATAGAAAGTCTTCGATAAATTTTCTTTTTATAGAAAGTCTTCGATAAATTTTCTTTTTATAAAAAATTTTCGATAAATTTTCTTTTATAAAAAATTTTCGATCAATTTTCTTTTATAAAAAATTTTCGATACATCTTCTTTTTAAAGAAAATTTCGATAAACCTTTCTTTTATAGAATTTATTTTTAAAATTCTTTTTATAAAGATTTTCAAAAAATCTTCTTTTTATAGAAAATTTTCGATAAATCTTCTTTTTAAAGAAAATTTTTGACAATCTTCTTTTATAGAAAAATTTCGATAAATCTTCCTTTTATAGAAAATTTTTATTTTAAGAAAATTTTCGAAAAATCTTCTTTTTGTAGAAAAATATTAATAAAGCTTCTATTTATAGAAAATTTTCGATAAATCTTTATTTATAGAAAATTTTCGATAAATCTTCTTTTTATAGAAAGTTTTCGACAAATCTTCTTTTTATAGAAAGTTTTCGATAAATCTTCCTTTTATAGAAAATTTTCTATAAATCTTCCTTTTATAGAAAATTTTCGATAAATCTTCCTTCTATAGAAAGTTTTCGACAAATCTTCCTTTTATAGAAAGTTTTTGATAAATCTTCCTTTTATAGAAAATTTTCTATAAATCCTCCTTTTAAAGAAAATTTTTAAATAAATTTTATTTTTATTTTTTTTTTGCTAAAAATCATATTTTTATAGAAAATTTTTAATAAATCTGTTCTTTATAGAAAATTTTCCATAAATATTCTTTATATAGAAATGTTTCAATAAATACTCTTTTTATAGAAATTTTTAATAAATCTTCTTTTTATAGAAATTTTTAATGAATCCTATTTTTATTGAAAATTTTCAATAAATCTTTCGATAAGTTTTCTTTTATAGAAAATTTTAGATATATTTTCGACTAGCTTTTACGTTTTATTTTGTATAAAATTCTTTAACATTTCCCATTGAATTTCTCTATAAATTTACATTGTCAAAGTCGTTTCAAATTTACTTTATTACCAAACTATTTACACTACAGCAACAACAGTTGTGCAAATATGTTTAGAAAAATAGTCAATAAAACTTAATAATAAAAATACTACTTTTAACAAATTAACTTCCTCCATAATATTATTAATGCTAATTTAATTAGTCTATAATAATACTTGGAAGACATTAGTCTTTTTAACACACAATTTAAAAAAAATGTCTAAAAATTTTTTAAAAGTTAACTATGACCAAGAAAACAAAATATGGAAATCTGCAAATTATCGTTACAAGAAACAAACCAATCGTACAGTGGGTGAAGCTTTTCTACAATCCATGAGATCTTTAGAACGCGACAAAGTTCTGGAATATCATTACGATGTGGAGAAGGAAAAATGTGTTAAGGATCTTTATCAGGAGTCCATAATAGTGGCTAAAAATTTACAACGTTTGGGTATGCAAAAGGGAGATGTTGTAATGTTATTTTCGGGTTACAATTATTGGACTTCTTCTTTAACATTTGGCACTTTATTAGTGGGAGGAGTGGTTAATTATTTTGAAGTTAAGTTGGATAATGGTAAGCTGTAAGAATTTGTTTAAAAATTTCCAGAAATAATAAAAATTATTTTCTATATTCTACAGAAAATATTGACAAAATGTTTGATATAATACAACCCTTTATGATTCTCTATGAATATGAGTTTCTTGAGAAAATTTTAAAATCTTTAAAACGTCAAAAACCTAAAACTTTGAAATATCTATTAGCTATTGATAGATCTAACACACCCAATATTTCAAGTGAACTTTTAAAGTCTAGTGGCTCTATAGACTTTGATCAATTCCAAACGCTTGAATTGAATTGCCAATTGGAAGTGGCATTTTTAGTTTTGACTTCGGGGTCAACTGGTTTACCTAAAGTTACACAACTCTCTCACTGCTTACTGCTAAATGGGGTTTATGTTTGGTGGGCAAATGATTACAATTATGAACCTATTAACAGCAACTCTTTGCTATTTTCCTTAAGTCCCTTACGCTGGATAAGTCAAGTGGTTTTACTACTACAATCTGCTCTTCTGGGCATAAAACGTATTAGTGCCAATAAAGCTGCCACTGGGGCCTATGGTTTAGAGATTTTACGTAAAACTAAACCAACACATATCTTTGCAGTACCCTCCTTCTTTTATGAGTTATTACTGCAACTTAAAGAAGACGATAAAAAAAGTTTGGATTCTCTAAAATACATACAATTGGGTGGAGAACCTCCCTCGAAGGTTATAATAAATCTAACAAAAACTCGAGCTGTATATAGTAAATTATTTTATAGTTATGGCATGTCAGAAGTATCCTGTTCCATTACCAATAATGAGCACATAAGTGGTGGCAAATTGCAACCTGGTTTTGAAATGCAAGTTTTAGATGAGCAACTAAAACCTTTGGCTCATAATGAAAATGGTCGTTTAGCTATTAGAACACCATATCCTTTTGTGGGCTATAAAGGAGAAAATAATAGTAAATATTTTCTTGACAACGGTTTCTTTTTAAATGGCGATTATGGTTATTTTGATGAGAATAATACGCTGCACTTTTTGGCTCGTTTAAAGGATTTAATAAAATATCAAAATGTTTTAGTAAGTCTTTTTATGTTAAAAAGTTAAAATTTATTAAAATTCCTTTCCTTTTTAGTTGATACCAAATTTAGTAGAAACTTTGGTTTTACAACTACCCGAAATTTCCGGTGTGTGTTTGGTGGGCTATTGTCGTTCCGTGGAGGATCCTAATGAAGTAGCTGCTTTGTTTGTTGTTTTAAAAGAGGGAGTTTCTTCTAGTTTTGAAGAGATTTCTTTGAAAATACGTAATATTTTGTCAAACAACTTATCAGACGATCAAGTTTTATTGTTACATGATATTTATGTTAGAGAGAGTTTTCCTTTGACAACCTGTGGCAAAATTGATCGTATTGCTTTAAGAAAGTTGGCTTTAAAAGGGTCGCAATTAAATTAAATGGATTTTGTTTACGTTGAGCAATATTTGCTCAAATTGTAAAATTATAAACTGTTAAATAAATATTGATCAGAAAAAATTTAGTGTAAAGAGTGTTTTTGCAAAAGATCACAGGTAATGTAAACTAATGGAGTACGTGCATCTAAAGGCAATAGATATGGCTTTGGGCTTTATAACAGTTGATCATTTGGTGTAATATCGTCTGTCAGTCGATTTTTAAATACTCCTATTCCAGTACTTCCTTGAGTAGGGCTAATTTCTTAATGTTGGCATTAGCATAACATTAATAATGTTACAGTATCGCCGATATATGGCTTCAACAGAAGAAGCAACATGCTCCCAAATTCCAAATTCATAAATATCCTAGATTATTCCTTATCGGAATATGTTAAAGTTTGCTTCTATAAAGCGTTCCAATAGAATCGATTACAACTAAGAACCTCTGCCCCATATCATTGTTCAATAATAATTGCCGAACGGTACTATTTCCTTGAATTATTAAGCTAGGTTATGAGGGTTGCTCGCTGGTAAGTGAGTTCACTCGGAGGCCTTGGGGCCCATTGTGATACCCTTAGAATTGCTATTCCCTAATATTGAGATAATGGTTTCCCTCCCTAATTTCGTTGACTACTTGGTTCGTTCGGTCTACGTGAATACCAGCCGGTGCTTCTAATAAAACCGATCATGTTTACTAGTGACGCATCTCTGAGACAGTCCAGATCATGGAAAAGAGCTCTACCAAGTTAGAGTAGTCTGTGCTCTTGTAAGGCTGAGCAGTCACACAGAAGGTGTTGTACCGATTCCACTTCTTCTTCGTCCAAGCAGCTTCTACAGTAGCTATAACGTGGGTAGCCCATATGTTCCAACACATGACCAATCATACACTGCCCAGTATTTATACCAGTTAGACGCCTAATCGAGTTCTTACTAAGAGACAAGAGATTCCTAGTCCTATCTGTTGTCAGAGTGGGCCAGAGCAGTCTCGATTTTCTACAAGTGGTGATATCTGATCACCTGAGTTCCGTCTCACTCAAAGCTCATTCATCTATCAATTTTGATAGGGTCATCAGGTCAGTGTGAATATCCTTTTGCGCAAGGGTTAAGTCTAGGGAAGACCCTTTGGTTGCGCATTCATCAGATATTTCATTTGCCCGGATGGCCTCATATCCTGGAACCCATATCAACTGTTGTGTCAGTTGTACCAATGATTGAATGCAATTGAGAAGACATTTCGACTTAATCACATTGGAGTTAAGAGCCTTGATTGATGCAAGGCTGTCCAAGTATATATGTACAGTCGAATTTTCGAGATTTAGTTCCCGTATAAAAAAGCAACTTCTTTTTATTTTAAAATTTCTAGTGGGCGTGGCACCTTCCATATGAGATATATTTACAAAATCGAATAATTAGGATAACCAAAATTTCGTACAAGCATTTTTTCAATTTGTATAAATATTTCAAACTTTGTTTACGTAATTTTTATATTTAAATGGCTGTGGCACCTTCCACCCAAAGAAAATATGAATTGTAATATTAGGGATGCTGACCCATGAATTAAAAACAAAAATTAACAACAATTTAGTAATGTCTTGGACTCACACAACAACTTATTTTTTTAATGACTACTACATGCCGTTTGTATTACATTTAAGTACTTATTTGTAAGCTAGTGTGGTAAGTACTTACCTCCAATGACATCTTAAGTAGTGAATAGCTTGTTTACTCATTACTTTGCAATGTAAGTATTTGCTATATAGATAAATAAATATGTATGTGTGTCATTGGACATACAATAAGGTCCAAGTGATAGAATTTAAAGTGTGGAATACTTCACAAATATTGTCTATTATTAAATTAAGGTTTGGTTTTTAAGGAAAAATTATTTATTTAAACAAAAATGCTCAATATTAAAAAAAACTTTAGAAATGTGATTATATCCAAAATTTTGTAAAGCTGGTGATAAATGATAATAATTGCAGTGATATAGCGCCCATTTGGTACCATTAATTCAAATACTTTAATACTTTTGGGTTGAAAGTCGAATAACATGAAAACCCTATTTTAAACATTCTCAATATCCTTCCCTCCTTTAAACAATTCATTAAACTTGCACATGTGAATTAATACCTTATTTTCAACTACAAATTCCCCTACGTTACGTATGTTTATACATATATTTCTCTTAATACCCAATAAACCGCTAATTACTCCATATCTAATGATTTTGCCAATTGAATTAAAGCTGGTTTATCCACTTTTCCACATGACGTCAGTGGAAGTTTTTCAATAATGTTAACGAGGCGTATTATACACGATTCATTGCATTTCAAATGTTTTTCTAGTAATTTTTTAACTTCAACTTTTAGCACTTCATTTTCTATTTCCTGGTTTTGTCCCGCCATCAACATTTCGTTTTCATTTGCTTGCGTATTTTGCAATTGTTTAACAATATACAAAGCTCCTTTATCCTCAACATCCGTATTGGAAGTACGATAACCCACTAATGTTGAGGCAAAAATACTAGAGAGAGTACAAACTAATTTCTCTACTTCACTGGGTATTAACTAGAATTAGTTGAAAGAAAGAAAAAAAGTAAAATTAAATAGAAAATGAAATCAGTGTTAACATAAGAGTGTGTATATTAAACTTACTATAACCTCTTTGGTTCGAACCAAATCCTTATATCTAGCCAAGACATGTAAAGCTTTATTATCATCCATATAACCATAATCGCCAGTATTAAGAAAACCATCACTGTAGTAAATTTTACTATTATCGATTTTATGATAACCTAAGAAGGGCATGGGAAAGCGAAAACACAATTGACCTTTTTCATTAGGACCCACGGGTTTTAAATTATCATCTAATAATTTAATTTCTACACCCGGCACTATATAGCCCCCATTGATATGTTGATCACAACATGCTAATCCGGCCAATTCAGTCATACCATAACAACGCATTATGGTGGCTTGAGGGGCAAGATTTCGCGACATATCTATTACAGTTTGACCAGGATCTTCTCCCCCTAAATAGATAAATTTAACCGAACTCAAAGCATCTAGATCATAGGGTTCAATAGAGAGTATTATCTCTTTAAATACTGAGGGAGGGCTGAAAAAGTGGGTTACTTTACCCTTTCTCACCACCTCACGACCATATTCTCCGGCCGGAAAACCACTAGCATAAACTCTCTTTATACCTAACAGTAGGGATTGTAGCATCAAATCCACTTGACTTATCCAGCGTATAGGACTTAAAGAAAATATTGTTGAATCCGGGCTTAATATAGATTTACCATCAGGTTGAGTCCAAAAGGAGATTACACCATGCAACATTTGAGCATGACTTAGAGCTACCGCTTTAGGCAAACCTGTAGAGCCTGAAGTGAACAATAAAACGGCAGTTTGCATTAAAGGATCTCCCAAATTTGGCAGGCGAAAGTTGTCTTGGGTAAAGGAGGAAATGCTTTTGAATAAAACATTATCTACATTCACACCAGATTTGCCATCAATGGAGATTTGATACTTGAGACAAGGCAGCTTAATATCTTTCATTACATCCAAAATGGCAGATTTAAATTTCTCTTCATATAGTAAAACACAAGGATTTAATAAATTTAAAGTATACTTAGCAGCATCTGTATGAAACGAATACAAATCATATAACTATTTGAACTGTTACTTCAACAACTTACCTCTTGAAAAAGTGGTCTCAAAAAAATTAACTACTGCGCCCAACATTAAAGCACCCATGGCCAAACTGCTTACTTTACTATTAACCATGGAATAGAATACCACTACATCACCTTTCTTAATACCCAATCTTTGTAAATTGATGGCAACTGTCACAGACTCACGATAAATTTCATTCATAGTCTTACTGACTCCGGTATCATAATGCCATTCTAATACCTTATCACCGGGTACTTTCTTAACATTTTCCAAGAAAATCTCTCCAATAAAATGTTTAATATATTCTCCATGAGTATAATCTAAAGATTTCCAGATTTTAGTTTCCGGATTAAATTCGATTTTCATGTTAGATTTATGCGTTTAAATTGTACTTGAACTTGAAATGTTTGAAGTGAAATACAATCATTTTGCAAGTTACCTTGATTGTTATAGGTTTTATTAAACAAATATTCTTATAAAAATTATAGTAAATATAATGTTGCAATTTTGTAATTGTTAATAATTTCGTTAATAGTGTAACTAACATGCAACACGCATTAGAGAATATACATGTTGATGAATGCCTTTTTAAAAGTTGACAATAAAATTAAGAAAATTTATTTACGATTTACATACATAATGACGAATTACTGCAATAATGATATAACTAAATAGTGAGGTTGTTTACTATAAAGCTTTCCAGTTAGTTTTACAACTATTTAAATATTTCTATTATTTTTGGCTTGAGTTCTCTATTTGCTAGTCTAGCAAACAGGGGTTTGCAGGTTCGATTCCCTTCAAAGACACTAATCAGTTTTAGTACAAAGTAATAAGTACAATTTCATAATAAAATTAAAAAAATATATATATTTTTTGTAAAATATATTTAACAAAAGCAGTTTTACTAATAATTATAATTTTTGTGAGTTATGTCACTATTGCATTAAACGCGTGCAATGGCCTTAATATAATAAATTGCATGTATGCAACTTTTTTCTCCCATATCTAATTATTTTTTTTTTTTATTGAACTATTAGTATTATTGAGAATATTTTATTTGTTGTTACAAATAATTTAAAATAAATTTGTTTAACAGTTAACTGACTTAAGTGGTTGTAATTTATACGTATTAAAATTTATCGTTTTAAGGTCAGTTGGTAGAAAATTACACTATAAATATATATGGATATATCAAAGTCTTCGAAATGTCATTCATTTCATATACACATTGCAAAAGGAATAGAACCGATATATGTAGATATATCCAATTTAAACCCAGCAAAAACCTACATTGAAAAGTTGTGGCTTCCGGTAGGTTAGTGGTTAGTGTTCTAGTCTGGTAGACCGGAGGTCGTGGGTTTGATTCCCAACTGAGGCACTGGATAAGGAGCTCACAACAGGGCCGATAGAGGCCTAGGTGTATTTCTTCGGATTTGATGTTTATATGTACATCCTCATTTCAAACTAACTAACTAACTACATTGAAAAGTTAGGGATTAAAATGCTAAAATTTACTTTTACAGTGCATTTTAAGTCATTATATTCTTGCTTTCAAATAATTACATAAATAAATCATTATAAATAGGGAGTTAAAAAGTTGTATGGTTTAACGCCCAAAAAAATTCCGAAATAGAATAAGAACCTGGGTCTAACCTCTTCATTAGTCCACTGTCGTACTCCCAACACCACTATAGTTGTTTTATTGAGCATAATACATACATATAATGGTTTTCACACAGAAATGTAAGTACAGGTCATTACCAATCATTCTATTTTATCTTAAAGTTGAAAAATTGAGAGAAAAAACGAAAGAAAGAGATTTTATGAAAAAAATATGTCAAATCAACTAACTGACTACTGTAAGGCTTCTCACAGAAATTAAAATACTGTTTCTTTATGACGAATTATTCTCACGCCATTGACTGGATGATAATTCATATAATATTCCTATTAAGCTAAATTTTAGTTCCGTTTTCCTATAATTTTAATAACCAGCTAAATATACACTTTTATGCAATTTAGGAAATATGTATTTTTTTTTTGCCTATTATCGCCAATAATTTGTATGGCAGATTTAAGCAGCTTAACACATTTAATAAATTTTAGCAATAAATAGCAACAATTTTATGAGAACTAATATGAAATACAATACAAGATTTTTACAACCAATATCGTAAAATTTTATTAGTTTGGTGTTAATGTTTCAAACATAAAATATTTATACACAATAAGAGAATTTTGCTGAAATACACTGAAAGAATTTAAAATTACATATTTAACTGTGTGATTGATTTAATTAAATATTGCATTTGTGTGGAAATCAATATTGCAGGTAGAAATAAACAAAATTTTCGATAATTTTATAAAAAAATATTTTGATAAATTTTTTCTTTTTATAGAAAATTTTCGATTCATTTGCTTTTTATATAAACTTTTCGATAAATTTCCTTTTTATTGAACTTATCGATAAACTTTCTTTTGATAACAACTTTTCGATAAATTTTCTTTTTATAGTAACTTGTCGATAAATTTTCTTTTTACAAAAACTTTTTGATAAATGTTTTCCTCATACAGAAACTTTTTGATAAATTATCTCTCTTTGTAGAATGATTAGTATAAATTTTCATTTCACAGAAAATTTTAATTTCATAGAAAATTTTCGATAAATTTTCTTTTTGTATAGAATTTTCGATAAATTTTAATCTTATAGAAATTCTTCGATAAATTTTCATATTATATAAAGTTTTATAGAAAATTTTCGATTAAATTACAAAATTTTCGATTAATTTTTAATTTATAGAAAATTTTCGATAAATTTTAATTTTATAGAAAATTTTGGATTAATTTTCATTTTATAGAAAATTTTCAATAAATTTTCTTTTTGTATAGAATTTTCGATAAATTTTCCTTTTATAGAAAATGTTCGATAAATTTTCATATTATAGAAAATTTTCTATAAATTCATTTTATAGAAAATTTTCGATAAATTTTAATTTTATAGAAAATTTTGGATTAATTTTCATTTTATAGAAAATTTTCGATAAATTTATAGAAAATATAAAACTTTCGATAAATTCTCTTTTTATAGAAAACTTTCGATAAATTCTCTTTTTATAGAAAACTTTCGACAAATTCTCTTTTTATAGAAAACTTTTGACAAATTCTCTTTTTATAGAAAATTTTTGATAAATTCCCTTTTTATAGAAAATTTTCGATAAATTCTCTTTTTATAGAAAATTTTCGATAAATTTTTTAAATTCTCTTCTTCGATAACTTTTCTTTTTATAGAAAATTTTCGATAAATTGTCTTTCTATAGAAAAATTTTGATAAATTCGCTTTCTATAGAAAATTTTCGATAAATTCTATTTCTATAGAAAATTTTCGACATATGTTTTCTTTTTATAGAAAATTTTCGATAAATTCTTTCTTTTTATAGAAAGTTTATTAAAAATTTTCATTAAAAAAAGTATTGAAAATGTTCTATAAAAGATTTTTTATAAATAGAGAAAATTTATCGAAAACTTTCTACAAAAAGAGAAAATTTGTGAAAAACGTCGATAGCCTTTTCTATTGATAGAAATTTTTCCATAACAATTTTTTAAAAAGTTTTCAATAATTTCTAATAAATAGTTTTTTTTTAATAATTTTTCAATAAATTCTATTATTATAGAAAATTTTCGAGAAATTATTTTTATTAAAAATATTCCGACAACATATTTTTCCCAGTGTACTTTACCAATTTACTGCAGTAAGTAAGTTAATAAAAAGTTTCTTAGTTTTTTTTTTGATTTTTTCCCTGGTTTTGCAAAACATTTGCGAAAAACTTTTAATAGCAGGAAAACAACAACAAAAAACTTTGATTGCATGTTCTATTGGTATTGTAAATGTGTAAGAAAACTAAAGTCATATAATTTGTGGCCAAAAATACGACAACAACATTTCAATGTCCACTAATTGCATCACATAGGACAACGAATGATATATGATGGCCAAACATTAACTTGAACTTTCACAAGTATGACTAATTATAAGTTTTTTTTTAAAGGGGGCAATTTTATAGATGGCAGTAAATACCATCAATAAAAGTTGAGGCTAAACAAGTAGACACTGGCTCATTGAAAGAAAGGATTTACTTATTGAATTATTTATCTGTTTGTTTCATTTTCAGTTGTTTTGGATAAAATAAGTTTATTTTCTTCTATAAAACGGGCTTAAGCTGTAGTATTAAAAGCTTTTGTACAAACAAAACTCTTTTTGATTTTAAAACAATTAAGGTCATTGAAAAACAATAGAAATTTTTGCAACTTTGTTTTAAAGTGATTTCAAAAGCAACGTCAACTACATTCTAATGTTTTTAATATAAAAAAATATTTAAACCATATAGAAAATATTTCTTTTGTACTCGTTCTAATACTTGCATACACACACATAATCTAATTGCATTTCTTTTATTTAGTAACACATATACTACTTTTCATTGAATTGTGTTTTTGTTTTAGGTTTTTCTTTCTTTCATTTTTGATAAAAATTTCTTTATACTCGTAGTTTATAAATTAAAATGTAATAAACAGACGTGTCTGTTTATGCACCACAAAATTCGCTTGTCTTTTGATCACGTTTGAATGAAGAATAAAACTAAAACTAATGCATGGAGGAAATACCCGGCAGATAGGAGGGGGTGGCCGTTATTCCCTTGTTTAAAATAAGAAACAATATTGTTTTATTTCGGAATTGACCTATAGACTTCATTATGGATTAGTATATGGACTAGTCTATGACCTAGTGTATGGACTATTCTATTGACTAGTGTATGGACTAGTCAATGTACTAGTCAATGGACTAGTCTATGCACTGGTCTATGGACTAATATATGGACTAATCTATGGTCTAATATATGGACTAGTATATGGACTTGTCTTTCAACTAGTCTATGGAATAATATATGTACTAGTCTTTGGATTAGTCTATGAACTAGTCTACTGGCTAGTCTATGGACAAGTCTACTGACTAGTCTCAGGACTAGTCTACTGACTAGTCTATGGACTAGTCTATTGACTAATCTACTGACTAGTCTATGGACTAGTCTATTGACTAGTCTACTGACTAGTCTATGGAAAAGTCTATGGACTAGTCTATGGACTAATGTATGGTCTAGTATATGGACTAGTCTTTGAACTAGTCTATGGACTAATCTTTGGACTAGTCTATGAACTAGTCTATGCACTAGACTATGGACTAGTCTACTGAATAGTCTATGAACTAATCTACTGACTAGTCTGGACTAGTCTACTGACTAGTCTTTGGACTAGTCATCTGACTAGGCTCTGGACTAGTCATCTGACTAGTCTCTGAACTAGTCTATGAATAAGTATATTGAATCAGTGAAATAGTCTGAGGACAAATCTATTGACTAGTCAGCAGAGAAGTCTGTAATTTATGTAATTTGTTGACTAGACTATATATATGACCGTTGTCTTTAGACTAATATGTGGACTAGTATATGGACTAGTCTTTGAACTAGTCTATGGACTAGTCTCTGGAGTAGTCTTTGGACTTGTCTATGAACTAATCTATGCACTAGACTATGGACTAGTCTATCAACTAGTCTACTGACTAATATATGTACTAGTCTAGTGACTAGTCTATGTAGTAGTCTAGTGACTAGTCTATGTACTAGTCTAGTGACTAGTCTATGTACTAGTCTAGTGACTAGTCTCTGGACTAGTCATCTGACTCTATGGACTAGTCTACTGGCTAGTCTATGAATAAGTCTATTGAATTAGTGGAACAGTCTGAGGACAAATCTATTGTCGAGTCAGCAGAGAAGTCTGTAATTTATGTAGTTTGTTGACTAGACTATATATATGACTATTGACTAGTTTATGGAGTAGTCTTTAGATTGTCTATGGAATTGTATATAGACTAGACTATTGAGTAGTCTATGGACTAGTCTTTATAATATCCTAAAAACTAGTCTGTTGACTGGTTGAGGAATAGTCCATAGTAGTCATTAGTATGTAATTCTATGACTAGTACTTATATGAAATAGACTATGGACTAGTCTATGTACTAATCTATGAATAAGTCTATAACAAATTCAATAGACTAAGAATACTTCGTTGACACTGTTTTTGATTTTTGTCTAAAAAGGTTATTCAATACAAAAACTATTGGGTGTTTCACACTATTACACATATCCATAAATATATGTACAAACATACATATGTATGTAGCTGTAGCAAATTTACTCGATATTGGAACACATGTTGCTAACATATAAAGCGTGTAGCTACTTTTTTCCGTTCCTTTATTTATTTTTTTTACTCTGCTAAAGATTTTTGTTGCAAAAACATATTGGCGCCTTATGTGCAGCAAGAAGCAGCTAATAAAGTTTGCAGCCAAAAAATAACATGATACAAGTATTTATTGTTCAATCGTTTCACAATTTTTTCTCATTTTGTTTCTCAATATTTCATCAATACATCAATAAGATACATAAATACATACATCAATACATATGTATCCAATGCTCTGCTATTGAAGTGTATTGAATGTGAAGTAGTTTTATATACATATAAATTTTTTTGTTTCTGGATCTTTCATTCTTAAGCAATTTGCAAAATATGTGCATGTCATAAATCAGATAAATGATGATTACACGTCCCGATACACAATGCAAAACCTGACAATGATGATGATGAGAACATTTTGGGGAGGAGGACTCTAAGGCTGACGACGATGTCGAATGACGTGGATATTGAAGATGGTGGTGATGATGATGCTTTTATATGAAAATTTTATAAGATTATTTAATCTTAAATACATTTTGTAGAATGATTAAAACAAATAATTATTTTTATTTTGTTTTTTTTTTTTTTTTTTTTTTTTGTGAGTGATTATTAGCAGATGTTTTTCCTATAAAATTAATGTGTTTGTTTATTGTGTTTTAAAATTAAGTTTTTAAAGAACATTAAAATTATTTTAATGAACGGAAATTTAAATTGTTATGACATTTTGAAAATAAGTTTTTGAAAAATTGAAATGTTAAAAACGTGTTGGATTGGAAATTCAATTTAAAAGAGGAATTATTAAGAAGCAGGATGATTAAAATATATACATCGAACAAAACTTAAAATTATTTCAAGTCTTGTAAAAGTACATTTATAGTTTACAATACTTCAATTTCATTATTAAAGAATTTTATTCCTGACTATGGATTTCAAATTAAATTTATTTAAAATTCATTTTAAATAACGCAATTCAATTGACTTTATATCAGTGTTTATTAAACTACATTAAATAATTACATTGTAATTTATGCTTCTTGTTGTATCTTTGTTAGTTGTTTATTTATTTGTTTAAATTCTACTCTATTTGTTTTTCTTCAACATGTCATGTACGTCTAAAGAAAAACTGCTAATATTTGTTTATAAAAGTTGACATTTCGAAAAGGAAAAATTTGAATAAGCATCAATATGCATGAACTATTTTAAAAAGGAATAATATACATACATGAACAGTTTTAAAAGAACAGGCTGAAACAATAAGTGTTATTGCACAAAAATTAGAGAATATTTTGAAATTTTTAGAAAAATTGTATTTTTAGATAAAATTTGCAATAAATTCTATGAAAATAAAATTTTATCTCTATAACTCATCCCTGTAGAAACGATTTTCGAAAACTTTTCAATTAATTTTCTTTCGAAAAAAGAAAAAATTGTCGACAAATTTGCTTTTTAAAGAAAATGTCTAAAAATTGCCTTTTTATAGAAAATGTTCGATAAAGTTTTTCTTTATAAATAATTTTTGATAAATTTTCTTTTTGTCGATAATTTTCAAAAATTATAAATAGAAAATTTTCAATAAATTTTCTTTTATAAAAAAATTTCAATAAATTTTCTTTTATATAAAATTTTCAATAAATTTCTTTGTAAGGAAAATTTTCTGTAAATTTTCTTTGTAGAGAAAATTTTCTATACATTTTCTATAAAATTTTCTATTTAGAGAATATTTTCTATAAATATTCTTTGTAGAGTAAATTTTCTTTTTAGAGAAATTTTTTTATAAATTTGCTTTTTAGAGAAAAGTTTCTATAAATTTTCTTTGTAGAGAAAATTTTCTATACATTTTCTTTGTACAAACAATTTTCTATAAATTTTCTTTTTAGAGAAAATTTTCTATAAATATTCTTTGTAGAGAAAATTTTCTTTAAATTTTCTTTTTAGAGAAATTTTTTTATAAATTTGCTTTTTAGAGAAAAGTTTCTATAAATTTTCTTTTTAGAGCATATTTTCTATAAGTTTTCTTTTTATAGAAAATTTTCAATAAATTTTCTTTTTTAGGAAATTTTCAATAAATTTTCTTTTTTAGGAAATTTTCAATAAATTTTCTTTTTATAGAAAATTTTCAATAAATTTTCTTTTTATAGAAAATTTTCAATAAATTTTCTTTTTATAGAAAATTTTCTATAAAAAGAAAATTTATTATTATTATATCTATAAATTTTCTTTTTATAGAAAAATTTCAATAAATTTTCTTTTTATAGAAAATTTTCTATACATTTTCTTTGTAGAGGAAATTTTCTATAAATTTTCTTTGTAGAGAAATCTTTCTATAAATTTTCTTCATAGAGAAAATTTTCTATAAATTTTCTTTTATAGAAAATTTTAATAAATTTTCTTTTTATAGAAAATTTTAATAAATTTTCTTTTTATAGAAAATTTTAATAAATTTTCTTTTTATAGAAAATTTTAATAAATTTTCTATGAATTTTCATTTATAAAAAATTTTCAATACATTTTATTTTACAAAAAATTTCCAATAAATTTTATTTTACAAAAAATTTTCAATAAATTTTCTTTGTAGAGAAAATTTTCTTTAAACTTTCTTAGTAGAGAAAATTTTCTATAAATTTTCTTTTTGGAGAAAATTTTCTATGAATTTTTTTTTAGAGAAAATTTTCTATGAATTTTCTTTTTAGAGAAAATTTCTATGAATTTTCTTTTTAGAAAAAATTTTCTATGAATTTTCTTTTTAGAGAAAAATTTCTATGAATTTTCTTTTTAGAGCAAATTTTCTATAAATTTTCTTTTTAGAGCATATTTTCTATAAATTTTCTTTTTCGACAAAATTTTCAATAAATTTTTTTTTTTTATAGAAAATTTTTAATAAATTTTCTTTTTATAGAAAATTTTTAATAAATTCTCTTTTTATAGAAAATTTTTAATAAATTTTCTTTTTATAGAAAATTTTTAATAAATTTTCATTTTATAGAAAATTTTTAATAAATTTTCATTTTATAGAAAATTTTTAATAAATTTTCCTTTTTAGAAAATTTATTGATTTTTATAGAAAATTTTCAAAAAATTGTCTTTTTATAGAAATTTTTAATACATTTTCTTTTTATAGAAAATTTTAATACATTTTCTTTTTATAGAAAATTTTTAATAAATTTTCTTTTTTAGAAAATTTATTGATTTTTACAGAAAATTTTCTATAAAATTTCTTTTTAGAGAAATTTGAGGACTCTAACTGTTATATTTTCTGAGATATACTGATTTAATATTTTCTTAATATGGAAGGTGCCACGCCCACTATAGACATTCCGCCCATTTTGTCCAAATATATTCTTATGGATGTCAAAGTTGTCCGTGAAAAATTTGAGGACTCTAATTGTATTAGTTTCCAAGATATACGACTTTTAATAGTTATTTAATAAGTAGGCGTGGCACCTTGCCCACTTGAAATTTCAAAATAAAAAGTAGCCAGAAAAACAGTTTAGCCGTTTAGGCAGCTTCAAACAAACATACATATATACATACAAACAAACACACATTAATTTTTATATATATAGATATACGCCCACTATAGCAAATCCGCCCATTTTGTTCATATATACCTCAAAGAAATTAAAGTCCATACAAAATATGAGGACTCTAGCTGTTGCAGTTTATGAAATATGCGACTTTAAATACTTATTAGGTATGTGGGCGTGGCACCTCGCCTACTTGAAAATACAAAGTTGCCTATAGTTCATTCCAGAAATACAGGAAGCGACTGTTAAAATTTCAAGATAATCAGTTCTAGAAAAATTTCAGTAAATTTTCTTTTTTAGAAAATTTTCAATAAATTTTCTTTTTAAAGAAAATTATAAATACATTTTCCTTCAGAGAAAATTTTCTTTTTATAGGAAATATTAGAAAATGTTTCTTTTTATTGAAAATTTTAAATTTAAATTTATCGAAATTTTCTCTTTATAGAAAAATTTTCAATAAGTTTTCTTTTTTAAAAATGTTGGATAAATTTTCGTTTAGAGACTTATCGATAAAATTTCCATTCACTGCAAATGTTACTGTTAAATATTTTCTCTTTGAAATTTTTATTTTGCTGATGGGTGAGAATAACAGTTTTTTAAACCTCCAGGAGTCCCTTATGCAAAACTGTGATTGTCATAAATGTCAGGCAATTGATTTTGCCCCTTTAAAAGTCATTGATTTAAAAAGAAAATCATTAATGTTTGTTGCTCAAGAGTGAAAAAAATGGGAAGACCATAACTGTTTGATAACCATTCATTTGATTCATTTATTTGAAGCATATCAAACCTTTTCATAAGCTTCACTGATTTTCTCATTGAAACAAAAGCAACGAAATCAAGGCAAAAAAAAGTTTTAAGAAAATAAATACAAACTTTAGCAAGTTTTCTTTTTTTTTTGTATGTATATAGTCCCCTTTAAACATATCTTTTTCTTCCAACTGTTTAAATATTGATGGCAAACTAAGTGGCTGACAGTTGAAGCGAAAATTCACGCATTCAAGCATTTTAGACAACAAAACAAGAGGAGCTGATTCAATTTTATTTAATTTTTTCTATTCGTATTTTACAAATAGAGGTAGGGCTCCCTAAACATCATGTATGGGCAGTTTGGGTAAATAATAATAGAAAAATGTTACATACACTTCGACATACACATGTTGAAGAGCTAACAAAAAGGACTGGGACAAAATCTAATATATTTTATACATAACATGAAACATTCAAGTTTTATTTGATTTTTTAAAAAAATGTTTTTTTTTCTAGCTTCTGATAAATTAAAACAAAATCCTTTTGAAAATGATGCTCATAACACACATAACTCGCTCTTTTTCTCTTGTACTGGTGCTGCTTTTGCTTTTTTTGGTTTTATTCTCGGATTTTTCTTCTGTTGAATTTAACTTGGGTATTCTTTTTTATATATTTTCGGTATTGAAGCCCAAAGGGAATTCTCGTATGCTTGGTTGGTTAGTCAAATGGATGGTTGGCTGGTTAGATGGATGAATAAATGTTTTTATTGTTCGAATATACATATATATGTATATATATATGACAGAAGTTTAAAGAAAGTGAATATTTTTTTATCTATATATATATAAAAGAGTAGCATTACTGACTGATTCATCAACGCACAGCCCAAACGGCTGAACCTAGAATCATGTAGATCCACTAAGGAGAGAAATTTGTACATTTATGGGGTAAAAAAGGGAAAAAAAACGGATAAAACAGGATAAAAGAGTAGCATTACTGACTGATTCATCAACGCACAGCCCAAACGGCTGAACCTAGAATCATGTAGATCCACTAAGGAGAGAAATTTGTACATTTAGGGGGTAAAAAAGGGAAAAAAAAAACGGATAAAACAGGTTTTCTTATTTATCTTACCTAATATTAGCGATACAAGAAAAATTTTAAATGAACCTGTATCTACTCTTACAATAAACAGATGGGTGTCTGGTACTTTATTGAAATTCATACTGTTAAGGGGTGAAAATGTGTAAGAAAGGTAATTTTGGTACCTTTTTTGGCCCTTTATAACTTTTTAACTAATAAACAAAATAACATTTTTGTAAATATTTTAAATATATCTCCCAAAATTAGGAGACACCTGTTTCGTACTTTTTAAAAATTCAGTCCTTTTTGGGTGTAAAAGGGAGAAAACTGTATTTTTTGTACTTTTTTATCACATTAAGAAAACATTTTCGATTTATTGAAGTATTCCTATTAAATTACGGAGTAACTCTGTAATATTTGTTGAAGCAAAATTTTTGCTATTTCACAAAAAAAGTACCAAAAAGGGGAAAAACGGGAAATTTTATTTTATTCCAACTCATTGAGCCAATTTTTATAAAATTTGTAAAAGTAGTTTTTTTGCTCATACAAAGTAAGCTATTAGTATATTATTTTGGGAATTCCAGTACAAAGTCCTATATAGGACCAAATTCGAGAAAATTGTTTGGTACTTTTTGAAAGCACAATTTTTCTGAAACAAATGAATGCAGATTTGAATCGTTTGAGTTTTATCTGTGATATATAGATTTAAATACGGAACATTTTGTAAACTTTATTCTCAAAAACGAATATTTCGAAGCGAAAAGGTGAAAAATTGTACTATTTTTATTAGTACTTTCCACTAAGGTAGAATTCATTCGACTTTTGGTACTTTTTCTTTCTTCAAATGATATGTTCTTTAATATGAATTCAAAACACATGATTATTAAATATACACGTTCCTCATTGAATAAGATTCTTTAAGAGAGAACTTTTTAGTACTTTTTATCTCACAAATGGTACTTTTTGAAAAATTTCAAGAAATTGTCTTATTATAAACATTTTTAAGAAATTTTCCATAAATTTCAATAATAGTATATCCTTTTTATAAAAAATTATACAATTTTCAAAAGTAGCGAAAAGTTACTGTTTGAATTCTTTTAAACATCTGTCATTGACAACATACAACAGCTTTGTCCAATACATTTCATATGCTGTTACATATTGTGTATACAATCAGTGGTAAAGGATTTTCAGTATTTTTTTATATTCATTCATTTTTCACTGACTTCTTGTTACAAACAAACCAAAAAATTGTATGTGTATTGAAAAAAAATCATTGTTTTGAAAATTAAATTTTGTCTGTTTCAGTTGAGTTGATTTTTAACAATTTCGAATTTTATTTGTATGTGTGTTGTTTTATTGTACAAAAATTTTCATTTGAAGGATTACTTTTACTCTCTCTCCCGCATTGTGTTAACTTATGGTAAGAGGTAATCCTTTATTTTAGATACACATATACATATATGTATGTATGTAATTTTGTATATTTAGCAAAACATCCATCCATACAAACATATGTGTGTGTGTAAAAGTTGTGTTGTTTTTTTTTTAATTTTTGTTAGAATTTGTTGATGTTATTGTAACAATATTTTGTGTTAAACATCACATGCATCTGTTAGCTTGTCAAATTTAACATGTTCTATTAAATTTCATTGGAACAGAAACACCCAGTTTAAACAAAAAATTAAAAATAATAAAAAATTTTATGTTTGGTTGTGTATTTATGTGTGAATTTGAAGTTGAAGTCAAACCAAACGCAAACAAACGTATGGAATGAACGAACGAGTAACAAACAAGCCAACATGAATGAATGAACACTTGTAGTTTTTAGAAAATTTTGTTGGGTTACAAATAAATACACTGGTGCTGTGCAAATTACAGATGTATTTGAAACTATAGCAGTTTTATAAGTAAAGAAAATCCTTAACTTGTATTTGGACCTCTTAGCAAACAAGGGAGAAAACAATGGAGTAGAAAAACTCTGTACTTCATTATATTTTTCACGACTTTTTTGACTAGCCTTTAGTGTAGTCTATAGTCTAGTCTATGGTCCAGCTATAGTAGTTATAGTCTAGTTTATAGTCTAGTTTATAGTCTAGTTTATAGTCTAGTTTATAGTCTAGTTTATAGTCTAGTTTATAGTCTAGTTTATAGTCTAGTTTATAGTCTAGTTTATAGTCTAGTTTATAGTCTAGTTTATAGTCTAGTTTATAGTCTAGTTTATAGTCTAGTTTATAGTCTAGTTTATAGTCTAGTTTATAGTCTAGTTTATAGTCTAGTTTATAGTCTAGTCTATAGTCTAGTCTATAGTCTAGTCTATAGTCTAGTCTATAGTCTAGTCTATAGTCTAGTCTAGTCTAGTCTAGTCTAGTCTATAGTCTAGTCTATAGTCTAGTCTATAGTCTAGTCTATAGTCTAGTCTATAGTCTAGTCTATAGTCTAGTCTATAGTCTAGTCTATAGTCTAGTCTAGTCTAGTCTATAGTCTAGTCTATAGTCTAGTCTATAGTCTAGTCTATAGTCCAGTCTATAGTCTAGTCTATAGTCTAGTCTATAGTCAGTCTATAGTCTAGTCTATAGTCTAGTCTATAGTCTAGTCTATAGTCTAGTCTATAGTCTAGTCTATAGTCTAGTCTATAGTCTAGTCTATAGTCTAGTCTATAGTCTAGTCTATAGTCTAGTCTATAGTCTAGTCTATAGTCTAGTCTATAGTCTAGTCTATAGTCTAGTCTATAGTCTAGTCTATAGTCTAGTCTATAGTCTAGTCTATAGTCTAGTCTAGTCTAGTCTATAGTCTAGTCTATAGTCTAGTCTAGTCTAGTCTATAGTCTAGTCTATAGTCTAGTCTATAGTCTAGTCTATAGTCTAGTCTATAGTCTAGTCTATAGTCTAGTCTATAGTCTAGTCTATAGTCTAGTCTATAGTCTAGTCTATAGTCTAGTCTATAGTCTAGTCTATAGTCTAGTCTATAGTCTAGTCTATAGTCTAGTCTATAGTCTAGTCTATAGTCTAGTCTATAGTCTAGTCTATAGTCTAGTCTATAGTCTAGTCTATAGTCTAGTCTATAGTCTAGTCTATAGTCTAGTCTATAGTCTAGTCTATAGTAGTCTAGTCTAGTCTATAGTCTAGTCTATAGTCTAGTCTATAGTCTAGTCTATAGTCTAGTCTATAGTCTAGTCTATAGTCTAGTCTATAGTCTAGTCTATAGTCTAGTCTATAGTCTAGTCTATAGTCTAGTCTATAGTCTAGTCTATAGTCTAGTCTATAGTCTAGTCTATAGTCTCTAGTCTATAGTCTAGTCTATAGTCTAGTCTATAGTCTAGTCTATAGTCTAGTCTATAGTCTAGTCTATAGTCTAGTCTATAGTCTAGTCTATAGTCTAGTCTATAGTCTAGTCTATAGTCTAGTCTATAGTCTAGTCTATAGTCTAGTCTATAGTCTAGTCTATAGTCTAGTCTATAGTCTAGTCTATAGTCTAGTCTATAGTCTAGTCTATAGTCTAGTCTATAGTCTAGTCTATAGTTAGTCTATAGTCTAGTCTATAGTCTAGTCTATAGTCTAGTCTATAGTCTAGTCTATAGTCTAGTCTAGTCTATAGTCTAGTCTATAGTCTAGTCTATAGTCTAGTCTATAGTCTAGTCTATAGTCTAGTCTATAGTCTAGTCTATAGTCTAGTCTATAGTCTAGTCTATAGTCTAGTCTATAGTCTAGTCTATAGTCTAGTCTATAGTCTAGTCTATAGTCTAGTCTATAGTCTAGTCTATAGTCTAGTCTATAGTCTAGTCTATAGTCTAGTCTATAGTCTAGTCTATAGTCTAGTCTATAGTCTAGTCTATAGTCTAGTCTATAGTCTAGTCTATAGTCTAGTCTATAGTCTAGTCTATAGTCTAGTCTATAGTCTAGTCTATAGTCTAGTCTATAGTCTAGTCTATAGTCTAGTCTATAGTCTAGTCTATAGTCTAGTCTATAGTCTAGTCTATAGTCTAGTCTATAGTCTAGTCTATACTCTAGTCTATAGTCTAGTCTATAGTCTAGTCTATAGTCTAGTCTATAGTCTAGTCTGTAGTCTAGTCTATAGTCTTTTAGGTGATGCTAATATTTTGCCCACACATCCACCTTGGCTCTGTGAATATTCATTTGTTTTAGTCATCTCGTATGGTGGCAGTGTTAGTGTGTGTGTGTTGCGTAAAATAATGAAGAATTTTTTCACATACTCGCGTTGTACGAAATTTTTTTTATATTTTCGTATTTTTCAGATGTTGTTTCTCGTTGTATATTTTTTTTTCGCTTTTAGATTGGTTTAGTGAATTGAAATCCTTTATCATTGTTGACGTAATGTTAATTTTAAAATTGAACAATAACAACAACATAAACATCACAACACAGTACAACAAAAACAATGAACAGATATAAAATAATGTTCAAAATTTATTTTAGGTTGTTGAGCGGAGAGTCGTGGTACGTATACAATTTTTTGATATCGAGATGCCACAACAAATACTCTGAACACTGAATTCAACACTGGTACTGAGTGACTGAATGACTGAAAACTTCGGCTCAATTCAGCTCAACTACACTTGAATATTGTAACAATATATATTGTACATATTTGAACAATATAAAGTTGAAACCTTGAATGTGAAACCAATTTTTAGTGAAGGCAATTAATCAAAATCGTGTTGAACATGTGGCCAAAACATTTTCATACCTTTTTTGTATGTTTCCTCGCTGGCAGTCAGTCAGTCAGTCTTTCCTTTTGTATAATATTTTTTTTTTTTTTTTTATTTCAGCCGTTTGGTTGTTTTTAATATTGAAAATGCTGCATATTAAAGCTGGTGTATTTTTCCTTTTCGTTGGTCGTGACTGTATTAATGGTTTTCAAATTTTACGCTTAATTTTGTTGTTTGAGAGGAAAAACATATAAATAAAGGGATGTCGAAGACAAATTATTGTTTGGTGGGCGTTTTAAGTATGTCTCGTAAGAGTATCAATGTGTAACATACAAATTAAAAAAAGGGATACACTAGACATTTTCAAATAAAAATTGACACCATAATCATAAAAAAAGGAAAAAGTTAGTCCGTGTTATATGAGTATTAAATAATCAGTCGTTTTTGACTATACTCCCACTACACATTGTTAATGAGCTCTATTTCCAGAAAAAAAATTAAGAATAAATAATGAACATGGAATCCTTTTGTTGTATTGTCTACTTTGCCCTTCAAAATGTTTATGTCACATTTTATTAACTATGTATCTCCTTTTTGTTTGCTGTTCAGCAGCATAAATGTGTCCGTGGACATAGTCACACCATCGTGTTCACTTTCGTTGCCGATGGTGGTGTTTGTCAATTTGACAGCTGATTTATGATTTGCCTTTGATTGCAATTTACAGTTGTTGCAAAGTTTGTGGTCGTGGTTGCAACAATTTACTTTTTATTCTGATCGATTTATGATAGTGGTATTGTATACATACAATATTTTTTTAATTACTTATATGACGCATATGTACTACTGCTAACGTACGTGTCCATGTTCATTTTATGCCACATTTTATTTAATGTTTTTTTTTGGGGGTGGGTTTTTTTGTTTTTTGTTCAGTGACAATAAATAAAGCAAAAGTGATCATATGTGCCACATAATTAAAAATGGGTTGTTTTTGTCTGAATCGTTAGTTGATTGAAGCGTGGGTTGGTTTTATGTTCTCAGCCATTAAAATATACTTAGTTGAAATTGTTTTTTGTACCAGGTGTAAATGAGATTCATTTAAAATGGTCATTGTTTGGGAGGGGGAGGGTTAAATATTTGTGAAATAAATTAAAAGTGACCACGAGCTAATAAAAAGAATTTCTGGAATTCAGGGTCGTAATTAGTAAACAAAGAAAACTGTTTAACAGAGAGAACTGATAAATCTACACTTTAGTGAAAATTTTCGATTAATTTTTTTTATCAAAAATTTCCATTCAATTTTCCTTTTAAAAACAATTTTCCGTAAATTTTCTTTATAGAGATAATTTTTGGTAAATACTCTTTTTAGAGAAAATTTTTGATACATTTTTTTCTATAAAAAATGTTCTATAAATTTAGAAATTATTTTCTATAAATTTTCTTTTTATTTAAAATATTTGATAAATTTCCTTTTAATAGAAAATTTTCAATGAATTTTCTTTTTATAGAAAATTTTCGATCAATTTTCTTTTTATAGAACATTTTCGATAAATTTTCTTTTTATAGAAAATTTTCAATGAATTTTCTTTTTATAGAAAATTTTCAATGAATTTTCTTTTTATAAAAAATTTTCAATGAATTTTCTTTTAATAGAAAAATTTCAATGAATTTTCATTTTATAGAAAAATTTCAATGAATTTTCATTTTATAGAAAATTTTCAATGAATTTTCTTTTTATAGAAAATTTTCAATGAATTTTCTTTTTATAGAAAATTTTCAATGAATTTTCCTTTTATAGAAAAGTTGTAATGAATTTTCTTTTTATAGAAAATTTTCAATGAATTTTCTTTTTATAGAACATTTTCAATGAATTTTCTTTTTATAGAAAATTTTCAATGAATTTTCTTTTTATAGAAAATTTTCAATGAATTTTCTTTTTATAGAAAATTTTCAATGAATTTTCTTTTTATATAAAATTTTCAATGAATTTTCTTTTTATATAAAATTTTCAATGAATTTTCTTTTTATAGAAAATTTTCAATGAATTTTCTTTTCATTGAAAATTTTCAATGAATTTTCTTTTTTAGAAAATTTTCGATAAATTTTCTTTTTACAGAAAATTTTCGATAAATTTTCTTTTTACAGAAAATTTTCGATAAATTTTCTTTTTATTGAAAATTTTCGATAAATTTTCTTTTTATTGAAAATTTTCGATAAATTTTCTTTTTATAGAAAATTTTCGATAAATTTTCTTTTTATAGAAAATTTTCGATAAATTTTCTTTTTATAGAAAATTTTCGATAAATTTTCTTTTTATAGAAAATTTTCGATAAATTTTCTTTTTATAGAAAATTTTCGATAAATTTTCTTTTTATAGAAAATTTTCGATAAATTTTCTTTTTATAGAAAATTTTCGATAAATTTTCTTTTTATAGAAAATTTTCGATAAATTTTCTTTTTATAGAAAATTTTCGATAAATTTTCTTTTTATAGAAAATTTTCGATAAATTTTCTTTTTATAGAAAATTTTCGATAAATTTTCTTTTTATAGAAAATTTTCGATAAATTTTCTTTTTATAGAAAATTTTCGATAAATTTTCTTTTTATAGAAAATTTTCGATAAATTTTCTTTTTATAGAAAATTTTCGATAAATTTTCTTTTTATAGAAAATTTTCGACAAATTTTCTTAAAAAAAAATTCTTAATAAAATTTTCGATAAACTTTCTTTTCATAGAAAATTTTCGATAAATTTTCTTTTTATAGAAAATTTTTGATAAATTTTCTTTTTATAGAAAATTTTTGATCAATTTTCTTTTTATAGAAAATTTTTGATCAATTTTCTTTTTATAAAAAATTTTCGATTAATATTCTTTTATAAAAAATTTGCGATCAATTTTCTTGTTATAGAAAATTTTCGATCAATTTTTGTTTTATAGAGAATTTTTGATAAATTTTCATAAAATTTTGTTATAGAGAATTTTCGTTAAATTTCCTTTTTATGGAAAATTTTCGATGAATTTTTATTTTACAGAATATTTTTGATAAATTTTATTATTAAATAAATTTTCATTGAATTTTCTTTTTATAGCAAATTTTCCATTAATTTTCTTCTTAAGGAAAATCGCAGAATTTTAAGAAAATTTTCTAAAAATTTCTTTTTATGGACATTCATTAAGGTTTTATTTCTTTTTTCTTATTTGCAATGATAAGTTTATTTTACATGTCGTTTTGCTTTTTAGTCCCATAATATTTTAAGAAATTTTAAAACTTTTTGTTTAATACATCATCAATTTCTTAATAACACCAAAATATATAATCTAATAATAAAAATAAAACTGTCCCCTAATGTATTTTACTTGTAAATCATTAAAAGCATCTCTCATAAAAAGAAAGAAATAAAGAAAGAAAAAAACTTTATAATTTTCCACACTGCATTATCCTTCAAAAGCCTTTCAATCTAAAAGTTTAATTTGGACAATCAATGGAGAGCAGTTCCTTTTTCCACACAATTGCTGCATCAACCATGGCAAGTGTTGTGGTGGTATCTTTTTATCAAGTATAATATAATTATGACCCCATTACAAAGTTTTTAAGTTAATTTGGAAAAAAGAAATACAAAACTCTTTTTCCTTTTTATTTTTTTATTAAATTAAAAAACGAAGCAACTCATACAATTAAACTTTCTTCATTAAAAAATACTTGAAAATGTTTATTTTTTCTTTTCGATTTTTGGTCATACTCGTACTACATGCAGTTTCCCTTTTATTGCGGAACAGCTCACAGTATTATAATACATTTAATACATTTATACAGATAAAAAACACATACTACTCAACACACATACTTACACTTTTACCAATTGCAGTTTTCCAAAAAACTTAGTTTTTTTATCCGCAAATACTAGTAGAATTTCATTCAGTCATTCACTCACTTATTCGTTTACAGCTTCAACATCTTTGGTGTAGTTTTTTTTGGCCATGTCCTCTTTTCAATTTAACTTTACGCCAGAAAATTTAGGTTGGTAATATTTGAAACTTTAGTTTGATAACTTCGAAATACTTTCGCGAAACTGTTTTAAATCATGTCCTCGATTTCTTATGAATATTAACATTTTAAGAGCGAATCTTAATATTGCACTCATTTCCTCCTTGATTTAGGGAACAGATTAAAGCTTGTTTCGAAATACAAATTTCAGATTTTCTGTTTTTTGTCTAAAATTCGATTGGATTTTCGAGCTAATAACTACTGATCATGAAATTTATTATAGAAATCATACTGATCGTGAAACATTTCTAGATATCTTACTGATCATTCCATTTCCATTTTCTGTAGAAAAATGTTATTGCTAAGTATTCAATAGAAGACGAAGAGATCGTAAAGTTTTTCTTTCCGTAAAGAAGAAACTGACTGATTCATAAAATAAACTAATCGTTAAGTTTTCTATAGAAATCGTTGCGGTTCGATTTCTATAGATCGCGAAATATTCGATAGGAAATAAATTGATGGCGAAGTTCCTATAGAAAACAAACGGGTCCACAAGTATACTATAGAAAAACTGATCGTTAAGTTTCCTTTATAAAATAAACTGATGGTTAAGTTTTCTATAGAAAACAAACTGATCGCGAGGTTTTCTGTAGGTAAAAAACTGATCGTAAAGTTTTCATTGAAAACAAACAGATCCATAAGTTTTCTATAGAAACTGATCTTTAAGTTTTCAGTAGAATGCAAACTGATGGTGAAGTTCTCTATAGTAAACAAACAGATCGTTAAGTTTTATATACAAAATAAGCGGATCTTTAATATTTCTATAGAAAACAAACTGATCGCAAAGTCCTCTGCAGGAAAACAAAGTGATCACGAAATCTTCTGCAGGAAAACAAACAAACTGATCGTGAAGTTTTCTGATCATTAAGTTTTCCTTATGAAATAAATCGATCATTAAGTTTTCTATAGAAAGCAAACTGATCGCGAAGTTGACTTTATAAAAGAAATTGATGGTGAACTTCTCTATAGAAAACAAATAGATCGATAACTTTTCTTTAGAATAGAACTACATCGTTTTTTTCTATAGAAAACAAATTGTTAAGTTTTCTAAAGAAAACAAATTCGCAAAGTCTTCTTTCTGTACGAAAAAAAAAAACTGATCACGAAGTCTACTGCAGGAAAACAAACTGATCGTTGAAGTTTTCTATAGAATACTGATCTTTAAGTTTTCCTTATGAAATAAATTAATCGTAATATTTTCTATAGAAAGCAAACTGATCGCGAAGTTGGCTTTATAAAACAAATTGATGGTGAACTTCTCTATAGAAGACAAACTGATCATTAAATTTTTCTTTAGAAAGCAAACAGATCGTTAATTTTTCTATAGAAAACAAATTGATTGTTAGGTTTGCTATAGAAAACAAATTCGCAAAGTCTTCTGTAGGAAAACAAAACTGATCACGAAATCTTCTGCAGGAAAACAAACTGATCGTGAAGTTTTCTATAGAATAATGATATTTAAGTTTTCCTTACGAAATAAATCGATCGTTATGTTTTCTATAGAAAGCAAACTGATCGCGAAGTTGGCTTTATAAAACAAATTGATGGTGAACTTCTCTATAAAAAACAAACAGATCGTTGAATTTTTTTAAGAAAACAAACAGATCGTTAATTTTTCTATAGAAAACAAATTCGCAAAGTCTTCTGCAGAAAAAAAAACTGATCACGAAGTCTTCATTAATTTTTCTATAGAAAACAAATTCGCTAAGTCTTCTGCAGGAAAACAAACTGATCGTCAAGTTTTCTATAGAATACTGATCTTTAAATTTTCTTTATGAAATAAATCGATCGTAAAGTTTTCTAAACAAACCGAACTGATCATAAAGTTTTCAATAAAGAAAAAACATATTGTGATGTTTGATATAGAAAACAAGCTGGTCGTTAAATTTTCTAGAGAAACCAATGGAAAGAAAGAATTGTTTGTTTCTGTCGCCTAAAAATCAATTACTATTTTCAAAACTAAAATTTTTCTTCGAGCTTAAACAATAGATATATGTTATGTACATGTGGCCCACTTAATCCTTATGTGGTCCCTGTTATATTCTCTCTGTTTGATGTAAAAGTTCGCAAAACACACACACACACACACCGAAAAATAACAACAACAGCAACAAGAAACAAACTTTGAATATAAAGTTTATCATTATTTTGGTTTTTTATTTTTCTACTTACCACTTGCTTCTTCCAATGTACTTTGTTGTATGACATTTTTGCTTTAATTCGCAAGTATGTGTAGTGAGTATTCTGTCACTTGGTTTCCTTTTTTTTTGGTTGGTATTTGATAGTGTTGTTGTCGTTTTTTGACCGTAACGGAAAACAAATTAAAAATTCAAAAAGTGTTTCCGTTTCTCTTAATACTCCTTCTTTCACACTAAAAGTACAAGTAGTAGTAGTAGTAGCAGTATGTTGATTTGTATGTGTTTATGCAACCAGCAAAAGGATTAACTGATAATAAGTTAGTCATGTGCTAACGAATGAACTGTAATAATGGTTGCATCCAACCAAGCAAGTAGATGATGAAGTGGATGACGATGATGATGATGACAACAACACAATATTTGTTAATATGTAGTTTGTGCTAACTATTTGCACGAAAAAAATAGTTTTTTTTATTTCAACAAATAAATTGTGCAAATTAAAAGTGCTTAAGAGTTTATTTTGTAGGGTTTTTTAGTTATCTACATTACATTTTAAATAATTTCTTTTTGGTTTTTTAAAAGTAGTATGTGTTTTGCTGCTGTTCAGCAGGACAATTTTGTATGATTTCATAAAGTATTTATAGTTTGATGATTTTTTGCTAAAATTTTTTTTCCAAATTGTATGGATGTGTATTTGTGTTTTAACAGCAGTTGCTAAATTATTTTATTTTGTTTTCCTTATTCAATCAAAACTTTTAGTTTTATCTAGGAAAATGTTAGTTAAACTTTTATCTTTTATCTCCGTAGATGACAGAAACATTCATATTTAATCCCTAAGATTTTAGTTGAGTATTAAAGGAACAAAAAACTAAGAGGAAAACGTAACAGCATGTGTATGAGATAAGTAGAGTTTCTATAATGAAATTAAATTTAATTATACTTTGATGATTTCGGTGTTGGAAATTTATATTACGATTATAACGAGGGTGGTTCGTTAAGTTATACGTATTTTAGCAGAAAACTAACTTTCAAATTCTTTTTACTATCAAAGACATTTCTTCAAGGTTATAATTGATTGTCCTTTATACCCAAGACAAATTTTAGTTTTCAATGATAAATATTTGAGATCCACAAAGAATATTTTGGAAAATTTCATTCCCCTTGAGGAAATGGAAATAAGTCAGTTCTGGGTCGACTTTTTTTTATGAAATTGACTGATCCTGAAGTGTGATCGAAATTTTTTCTTTGGGGACCAACAGACAGACAAAAGTATCATGACACTTGTCTTATAGAAATCATTCTGATCGTTAAGTTTTACTATAAAAAGCTAAATGATCGAGTATTCTAAAGAAAAGAAACAGATCATGAAGTTTTCTATATAGAGAAAAGTTTTGGTAAAATATTTTATAGGCAACAAAATTTTTGTAAAGTTGTAAAGGAATTTACCTGAAGATATCAAACTGATCGTAAAGTTTTCTATAGAAAAAAGTAATCGTAACTAACTGATCGTTAAAATTTAAAAAAATGTGAAAACGAATTGATCGTTTCTGAAGTTGTATTCATGAAAGAAACCGATTATAAAGTTATATATAAAAAAGAAACTGAAAGTTTTCTTTAGAATAGAAACTGATTGTAAAGTTTTCTTTAGAAAACAAACTGATCTTTTCAATCAAATTGATGGTAAACTTTTGTTTAACAAACTGATCATAAATTCTTCAATATAAACTGATCCTAAGGTTTACTACAAACTGATCAGAAAGTTTTCTTTAGAAAACAAACTGATCCTTTCAATCAACTTAATCGTAAAATTTTGTTAAACAAACTGATCATAAATTCTGCAATATAAACTGATCCTAAAGTTTACTACAGAAAGCAGAGGGATCGTGAATTTTTTTATGAAAAACTGATTTTTTTATAAAATTCAACCTGATCGTAAGGTTTTCTATAGAAAATAAACTGATAATGAAGTTTACTATAGAAACAAACTGATCCTTTCTATAGAAAACTATATGATCTTTAGGTATTCTATAGAAGAAAAATTATCGTAAATTAAAAGGAAACACAGATAACTTCTTCCGCAGTGTAAAAGTGTTTAACAGTTCTGTCCCAAAAGAACCACTTTATAAGTGAGGACCGATCGAAAACCTGTTTGATCTTTTTAATAATGATAATTTTCGGGAGTATTAGGGCTACAACTCTAGTCCCATTCAAATTAAAACTTTTTAAAAATATTTGGCAATTCCTATCGACTCTCTTAACTGCTGATAAAAAATTTAATAATTTTAATGAAAGCTTCATATCCATACATATTGTGACTTTTCCCATAAGTTTAGCAACGAGCACTCAGAGATTTAGCAACAAACACAACTTATTTTCAATTTCCTACCAACCCCTTTCTACCCAAACAAAAAGGTTTGAATATCTCGCAGCATAAGTTAAAATAGATGATGATACTGGACAAACTAAAAGCCTGTTGAAAAATATTTATATATGAAGTTGATGTGGAGTATAAGGACTTGGCCACCACATTCAACACAGAACAAACAAAAAAGAGAATATTCTCATGAGTTTGAAATTTTAATACGACTTCGTTACAAATGAAATACTTTAAAAAAGTTTTTCTTTTTTTTTTTTTTGCTTGGATCTAGTTTTATTTTTAAGTGTAGTGTGGTACTTTCAACTGTGTGGAATATATAGCAAGTAGTATGATTTTTAGTTTAGTTTTTAAGCCAACTAAACTTTAACAATTTTTGCTCTTTATGAGCAATGCACGTACAAATTCACTTTTAACTTTCAATTTGCTGATGTTTTTTTTTACGCCACGCTTTCCTCATATCTCTCCTTCTTATTTTGCTCCTCGTAAGTTAAAAAAAGTTGTGCCTTAATCCGATTTTCTAACAGAGGCATCCCAAGGAATAAGATTGAAAGGCTTTGGTCACTACTAACAGTTATTCTGTCAGTAGCAGGAATATTTTTCTATATATACGTACATACATATGTGGTAATATATTTAATACCACTGGTCATAAGGGATTAAAGTCAACTACTGACTGGTACAGAAAAATACCAAGTAAGTAAAAACCACATAAAATAAGAATTTAAGTATTAGACGGAAGTGGGAGTATAAGTTTGTTAGTTCAAATAGAATTCGAATTATCAATATATTTTTGGAAGAGATGAATAGTTTAGAAGTTTTAATGAGATTTTTATACAGGTTCCTTTTTTTTCTTACAAAAAAATTAGGTTATTCTAAGTTAAAGTTTTTCAAATATATGGTATGCAGTTATATGGTGTGGCTTCCGGTAGTTCAATGGTAAGTGTTCGATTCAGGCAGACCGGAGATCGTCCGATTCCCGCCTGAGGCATTTGTTAAGAAGTTCACATCACATCACATCACACATCACATCATTTCTTTGGGTTTGTTGTTGGTATATGAAACGTTCTTCACTAACTAACTAACTAACTAACTAACTAACTAACTAACTAACTAACTAACTAACTAACTAACTAACTAACTAACTAACTAACTAACTAACTACTAACTAACTAACTAACTAACTAACTAACTAACTAACTAACTAACTAACTAACTAACTAACTAACTAACTAACTAACTAACTAACTAACTAACTAACTAACTAACTAACTAACTAACTAACTAACTAACTAACTAACTAACTAACTAACTAACTAACTAACTAACTAACTAACTAACTAACTAACTAACTAACTAACTAACTAACTAACTAACTAACTAACTAACTAACTAACTAACTAACTAACTAACTAACTAACTAACTAACTAACTAACTAACTAACTAACTAACTAACTAACTAACTAACTAACTAACTAACTAACTAACTAACTAACTAACTAACTAACTAACTAACTAACTAACTAACTAACTACTAACTAACTAACTAACTAACTAACTAACTAACTAACTAACTAACTAACTAACTAACTAACTAACTAACTACTAACTAACTAACTAACTAACTAACTAACTAACTAACTAACTAACTAACTAACTACTAACTAACTAACTAACTAACTAACTAACTACTAACTAACTAACTAACTAACTAACTAACTAACTAACTAACTAACTAACTAACTAACTAACTAACTAACTAACTAACTAACTAACTAACTAACTAACTAACTAACTAACTAACTAACTAACTAACTAACTAAACTAACTAACTAACTAACTAACTAACTAACTAACTAACTACTAACTAACTAACTAACTAACTAACTAACTAACTAACTAACTACTAACTAACTAACTAACTAACTAACTAACTAACTAACTAACTAACTAACTAACTAACTAACTAACTAACTAACTAACTACTAACTAACTAACTAACTAACTAACTAACTACTAACTAACTAACTAACTAACTAACTAACTAACTAACTACTAACTAACTAACTAACTAACTAACTAACTAACTAACTAACTAACTAACTAACTAACTAACTAACTAACTAACTAACTAACTAACTAACTACTAACTAACTAACTAACTAACTAACTAACTAACTAACTACTAACTAACTAACTAACTAACTAACTAACTAACTAACTACTAACTAACTAACTAACTAACTAACTAACTAACTAACTAACTAACTAACTAACTAACTAACTAACTAACTAACTAACTAACTAACTAACTAACTAACTAACTAACTAACTAACTAACTAACTAACTACTAACTAACTAACTAACTAACTAACTAACTAACTAACTAACTAACTAACTAACTAACTAACTAACTAACTAACTAACTAACTAACTAACTAACTAACTAACTAACTACTAACTAACTAACTAACTAACTAACTAACTAACTAACTAACTAACTAACTAACTAACTAACTAACTAACTAACTAACTAACTAACTAACTAACTAACTAACTAACTAACTAACTACAACTAACTAACTACTAACTAACTAACTAACTAACTAACTAACTAACTAACTACTAACTAACTAACTAACTAACTAACTAACTAACTAACTAACTAACTAACTAACTAACTAACTAACTAACTAACTAACTAACTAACTACTAACTAACTAACTAACTAACTAACTAACTAACTAACTAACTAACTAACTAACTAACTAACTAACTAACTAACTAACTAACTAACTAACTAACTAACTACTAACTAACTAACTACTAACTAACTAACTAACTAACTAACTAACTAACTAACTAACTAACTAACTAACTACTAACTAACTAACTAACTACTAACTAACTAACTAACTAACTAACTAACTAACTAACTAACTAACTAACTAACTAACTAACTAACTAACTAACTAACTAACTAACTAACTAACTAACTAACTAACTAACTAACTAACTACTAACTAACTACTAACTAACTAACTAACTAACTAACTAACTAACTAACTAACTACCTAACTAACTAACTAACTAACTAACTAACTAACTAACTAACTACTTTTCAATGTAAAGAGGTTAAATGTTAATGTTAAGGTTAAATAGATATAACGTTTCTTAAAATATAGTTTCCAAAACGGAGGCTCTAGGGGAATTAAAATGTTTCCGAAATATTTTCTGTTAATCAGTTATGTTCGGTTTTGAAAATTAACCAAATTCGTTATTATTACCTAGAGGAATATTTCCTAACAGGTTGATCTGAAGAAAAATTTGGATGGTTCGGCAAGGGTTTTAGTTTCGATATACCACTGTTAAGATGTTAACGTCAAAATCGTAGATTCTAGTAGAATTAAAAGTTCTCAATGGTCTGTAGTATTGTTGCTTTCTCTATAGTGACCGCATGGCAGGTTCTAAGGAAGTCATAATTTGTCAAGGATCCCTTGTTAATTGATTAATTTGATATTGAAATGGACAAAATCGGTAACGCAGAAAAAAACAAATGTATGTCGATGAACCAACAAAAATGATATAGCACCTAAGCGAATTTGGGACCCTTAAGCAGAAATTCAGTAGGAATGTTGCAAAAATAGAAGTTTCAATAGGAATAATGATTTCCTAAAATGTTCTCCGTTAATAGGTTCGACATTATTGCTTTAGAAAGTTAGTGGCTCCACAAATGTCTAGAGTATACAGACCACTAGAAGACTGCCTTTTTGTCTGACAATATTGAATGTATATTAATATACCACCAAAGTAGCTCCTAGTGTCAAAACGAAATTTCTCAATTACATGTCATTAAATCTTAAAATGACATTTATTACATTTAAATTCAAATTAATGGTCAACTGCCAACAAAATCTTCCATCTCTTAAAAACCCTATTTACAACGTTATCTTAAGATTTTTACGATTATACATTTTTGTTGTATGTTACATGAGTTGTAAAACACAAATAGTTTTTGCTGTTTTTTTACGATCTTCATTAAGGACTTCCGCATTAATTGCTTTACAATTTCGTTGTTTCAACAAAACCTACAACAACAAAATAAATAGAAAAATTCTCAAACAACTAGGGAAACGAATGAAGTACGACAAGCCATAAATTTTATTTCGTGTACAAAATAACATCATTAAAAATCATTAAATAGTAAAAATACGTAAAAAAACGAAGTGAAATAAAAAATGAAACAAGCCATTACAATATTTTTAATGATTTTTCTGTTATTGTTATTTTGTTCTTTTTTATGGTTTATTACATTATTTGTTGTTGTTTAATTTTGTTTATTTATTTATTTTATTTGTCCATTGTATTATTGTATATTTTTCATTAAACAAATTGTTTTTCATGTGAAAACAACACACAGTTACAAGTGTGTGAACAGCGTACGAACCCTATTGTAATACATAGTCCTTTTACTCTCTCCCCGGGTTCAGTTGTTCCTACTGCTGCTGCTGTTGGCCAGTATACAATTTTCTAGTCAAGTGTTCATTAATGCCTTAATTTTTTGGTCAATGAGCACACAAAACACCTTTTTACATTTCAAGTACGTTTATTATTTGCTTCTTTTGTTCATTTGCTGTTTTGTTTTTGTTATTTAAATTGAAATTTGTTTAATGAATTTGTTTGCTTTTTTAAGGTTAACAAATAATGTATGTATTTGTTGTGCTATTTTATTAATAAAAAGTAAATTTTATTACATGTTTCCTACCTTTTTCAATTAAAATTGCTTTTAATATTGAAAACAATAAAAATTAATTTGAATTTTTCTCATTTTTTGCTCCCGTACCCTTCTTTTTTGGGTACATGAATATTTATTTTAATTAATTAATTTTAGCTTGTTGTTATTTTTAGGGGACGATAGGGATAGACGTATTAGGGTAATTTAGGAATCATATGAAATGTAATAAATCGAAGAAGATTTAATCTGTTTCAGATGCTAATGATGAAACCCTATTTCTAATATTAAAACACAGCATCCTTTTGGTTCATTTGTAAATTGAACATAAAACTGCGATCGTAAATATTTGAGCAATTCATTTAATTTATGTATAAATTGATTTTTATCGTTATTATACCCAGCAAAAACTTTTATTGAAACTACTACTTTTCACTTTAACATTCACAGATAAGTACTTACTACGCTCGCTCACAAATAAGTTAATTATAAAAAGCAAGTTAAAAGTTGTTTTATTTTGCTTTATGGCTTGACTAGACTATAAACTAGACGATAATCTAGTCTATAGTATAGTCGATAGACTAGTCTATGGTATAGTCTATAGTATAGTCTATAGTATAGTCTATAGTATAGTCTATAGTATAGTTTACAGTATAGTCTATAGTATAGTCTATAGTATAGTCTATAGTATAGTCTATAGTATAGTCTATAGTATAGTCTATAGTATAGTCTATAGTATAGTCTACAGTATAGTCTATAGTATAGTCTATAGTATAGTCTATAGTATAGTCTATAGTATAGTCTATAGTATAGTCTATAGTATAGTCTATAGAATAGTCTATAGTATAGTCTATAGTATAGTCTATAGTATAGTCTATAGTATAGTCTATAGTATAGTCTATAGTATAGTCTATAGTATAGTCTATAGTATAGTCGATAGACTAGTCTATGGTATAGTCTATAGTATAGTCTATAGTATAGTCTATAGTATAGTCTATAGTATAGTCTATAGTATAGTCTATAGTATAGTATATAGTATAGTCTATAGTATAGTCTATAAGTTGTCTATAAGTCTAGTTAGTCTAGTCTATATAGTCTAGTCTATATCTAGTCTAATAGTATAGTCTAGGCTATAGTCTAGTCTATAGTCTAGTCTAGTCTATAGTCTAGTCTATAGTCTAGTCTATAGTCTAGTCTAGTCTAGTCTAGTTAGGTCTGTCTATAGTCTAGTCTATAGTCTAGTCTAGTCTAGTCTAGTAGTCTAGTCTATAGCTAGTCTATAGTCTAGTCTAGTTCTATAGTCTAGTCTATAGTCTAGTCTATAGTCTAGTCTATAGTCTAGTCTATAGTCTAGTCTATAGTTAGTCTAGTCTATAGTCTAGTCCTATAGTCTAGTCTAGTCTATAGTCTAGTCTATAGCTAGTCTTAGTCTAGTAGTCTATAGTCGAGTCTATAGTCTAGTCTAGTCAGTCTATAGTCTAGTCATAGTCTAGTCTAGTCTAGCTATAGTCTAGTCTATAGTCTAGTCTATAGTCTAGTCTATAGTCTAGTCTATAGTCTAGTCTGATAGTCTAGTCTATAGTCTAGTCTATATCTAGTCCTATAGTCTAGTCTATAGTCTAGTCTATAGTCTAGTCTATAGTCTAGTCTATAGTCTAGTCTATAGTCTAGTCTATAGTCTAGTCTATAGTCTAGTCCTATAGTCTAGTCTATAGTCTATCTATTAGTCTAGTCTATAGTCTAGTCTATAGTCTAGTCTATAGTCTAGTCTATAGTCTAGTCTATAGTCTAGTCTATAGTCCTAGTCTATAGTCTAGTCTATAGTCTAGTCTATAGTCTAGTCTATAGTCTAGTCTATAGTCTAGTCTATAGTCTAGTCTATAGTCTAGTCTATAGTCTAGTCTATAGTCCTAGTCTATAGTCTAGTCTATAGTCTAGTCTATAGTCTAGTCTATAGTCTAGTCTATAGTCTAGTCTATAGTCTAGTCTATAGTCTAGTCTATAGTCTAGTCTATAGTCTAGTCTATAGTCTAGTCTATAGTCTAGTCTATAGTCTAGTCTATAGTCTAGTCTATAGTCTAGTCTATAGTCTAGTCTATAGTCTAGTCTATAGTCTAGTCTATAGTCTAGTCTATAGTCTAGTCTATAGTCTAGTCTATAGTCTAGTCTATAGTCTAGTCTATAGTCTAGTCTATAGTCTAGTCTATAGTCTAGTCTAGTCTAGTCTATAGTCTAGTCTATAGTCTAGTCTATAGTCTAGTCTATAGTCTAGTCTATAGTCTAGTCTATAGTCTAGTCTATAGTCTAGTCTATAGTCTAGTCTATAGTCTAGTCTATAGTCTAGTCTATAGTCTATCTAGTCTAGTCTATAGTCTAGTCTATAGTCTAGTCTATAGTCTAGTCTATAGTCTATCTAGTCTATAGTCTAGTCTAAGTCTAGACTATAGTCTAGTCTATAGTCTAGTCTATAGTCTACTCTATAGTCTAGTCTATAGTCTAGTCTATAGTCTAGTCTATAGTCTAGTCTATAGTCTAGTCTATATCTAGTCTATAGTCTAGTCTATAGTCTAGTCTATAGTCTAGTCTATAGTCTAGTCTATAGTCTAGTCTATAGTCTAGTCTATAGTCTAGTCTATAGTCTAGTCTATAGTCTAGTCTATAGTCTAGTCTATAGTCTAGTCTATGTCTAGTCTATAGTCTATACTATAGTCTAGTCTATAGTCTAGTCTATAGTCTATATAGTCTTAGTCTATAGTAGGGAATGCCAATCCCGAAATCCCGATCCCGAAAATCCCGGGATTTTTCGGGATTGGCAAATCCCGAATCCCGGGATTTGGAAAATAAATCCCGGATTTTTTCGGGATTAGAATTTGTTTCAAAAAACTGTTTTTATTTTCTTTTTTGAGCCATAATTTTCATTAATTTGAAAATTACGATCTTATTTTATTTTTGACTCATGCAAAACAAAATTCCGCAGAGCTAATTTATACATATTGAACCTTTTATTTTTAAAGTGGTATGAGTCCATACACATAGCACATATAATTTATTTATTCACTTCGTTTTTATACCTTACACCACTTTAGTGGGGAGGGTTTGTGCTGATGTTTGTTACACACAATAATATTGGTCCTATACCTTAAAGTATACCAATCGGCTCAGAATCATTTTCTGAGTCGATTTAGCTATGTCCGTCCGTCTGTCCGTCCGTCCGTCCGTCCGTGTAAACCTTGTAATCAAACTACAGCAATTTTGAAGATAATTCAATGAAATTTTGCATGATCTTCTATTGTACTAGAGACGGATCCTATTGAAAATGGATAACATCGGTCCAATATTTGACCTAGCCCCCATACAACTGAACCCCCCAAATAGGGTTTTTAAGTTCATAATTATGTTCAATATACTCGTAACTCGACAAAAAGCTGCAAAACCAAGTTCTATACTAGCCTTCATGACCCTGATGTATTTTTTGATGATGCGGCCTCATTTGACCCTAGCCCCTATGCAAAGCCCCCTTCGAAATATGACTTAAATGTACACAATTTATTCAACAAAAAATAGCTAAATTATATCTGAGGCAAGGTACAATTCAACTTAGATGCTTTATTATGAACAATAAATCACATTTTATTTTTATAACTGGTGTAGGGTATTATATGGTAGGCTTCGCCCAACTATAACTTTTTACTTGTTAGCACATTGCAATGTTGGTCGTAGACCGACCCATAAAGTATACACATTCTGTGTCTGTAAGCTGAAAACACGAGTTAGAAGACTCATTCTATTTGGGCTGCAAATTTGGACCAAAATTGACACAAAAAAACCTAATTGGACCTCCTCTGAAAATCACATTGATGCTGATATTAATATCAATACATTACAATATTTGATGGTGGGTATTTAATTTCGGCACAGTCGAATACAAACTTTATTTTTCAATACTAGAGGATTTTACATTTCTAACTTTCTACAAATCTGAATGATACCGGTAAAGGTAAATTACCTTGTTCTGAATGCACCTAAAATTTTAAATTAATACTACGAATATAATAATATGTTCCAAAACTAATATGTATTTTGAGTAAAATTCCAAATATTTTTCAAAGAATAGGTTCTAAATTGATGTTCGAATAATTGAATTGGTATCTGTTATAATTATTAGTTCACATGGAACAGTATGAGGTTTTAAAAAGTGCTTATGTCTAATTTCGGAACTTGATATTTATTTTTATTTAGGAAGTAAGTATGTATTTAAAAAGTTTCAGAAATTATGCAATTCTGAAAGTTTTTATTTAAAAATTGGAATTAATTGGATTGTTTTAATTTAAATATATCTTCTGTATGTTAAATTTCCACAAAATTAAACAATTTTCTTTACAAATATGATGATTTAAAGATTTTCATATATAAAATAATTAAATTCATGTAATCCCGAAATCCCGTAAAATCCCGAAATACCGAAAAATCCCGGGATCCCGAAAAAATCCCGGGATCCCGAAATATCCCGGGATCCCGGGATTGCAATTTTCAAAATCCCGAATCCCGGGATTTGTAAAAGCCAGTCCCGTTTGGCATCCCTAGTCTATAGTCTAGTCTATAGTCTAGTCTATAGTCTAGTCTATAGTCTAGTCTATAGTCGAGTCTATAGGCGAGTCTATAGTCTAGTCTATAGTCTAGTCTATAGTCTAGTCTATAGTCTAGTCTATAGTCGAGTCTATAGTCGAGTCTATAGGCGAGTCTATAGTCTACTGGAGCTCCCGTACGGGGAAAAGCAAGAGACCTTTTTGCCAATACTTGCTCTACATTAGAATATGCAAAATGCTCTCTTGTTTTCAACATAGTCACTCTCTGCTTATGCTCTCTCTACAACCAGAATGATGAACATTTGTGGTCGGTTAAGCTTTTCTTTGAAAATCGGGCTGTTGATTTGAAAGTTTATTCTTTCGTAAAGTAGAAAATTTTTTAGACGAAATGATAAAATTTTCTAATCGAATAGTGGTTATCAATTATTTAACTTAGAGTTAAACAATATAAAAATATATTAATTTTCAGTACTTTTTTGGGAAAGTGATCCGTCGCTAAATTAGTATCCCAACAAATCTAAATATGATTTAATTTTTCACACTAAACGAGCAGAATTCTGTGACAACTCTATTCTTTGTTACATTTCAACGAAACTAATTTATATTCCGAACAAAATCTTTATAATTTTTCTTTTGAAAATCACATAAAATATGTTTAAAATTTCTAGCCTAAACCTCTTTGCAAAAAAACAAGAAGAAACAAAAACTCAAATAAATTTGTTTAAATAATTTATTAATGCTAAGTGGTTTTATGTACCAATATGTATGTCTGTATGATTCTCATACGTTGAGTATTTAGAAAGCTTTAAATAACGTCATATGTGACAGTTCCCATAAAGCCCCATCAACATTCGTTAACTACCTTCTTATTGACTCTCACCTAAGTATAATATTATTTTTGTATAGACAATTGCAGTATGAGTTTAATGTATGAGAATGTATGAATGTATCATCTGGTCTTAGAAAGGCTTTACTATTTGACAAGCAAATACTTTGCGTATGTTTGCGAACAATCCCCACAATAAAGTCGTTAAATACGACATTTTTCGTAAAAACGTTTCACGAAACAAATTGGAATTTAAAATAAAATATTTTACAAATATTATGTAGCGAGTTTGGAAACAATGACTGACTAATAAATATTAAAGATAAAATAATACTGATATAAATAAGGATATGGATATGTAGGAAAAATAAGCATGTGTCTGTGTAATGGAGACGTCGGTGTGCATATTAGGATGGTCCACGATTGTATGTACATAAATTAACTACATACTTTTTTTAATATTTAAACTTTAGATCAGGCATCGGCAGAAAGTTTAAAATGAGTTTTCTAACTGTTTTTGTAATTTGTAATACATGTTTGAGCTTACGTACGTACATAGCTTATAAAGGAGATCTTTGCCTATATCTATCTTTGAAAATATAGAGCAATATAACTAATAATCGATTTTAGAAGCTGAAGATTCAGGCTTAAATTTGCTTAAATAATTTTTCTGCAGCTATCTAATGTAAATGCGTTTAAAGAGAGAAAGAGAGCTTTTTTGCCATGACAATTGTTTCAAGAACATTTAACAGTCAACATGCGACAAAATACCTCGATATGATTTTGCTGATGTTGTCGTCTTTGTTGTTATTGTTGTTGTTAAATAAGATTTATTTGTTGATATCCTTGTTTGCCTTAAAATGTCCGGATTATAAAATAAATTCTATGAGACGCCAAAAGCTTATTTACTCGCTCTTCTACTTCTAAGGAAATTTGCAATTACAAGTACGTAAATTGAATACAGACATTTTTATTATTTAATAATATATAAATAATGTAAGGGACTTAAGGTAAAAATTTAACACAAGTACAAATACATACATACACACATATGTGTAAATAATCCAAATAAGTTATGGAAATTAAGAAGAATATGAAATTCAGGGAAATGTAAAATTAAATTTTAAATTTTTATTAAGTTGTATATAAAGCAGGTATGGAAAATTAGGTACTTTAGCAGTTTTTTCAGTTATCTTTGATATCGAAAAATACCGCGGACCCCCACGACATTTTTTGTACTTTTCTTACTTTTGATAAGTAGTCCAAATAGTCTAATCTATAATCTTGTCTACAAATTAGTTTATAGTCTATATAGACTAGACTATAGAATAGCCATAGTCTAGTATATAGTTTAGTCTATAGTCTAGTCTATAGTCTAGTGTATAGTCTAGTCTATAGTCTCAGATATAGTCTCTATCTAGTCTATAGTCTAGTCTATAGTCCTAGTCTATAGTCTAGTCTATAGTCTAGTCTATAGTCTAGTCTATAGTCTAGTCTATAGTCTAGTCTATAGTCTAGTCTATAGTCTAGTCTATAGTCTAGTCTATAGTCTAGTCTTAGTCTAGTCCTATAGTCCTAGTCTATAGTCTAGTCTATAGTCCTAGTCTAAGTCTAGTCTATAGTCTAGTCTATAGTCTAGTCTATAGTCTAGTCTATAGTCTAGTCTATAGTCTAGTCTATAGTCTAGTCTATAGTCTAGTCTATAGTCTAGTCTATAGTCTAGTCTATAGTCTAGTCTATAGTCTAGTCTATAGTCTAGTCTATAGTCTAGTCTATAGTCTAGTCTATAGTCTAGTCTATAGTCTAGTCTATAGTCTAGTCTATAGTCTAGTCTATAGTCTAGTCTATAGTCTAGTCTATAGTCTAGTCTATAGTCTAGTCTATAGTCTAGTCTATAGTCTAGTCTATAGTCTAGTCTATAGTCTAGTCTATAGTCTAGTCTATAGTCTAGTCTATAGTCTAGTCTATAGTCTAGTCTATAGTCTAGTCTATAGTCTAGTCTATAGTCTAGTCTATAGTCTAGTCTATAGTCTAGTCTATAGTCTAGTCTATAGTCTAGTCTATAGTCTAGTCTATAGTCTAGTCTATAGTCTAGTCTATAGTCTAGTCTATAGTCTAGTCTATAGTCTAGTCTATAGTCTAGTCTATAGTCTAGTCTATAGTCTAGTCTATAGTCTAGTCTATAGTCTAGTCTATAGTCTAGTCTATAGTCTAGTCTATAGTCTAGTCTATAGTCTAGTCTATAGTCTAGTCTATAGTCTAGTCTATAGTCTAGTCTATAGTCTAGTCTATAGTCTAGTCTATAGTCTAGTCTATAGTCTAGTCTATAGTCTAGTCTATAGTCTAGTCTATAGTCTAGTCTATAGTCTAGTCTATAGTCTAGTCTATAGTCTAGTCTATAGTCTAGTCTATAGTCTAGTCTAGTCTAGTCTATAGTCTAGTCTATAGTCTAGTCTATAGTCTAGTCTATAGTCTAGTCTTTAGTCTAGTCTATAGTCTAGTCTTTAGTCTAGTCTTTAGTCTAGTCTATAGTCTAGTCAATAGTCTAGTCTATAGTCTAGTCTATAGTCTAGTCTATAGTTTAGTCTATAGTCTAGTCTATAGTCTAGTCTATAGTCTAGTCTATAGTCTAGTCTATAGTCTAGTCTATAGTCTAGTCTATAGTCTAGTCTATAGTCTGGTCTATGGTCTAGTCTATAGTCTAGTCTATCTTCTAGTCTATCTTCTAGTCTATATTCTATTGTATATTCTAGTCCGTAGTCTAGTCTATTATATAGTCTAATCTATAGTCTAGTCTATAGTATAGTCTATAGTCTATCCTATTTAGTCTTGTCTACAGTACAGAAATACAGGATGTTGGGTGTAGGACCAATATTTTTTGGTGTTACAAACATCAGCACAAACGCATAATACCATCCCCACTATGGTGGTATAGGTTATAAATACACATATAAAAGTCAAATAAAATACTATAAAACAATCATATGATATCCTTTATCTCTTGGCAACAGCAAATATATAAGAGAAATCAAATATAATAAAATGTATTTTAAAACCTATAATGTCCATTCTTCGAAGTTTTTTTCACTTAAAACCCTTGCCATCAATTTGATGGTTTATAAGTGTTTATTTTATATATTCATTATACAATCATCTCAATTATTGATAATACAAATATTTTGCTTTCCAGCTTAACAAACTTGTTAACTAAATCAAAAACTCTAAATCAAAGAAATCCTTTCGTAAGTCCTTTTTCTACTTTTAGTTTTATTCTTTAATTTTCTTTTCCTACTTCTACTGTATACACTAAGATAAGATTCTCTTGCAAACATCAAACACACTTACATAGATTTTAAAAGAATAGAATCTATTTCATTGAACTTCTGCCATTAAATTTCTTCCTTCTAGCAACTGATATCAAATTCACAAACATTCATTTATACGAAAATTGTTTGGTTGTAGTATCTCAATGTAAGACAAACGTTTATAGAGTATACATATTAATACCACTCCTACTATCTATAAGATTTCTGTTGATTTTTTTTGCTCTCTTTGTTTTAACTTATTTTTATACGTTTCTATCCTTAAGCATCCTTCGATTTATATAATTCATAAGATTTTCATATGGATTGACTGGTATTAACAGCAACAAACACAGTCATTGTGAAGATAACAAGAAGTCGAAAGATGGATTCGGTGTAGTTGAAGCATTTTTTTTCAGTTTCGTATACATTTCAGTTATCAAGTTGAGATAAAATAAATAGCAAAAGCAAAAACTGATTAAATATTAAAGAGATGAAGGAGGGATAAAAACAATGCAAATTGGGTTTTATATCTTTATGGAAAAATTTTTATGTAGAGATGTATTTATTTAAATAAATATGTATGATGATATTTACTTATTATTATTTTAAATACGAGGAGTTATCTTTAAGATATCACATTGAGAATTTTATTAGAAGCACACAGTTTAATCGAATCAAAAATTGTTTCTGAACCGACCGGTATAGTTTAATTTGGGTGGGGTGGGAGTTCAAATATTTTTGAGTGTTATAAATATCAGAACAAACGTTTTATAACCTCTCCACTATATTATTGTAGGGTATAATAATTGGCTTTTTGAAGTTGGTTTATGATTATATGTGGGCTAGGGCAAAAATTGGACCGATCGTTATAGAATTTATTGGTGGGATTCATGTTTATATAAAACTTATTTGTGCCAAATTTTATCGTGTTTATAAGTGAATTGTGGACATTCAGGTCATTTTCTAAAGGGGACTTTGTATGGGGGCTAAGGTCAAATGAAGCCCGATCACAACGAAAATTGGAAGTATTATTTATGCTTAGTTATGCCGATTTTTCGAAATATAGTACATATTATATTTGACGTAGTTATGAGCTTAAAGTTGCAAATCGGAAGGTCCGGTTATATGGCGGCTAGAGCAAAAATTGTACCGATCCTTATAAAATTTATTGTCGAGATTTATGTTTATATAAAACTTATTTGTGCCAAATTTCATCGTGATACTAGTGTTTTGAAAGTGAATTGTGGACATTCAGGTCATTTTCTAAAGGGGACTTTGTATGGGGCTAGGGTCAAATAATGTCCGATCTTTACGAAAATCCGCAGTATTATTAAGACCTAGATAAAACTAAGTTTTGCCAAGTTTTGTAGAGATACTAGAACATTTAACATAATTATGACGTCAAAAGGCTTATTCGGGGGATCCGGTTAGGTGAAGTAATGGACCGATTTTAACCGTTTTGGACCAAAGGAGGCTTACGTGCCAAATTTCATAAAATTATGTTAAAAATTGCGACATGTAGAGTGCGCACAAGGTTTACATGGACATACAGACAGACAGACGGACGGACGGACATAGCTTAATCGACTCAGGAAGTGATTCTGAGTCGAGTGGTATACTTTAAGGTGGGAGGACCAATATTTTTGGGTGTTAAAAACATCACATTTATAATTAACATTAATGCTTAAATTTTCTGAGTTCGGAAATCAAGTACGCATCGAGCTCAAATCAAGCGTATTTTTGGATTAATTCAACATTTTTCTTTCTTAAATCAGTTGTATTTTTATCTTAAATGAAGTATGTATTTGATATTAAATCAAATCGAAAATTCTAAAAATTATTACACACATCAAAGTGATCTTACCCAAAAAAGGCATGTTTCCCTACTTAACGGATTCGTACTTTGTACTCAAGTATTTTGTACTCAGTTTAATGAAAGTTGAAATCATTGTACTTTTAAAACTGCACAGGATTGAATTGAGCCTATGCAACAAACAGACGGGATCGACCTTTAAATCTGACAAGGAGCCAGACTATGAGCCCTGGTCTAACATTTCAATTTGTTAGGAATGGAACGAACGATGTTTGAAAAAATTTTAAAAAATCACAACAGATCTGGGAACTTGTAATTTGATATCTACCAGGATGTCTTACTACTAGCAATATCAAAAACAGTTTCTATTTGAAATTTAACCTTGTCCTAACCTTGCCTACTGCCTATAAACAATAATTTCCCATAAAAATCTCTATTTTATACAACTATCCTCGTATATTAAATATAAACATTTTAATATCAATATTTGATGGGTTTATTACCCAAAAAAAAAGCAGAAAAAGTTCAAAGAGCATTTATGTGGTTTAAGCCACATTTAATATGCATGTATTTTATACTCTCAGATAATTGTATATTTATGCATATATTTATGTACATTCACTTAAACATACATATAAATTTTATTTCATTTATGCAAATGTTAAAAACATACATATTTCTTAATAATTTATTGCTAAAAGTCTTTATTTTACCATATATCTCTTTTTCGAGTTTAATGAATTTTTCGGAAAAATCATTTAGTTAAGGCCAACAAAATGTTTCAGCCTACATTTATCTGTGTAAGCAAAACACAAACATACATAGATACAAAATTTAATATAAACGAGGTTAGGTGGAGAAGGGTTTGCAATAGCAAGAAATTTTCTTCAAATAAATAAATAAACTTTCAATGAAATGTTACTAATTTAAACAATATTTAAGAGTTATCCTTTAGTTTTAAGTGACTTTTCATGCCACACCTCGTTAAAATACATTTTGTAAAGCGTATTATTTCTTTTAGCTGGTTAACACCATTATTATCTCCTTTTTAGCTTTGCACTTTACTTAATATTTATGTATCTTTTTACTGCTGATGTTGCTGACTTTATATTGGTGTTGTTCTCATAGTTGTTGCTGTTGGTGTCATTGGTATTACTGTTGTTGTTGCTGTTGTTATTATTCTTTTTTAAGTATCATTACAAAATGCTTTTCTGACCATTAAGAAAAACGTATGTCTTTTTGTTTAGTATTTATGAGACCAAAGTAGGATTACTTTACTCTACTACAACAACAACAACAAAATCTACCTATTTATTTATGTATGTTTTAGTACATATATACATACTTATTTATGTATAAGTTTATATATTCCAATTTATGTACTATAAACACAAAGACAATCGGGTCAATGTTGCTGTTCTAGTTGTTGGTGATTGTTAATGCCATTAAAATTTAGCAACAAAAGCTACAACAAAAATAACAGTTTTCCTTTAGATTTTCATTATATTCCTTTTGTTTTTAGAATTTCTAAACACGTAAATAATTGTCACAAAATACAATTTTGAATGGGTCAATTACGAATTAAATGAATGAGGCATAGAAACGTCAGGAGAAGGTGAAGGATAAGAGGGTGAATGGAAAGGCACATACATACATACTTTTCAAGCATACCTAGATATGTTAGAATATTTTTACATAAAACTTTTAATGGATTCCCATTAGAAGTATCATCTTTCCACCCTGAAAATGTACGAAAACCAATAATGGATCGGCAAGTCTATATTACCCAGATTTGTCACTATATAAAAATTTTACTTTAAAACAGAACGTATTTCCCCCTCTTAAACACTTCTCATGTCTACGTTACTGTTTTAAGAAAATGCCAATATATTAACAGAATTTGTGGCAGTAAATTCGTACTTAGGGTGTAAATATTTTCTAATGCTTAGCTAAACATGTATTATTGTATTAATACCTCCACCTTACTATACCCTATATTACAATAAGGAGGTAATTAGTTTTCTTTAAATTCTTGCAACATATTTTAAAACATTTGTACAATGGAAATTTTGACTAGTTTTAACTAGGACATCAGTTCATATTTCTCGGCAATATATGGCCAATAACGAATCAAAGCAAATTTTGATACTCTCTTCTGAAATGAAGGGAATCCCAGAGAGAGAGAGAGAGAGCGATTTGCAACGATCAAAACTAATAGTAGTCAAACAACCCCGGGAAATTTTCTTCTTATAAATCTATTGCAAAATTATTTCGACCTTGGCATTATGGAATATTTCTTCTTTATATGTGATCGCATATCAGGAGTTATTGGGCCACTGTTCTCTGCAAATGAGTTAGTTACATTAGGAACATGTTCGCAGACTTCAGCAGCTCATAATATGTAGGGCCTTTCTGTTGTGACTACATACAGAGTATTAATTTATCGAAAATTTTCAATAAAAAGAGAATTTATTGAAAATTCTCTATAAAGAAAAAGAATTTATCGAAATTTTCCTATAAAAAGAAAATTTATCGAAATTTTCCTATATATCGAAAATTTGCTATAAAAAGAAAATTTATTGAAAATTCTCTATAAAGAAAAAGAATTTATCGAAATTTTCCTATAAAACGAAAATTTATCGAAATTTTCCTATAAAAAGAAAATTTATCGAAAATTTCCTATAAAAAGAAAATTTATCGAAATTTTCCTATAAAAAGAAAATTATCGAAAATTTCCTATAAAAACAAAGTTTATCGAAAATTTCCTATAAAAACAAAGTTTATCGAAAATTTCCTATAAAAACAAAGTTTATAGAAAATTTCCTATAAAAAGAAAATTTATCGAAAATTTCCTATAAAAAGAAAATTTATCGAAAATTTCCTATAAAAAGAAAATTTATCGAAAATTTCCTATAAAAAGAAAATTTATCGAAAATTTCCTATAAAAAGAAAATTTATCGAAAATTTCCTATAAAAAGAAAATTTATCGAAAATTTCCTATAAAAAGAAAATTTATCGAAAATTTTCTATAAAAAGAAAATTTATCGAAAATTTATCGAAAATTTTCTATAAAAAGAAAATTTATCGAAAATTTATCGAAAATTTTCTATAAAAAGAAAATTTATCGAAAATTTTCTATAAAAAGAAAATTTATCGAAAATTTTCTATTAGAAGAAAATTTATCGAAACTTTCCTATAAAAAGAAAATTTATCGAAACTTTCCTATAAAAAGAAAATTTATCGAAAATTTTCTATAAAAAAGAAAATTTATTGAAAATTTTCTATAAAAATAAAATTTTCTATAAAAATAAAATTTATCGATAAAAATTTAATTTATCGATAAAAATTTAATTTATCGTTAATTCCATAGTTATTTTCCTTTACTGGGTATTTCTAAGTCGGTTTGTCCTGCATTTTTATTTCATCCCGCTTGATTCTTATCCCTATTTACTATTTATACTGGTCTAATGAGTTTCATTTACTTGGTAGCAAAATATTTACTACATTTAGCATTCGTATCTGTGTATTGTTTTTTGGGGTCTCCTACTTTTGTGTTTTTTTTTTTGCCAGAATATTTATTAGTGCACAATGTATTGTCTCTCCTCTATTTTAGTAATTTAATATTAAATGCTTTACTCTCTAGCACTGCTGCCGAGGAACCCAGTGTCGAGCTTTGTAAATATCCTTGTACCAAACTCTAGAGAATGGATTCACAAAAGCAAATAAACAGTAGTAGTTGTAGTAGTAGCAGTAGCAAATGTTGTTGTAATGATAATTGCTTTAGTAACGCCTGAGCATCGTTTTTAAGTAGGAGTACAATACTAACGAGTAGTACTTGTTGTAAATGTCCTTTTGGACACCAACAAAAACAAAGGGTGTTGTATTGCTATTATTGTTGTTAGTTGGTGATAATTTACCAGCATTTTCTAGCACAAAATTTATTTCATTTTGTTTCCATTATTATTATTATCTTAGCAACCAACCGACTCCATACGAAAACTCTATATAGTCTCTTTAATTCTTACTTATAATTTTCCATAAGATTTAATTTTGTTGATGGGGTTTTTTATGTGGTCAATTCTGTATTTTACTTTATTTAATTTTTATTGTTTCCCTATAAATTTCTTATGGCTAAAGTAACAAATACAAAAGAATTGCTAGTAATTCATTAGGGCATTAATTAATTGTTAGATTAGATTTATTTTATTTCTAGCGATATCGTTTAGTAAGACGATTTTATGTCATTTACGGGAGGGGGGAATTGTTTCAAAATATTTGAAACCCTTATTTTAAAGTAAAGACACTTGATAAGAATTTAATTGAATTTGTTAGAGAATTTTAAAAGTATCAATTAAATAAATGAAAAAATGTCACTCAATTTACTTGAGGAATATTTATAGAAACTTTTAAGTTTTACGATAATTATTATTAATTAATTTTACAAAATTTTATTCAAGTTTGAAATATACATGTATTTTTTTAAAAATGTTCGATAAATTTTCTTTTTATAGACAATTTTCCATAAATTTTTAATTTTATATAGAATTTTTGATAAATTTTCTTTTTGTAGAGAATTTTTTCTTTTCATATAAAATTTTCGATAAATTTTCTTTTCATAGGGAATTTTCGATAAATTTTCATAGGAAATTTTCGATAAATTTTCTTTTCATAGAAAATTTTCGATAAATTTTCTTTTCATAGAAAATTTTCGATAAATTTTCTTTACATAGGAAATTTTCGATAAATTTTCTTTTCATAGGAAATTTTCGATAAATTTTCTTTTCATAGGAAATTTTCGATAAATTTTCTTTTCATAGGAAATTTTCGATAAATTTTCTCTTCATAGGAAATTATCGATAAATTTTCTTTTCATAGGAAATTTTCGATAAATTTTCATAGGAAATTTTCGATAAATTTTCATAGGAAATTTTCGATAAATTTTCATAGGAAATTTTCGATAAATTTTCATAGGAAATTTTCGATAAATTTTCTTTTCATAGGAAATTTTCGATAAATTTTCTTTTCATAGGAAATTTTTGATAAATTTTCTTTTCATGGAAAATTTTCGATAAATTTTCCTTTTATAGAAAACTTTTGATACACTTTCCTTTTATAGAATATTTTCAATAAGTTTTCCTTTTATAGAATATTTTCAATAAATTTTCTTTTTATAGGAAACTTTCGATAAATTTTCTTTTTATAGAAAACTTTCGATAAATTTTCTTTTTATAGAAAACTTTCGATAAATTCTCTTTTTATAGAAAACTTTCGATACATTTTCCTTTTATAGAAAACTTTTGATACATTTTCCTTTTATAGAATATTTTCAATAAATTTCCCTTTTATAGAATATTTTCGATAAATTTTTCTTTTATAGAAAATTCTCGATAAATTTTTCTTTTATAGAAAATTTTCGATAAATTTTCTTTTTATAGAGAATTTTCGATAAATTTTATTTTTATAGGGAATTTTCGATATATTTTATTTTTATAGAGTATTTTCGACAAATTTTCTTTTTATAGAGAATTTTCGATAAATTTTCTTTTCATAGAGAATTTTCGATAAATTTTCTTTTTATAGAGAATTTTCGATAAATGTTGTTTTTGTAGAGAATTTTCGACAAATTTTCTTTTTGTAGAGAATTTTCGATAAATTTTCTTTTTGGAGAAATTTTTTTTTATAAAAGATTTCGACAAATTTTTCCTTTTATAGTTCCTGCTCTTATAGAAAATTAAAAATAAAAAATTTTTTTGTAGAAATTTTTTTTTCGTTAAATTTTTTTATAAAAAATATTCGACAAATTTTTCCTTTTATAGAAAAATTCCTGCTTTTATAGAAAATTTTCAAAAATTTTTTGATTTTATAAAAAGATTTCGATAAGTTTTCTCTTTTTATAAAAAATTTTCGTTAAATTTTCACCTTTTATAAAGAATTTTCTCTTTAAAATAAATGTTTAATAAATTATCCTTTCTAGGATATTTTACAACTATTTAAGCAATTTAAAAATAAAACATTATTCACATTAAAAACGTTCGATAGAGTTTTTAAATAAATTCTTTTTATTTATAAAAAAAAACTTTTTACTTTTAATAGATTAATTCATGTATACAACATGCTTCATATGCTCGTTTGTTTGTTGCTCTATGTTTATTTTTATAAAAATTGTTGTTTTTTCTTTAAGTAATATTTTTAAAATATTTTTTGCAATTGATAAAAAACAAAAATCTAAGAAATCTTAAACTTTCAAACGAAAGAAAAAATAAAACAATATTTTTTAGTGCAATAAAATAATAAATAAAAATTTACAAAAAACACTCTTGGGAGCTATTGGGTGTATATATTAAGATTCACTGAACTTTTGTGCTTAAGAAGAAATGGGTTTCAAAGGAGTTTTGTGCAAAATAAACAAACCGTATCCATAAATATTCTTGATTTTTTTCAGTAGGGGTTTTTTTACACTTGTTACTTAAACATTTCGAATATTTGTGTGTAAGATTAAGTTAGTTTTTGTGTAAAGATTATGTAGTGTTTTACTAAATTTCAACTTGAGGTCAGACTGACCAAAGGAAACCCATTTTTTCTGAGGAGTAAGATAAATGAAATTGAAAATTGATTTTATAATTATGTTATTATGGAGAACGTCATTATAATACTAAGGATTAGTACTTATGATTCCACTTTTAAGCTTATTAGACCAAGTCCTTCAATATGAAAACATTAAATGTTACTGGTTTGCTTGATTACAGCTCTTAGTTTGACTTTATATAATTTTCGAAACTTTGAGTAAAACTTGGTTGTAAATTATAAAAAACCAAGACACATACCGTAATGCTTACTTATAAAACCAACATTTATGATACCCTACATTCTGAGAGCTGTTGATATACGAAACATACAACAATGCTGATTCTTATAATCAATTTTTCAATATTATTATTTTATTCTAAATACTCGTCATAGGTACTCTCCCTTGGATTATATATAAGAGGTTTTTGTCCCCTTTTGTCCAGTAGTTGTTGAGTTTAACGATGACGAGCAAATTGTACTTACTCTTTTATTAATATAGGTTTTCCAAGAATCCTTTTTTATAACAAAAATATTCGAAAATTTCTTTCGCAAATTTCACTTTTTATAGAAAATTTTTGGAAATTTTCCCTTTTTATAGAAAATTTTAATTTTTTCTTTTTATAGAAAATTTCTTCTTTTATAGAAAAGTTTCCGAAAATTTTTTTTTTTTGAAATTTTCGTTAAATTTTCTTTTTTTATTGAACATTTTCGATAAATTTTCTTTTTTTATAGAAAATTTTCGATAAATTTTCGCTTTTTATAGAAAATTTTCTATAAATTATCTCGTTTTATAGAAAATTTTCTATAAAATTTTTCTTTTTATAGAAAATTTTCGATAGCTTTCCCTTTTTATAGAAAATTTACAATTTTCGAGATGAATGCAGCCTCGAGGTGGGCTCAATCAAGAGGTCTTAATGTCTTAATGTCAACCCGGAGAAGACGGAAATCTTTGTTTTCACAAGAAAAACCAAAATGTCTACGTATACTGAACCCTGCTTCCTGGGCAATAAGATACCGATGACAGACAGAGTTAAGTACTTAAGGGTAATGCTTGACCGGAAATTAAAATAGAGACACCACATAGAGGTTAGTATCGGTGCTGGGCGATATGTAGGAGAATTATAGGCATGAAATTGGTCTTAGACATACTATGACAAATTGCGTTTATAAAAGTGTAATTAGTCCATTTTTATGCTTATGCTTCAATAATCTGGTGGACTGCTTTGGACAAAAAGTGTAATATCAAACTACTACAGGGAGTTCAGCGTACATGCTGCTTGTGTATAAGTGGTGACATGTGTACTACTTTAACCAAAGCTCTGGAAACGTTGCTAGATATGCCACCCATTGAAACATATTTAAGATATAAGGCGACGCTTACAGCCGAACAGGCGAACTGGCCAAAAGCAGTTGTAGGACACGTCATCAATGCATAGAAGACACACTGGAAGGTTATACAGAATCATTGGACGTGCCTGATCGCATACCAGACACAGAATATGTCGGAAAGTTTGAAACGCTAAACCTAGATCGAATATCTTGGTCAAGCGGAACATTAGAGATAATACCAGTGGTTCTAAATTTGAGGACAAAGTGGGCCTGGGGTTCTATATTGAAGACCCAGAAACAGAAATATACCACCGTTTACCTAATCATAATACAAGCTTAGCTCCGAGCAATAACGGAATGTGTAAATTGGATTAGAATAAATATGGCGCCCACAGGGCTTAATATATTTACCGACAGCCAGAAGGCAATTAAGGCGATATCAGGTCAGAGAATTAAATCTAAGACCGTATTGGATCGTAAGAAAGCTTTAACAGAATACCCTCCCAGAGATAAGGTTTATGGGTACCAGGCCACTCTGGAGAAGTCGCTAACGAAAGGCCGAATGTAATAGCTTGTAACACAGAAAAAATTATCGGTAGTTTATTTTCAATTAACATGTTTACCTCTTTCTTTAACTTTTATTTAAACAATTTTTTAATTGTCATAATTATCTCATTGTTTTGATCCTAAGTATACAAATTTGATTAAACTTTTAATTGAATCAATTAATTTTTTAATTGGCTGAAAAAGTTTTTCCAGCCTACTTTTTTATTTTGGTTTTTTGTTTTGATATTTTATTTAAATAATTTCATTATTTATAACGGAAAATAATTCTCAAATAGTCAATAATATTTTAGGCATAAGAAGTTGAAGTTTCATAAATATTTTAAAATTTATAAATCACTTTATTTGTTGAAATGTGACAATAAAGAGATATTTTTGAGAGTGCTTAACGCATTGTTAAAGGTAAAGGAATCCTTTAATGTTGTAAGCATTCAATTAATGCTTTGATTGTTTCAATCATCGACTTTATTGATTTTTAATACATTTTTAAACAAACTGTTCAATTTATTTGATTAATAAACTAATTAAAATGTAAGTTTTATTTTATTAAATATTTAATTTATCCAATTAATGAATTAACTAATTTTAAATTTTGAATTTAATTCCTGATGTTAATTGTTTTGATTATTTCTTTAATTGAAAAAAAAAAATATTTTTTTACAAATTTCATAATTGATATCATCATTTTGTTGATAGGTGCAAAACTTGCTTGATACAATCAATTTGGTAATTAAAACACATTTTCAGTTTTTTCTGTGAAGGGAAGGGAGCTTGAGGTCGTTAACCTGACGAACGCAAAACCATTCGACTCAACAAAAGCTGAATTAAAAATATGAGTGAGAGAATCCTATAAGGCCTCTTGGAATAATGAAACGTTGAGTGGAACTACAAAAATCCTATGGAGTGACCCTGATGAGAGCAAGTCGAGAAATCTCCTCAAAATGATGGTACGTTTTCTGAGTGGATACACAGGATTACGGACACAGCTATACAAAATTAAACGTGTGGCTTCAGACGAATCTAGAGCATGTGGAGAGGATAGTGAAACTCTGGAGCTCTTTCTTTGCCATTGTCAGGCATTCGTCGAAGTTAGATCCAAGTATCTTGGAAGTAATGTTATTTTTGTGTTTCTAGGTTCAATATTATAGAAAATTCAATAAAGTACCTATTGAAGAACGAGAAAGTACAAAAAAGTCCCCTTTTATAGGTTCTCATTTACTCCGGGCTCTACATGCTTAATTTCATGTTTCTAGGTTCAATATTACAGAAAGTTCAAAAAGTACCGTTTGAAGAACGAAAAAGTACCAAAAAGTCCCATTTTTTAGATTCTTATTTACTCTGGCCTCTACATTCTTAATTTCATGTTTCTAGGTTTAATATTATAGAAAATTCAAAAAGTACCTTTTGAAGAACGAAAAAGTTCGAAAAAAGTCCCCTTTTATTAGTTTTTATTTACTCCGGACTCTACATGCTTAATATCATGTTTCTAGGATCTATTTATATACATATAAAAATTAATGTATGTTTGTTTATTTGTTTGTTTGTACCTTATAGGAGGCTAAACCACTGAATCGATATTCTTAAAATTTTCAGTGTATTTACCCTATATCTGGAAGGCTATAGGCTACTTTTTATTTTGAAATTGCAAATGAGAGGGGTGCCACGCCCACTTCTTCAAAAGTCGAATATATCGGAACGTGGTACAACTAGAGTCCTCAAATTTTTTATGGACAATTTTGTCATCCATATAATTATTTGATGGGAAAGTTGGAGGACCAGCAATAGGGGGTGTGGCACCCCCATCTATTAATATAAAAATGAATGTGTGTTTGTATGTATGTTTGTTTGATCGTTTATGGACAACTAAACGGCTGGACCGATTTTTCTGAAATTTTCACAGTGTCTTCCTGTATGTCTGGAAGGAACTATTGATTGGAACGCCCCATATGAATTAAATAGATAAATTCGTATATCTGAGAAACTATTAGAGCTAAAATCCTTAAATTTGTCAAGAACAACTTTGACCTCCATGTGAATATTTGGGTAAAAATTTGGCGTTGTCGTTTGTCTGGGAAACTGATAGAACTAAAATCTTCAAATTTTGCACGAAGAAATTTAACATTTATTTGAACATTTTGAGGAAAATGGGCGGACTTTTATTTTAAAGGTAATTTTCTTAAAATTTTTAAAGGAAAACTTAATAATTTTTTTCTCTACAAAAAAATGTTTAATAAACCTCTATAGCGTTAGGACAGTTCGTTCTATAATTTCTCTTTAAAATATGCTCCCTATAGATTTATAATTTGTATTGGCAAACGTTTATGTGTTGGTATCAAGTGAGTGTTGCTTGGTATTTTTATTTAGGATTCAAAAACATTCTCATCCAAACATACATGACTTCTTCTTTATTTCAATAGTAAAGAATAATTATTATCTTTTGGCATGCAGCAGAAACATACATACATACATAGTTATTTTTAATTTTTTCTTTATTTTTACAAATGTGTCTTACAAATATAAAATATTTAAGAAAATATTTTATTTATTTTTCTTTTTAGAAAGTTATTTAAAATGTGTGAATATTTGTGTTTTTTTTTTTGTACACATTTTACAAAAATAATAAATAAAATATTTTCTAATTTTGTTAATATTAAATAACTTTTAAAAATTGTAATACATATTACAATAAACATATAGAAATAACTACATATTTTTATATTGTATTAGTTATATTACGTTGTTAGAATGTTAAAAAAGAAATAATTTAAATATTTTCTTTTTATAGTTTTCTAAATTAAAATATTTTATTTTTGCCCTTGTATATTTTTAAAATTATGAGATATTTCATTTTTTGATTGATTCCAATTTCTTTCATATATTGAGGATTTTAATAAAAAAAGTTATTCTGATTTTTATTTCAGTTTCTTGTCTTTTCTTGTGGTTTCCAATTATTAACAAAATTATAATAAAAATAAACCAAACTTTCTTTCGTACTACCAAAATGTACATCTAGCATTCAATCCAAATCTAAGCAATCATTGTGGATTGACTCAGTTATTTATGTCGGTTTAGAAAAATGCAGTGAATGCGAACTTGTGTATATATTGCATTTAAAAGCAATTTAATAAATTAAACACTGCAGCAACAGAAACAAATTAAATTCATTATTCTTTAGTTTCATTGGAATGTTGTAGCTATTGCTGCTGTTGCTTCTCTACAGCCAAATATTTGCTTTGAGCTGTTTTTAGCATTTAAACCATTAAAAATGGTACATTCCATCGTATCGTTTTGCACTCCTACTACTACAAATTGAGTGGGATGAATGAAATAACAATAAATAGGTCATACTGTATTCATCCATTCATTTATAAATGGAAATATGTATATGAATTTTACAAAAAAATATTTGTATTTATTATGATTATGATGAATGTGTTAAGAGAAAGAAAATAATAAATAAATGTTGTAAATTAAACAGCATTGGTATTGTAATTAATAAAAATACTAAGTTTACAGAATACTACGTCATACTAAGTTTAAGAATTTTTACATCGAATCTCAAACTTCTCAACTTTTCACTGGCCATTATATTTTACAAATAATTTCAGTTTTTGTAGGAAATTTTCTCTCTTTTATAGTTTTTGTTTTGGAAAATTCTCTTCTATAGAAACTTTACGAGATAATTTCTCATTCAATAAACGATTTTCTGAAAATTGTACTTTTATATTGAAAATGTGTCCTTCTTATAAAAAGTTTTCGAGAAAATTTTTATGGAAAATTCTCATAGAAACTTTCTGGAAGATTCTCTTTTTATAGAAAATTTTTAAGAAAATTCTGTTTTTATAAAAAACATTCGAGAAAATTTTCGAAAAATTTCTCTTTTTATAAAACATTTTTGGAAAATTTCTCTTTTTATAGAATATTTTTGGAAAATTTTTATTTTTATAGAACATTTTTGGAAAATTTAGAATATTTTCGGAAAAATTCTCTTTTTTTATACAACATTTTCGGAATATTTCTATTTTTATAGAACATTTTCGGAAAATTTCTCTTTTTTTGGAACATTTTCGGAAAATGTCTCTTTTTAAAAAAATTTTCGGAAAATGTCTATTTTTTTAGAAAATTTTCAGAGAATTTCTCTTTTTTAGAAAATTTTCAGAGAATTTCTATTTTTTTAGAAAATTTTCGGAAAATTTCTCTTTTTTTTTTTAGAAAATTTTCGGAAAATTTCTCTTTTTTTTTAGAAAATTTTCGGAAAATTTCTCTTTTTTTTAGAAAATTTTCGGAAATTTTCTCTTTTTTTTAGAAAATTTTCGGAAAAATTCTCTTTTTTTTTTTAGAAAATTTCTCTTTTTTTAGAAAATTTTCGGAAAAAGAAAATTTTCGAGAAAATTCCCTTTTTATAGAAAATCTTCGAGAAAATTCTCTTTTTATCGAAAATTTTCGAGAAAATTCTCTTTTTATCGAAAATTTCTCTTTTTATCGAAAATTTTCGAGAAAATTCTCTTTTTATCGAAAATTTTCGAGAAAATTCTCTTTTTATAGAAAATTTTCGAGAAAATTCTCTTTTCATAGAAAATTTTCGAGAAAATTCTCTTTTCATAGAAAATTTTCGAGAAAATTCTCTTTTTATAGAAAATTTTCGAGGAAATTCTCTTTTTATAGAAAATTTTCGAGAAAAATTCTCTTTTTATCGAAAATTTTCGAGAAAATTCTCTTTTTATAGAAAATTTTCGAGAAAATTCTCTTTTATAGAAAATTTTCGAGAAAATTCTCTTTTTATAGAAAATTTTCGAGAAAATTCTCTTTTTATAGAAAATTTTCGAGAAAATTCTCTTTTTATAGAAAATTTTCGAGAAAATTCTCTTTTTATAGAAAATTTTCGAGAAAATTCTCTTTTTATAGAACATTTTCGAGAAAATTCTCTTTTTATAGAACATTTTCGAGAAAATTCTCTTTTTATAGAACATTTTCGAGAAAATTCTCTTTTATAGAACATTTTCGAGAAAATTCTCTTTTTATAGAACATTTTCGAGAAAATTCTCTTTTTATAGAACATTTTCGAGAAAATTCTCTTTTTATAGAACATTTTCGAGAAAATTCTCTTTTTATAGAACATTTTCGAGAAAATTCTCTTTTTATAGAACATTTTCGAGAAAATTCTCTTTTTATAGAACATTTTCGAGAAAATTCTCTTTTTATAGAACATTTTCGAGAAAATTCTCTTTTTATAGAACATTTTCGAGAAAATTCTCTTTTTATAGAAAAATTTCAAGAAAATTCTCTTTTTATAGAAAATTTTCAAGAAAATTATCTTTTATAGAAAATTTTCAAGAAAATTATCTTTTTTTATGAAATTTTTTGAGAAAGTTCTTTTTTTTCAGATAATTATCTTTTTTATAAAAATTAAAAAAAAAAAAAATAAAAATTTTCTTCTTATTATAGAAAATTTCCGAAAATTTCTCTTTCGTATTGAACATTCACGAAGAGGTTTCCCTTTTGATAGAAAATATCTCCTTAGAAATGTTCGAAATATTTCTAAGGTGTTCTATTAAAGCATCCATGGCTGTCAATTCAATAAACATTTTCTACTAAGCACTCAAATAAATGCTTTAATGCAAAATGTCTAAAATGGATTTTTAAGTTGAAAAACATTTTTAATAAAATTTATATTAAACTTAATTGATGCTACAAAGCAACACATACTACTACATACACACAAATAAGGATTTATAACAAAAAAAAAAAAAAAAAACAATTTATTTATTTATAAATTATTTGCAATAATTGTAAATAAATAATGATTTAACAAGAAATCAACACAGGATATTTATATTTTTCATTAAATGCTAGAAACTGTATAAACTGTTAACTCTTTATGAGACAATAAATTTCGAAAAATAAATAAAATTTTGCAGCAGGCAAGTGTGTGTGTGTTCATGTGTATTTGTGTGTCAGACGGATATCCTAATACTAATAGAGTTTAATAACATAAATCTTACTTTAAAAATGCAAAATGAGAAAAAAAAAAACTCGTTTTGCACATATTTGAACTATGACCCGCCCTAATGTTTAAAACCTTTTGTAAATTCAACTAGAGGGAGAGTGAATGTGTGTGAATAAAAATTGTGATGATGATGATATTGTTGGTTGCTAGCTGCTGCTGGCTGTTGGCTGTGTTGCACAATATCAATAAATAATTGTTTATTGTCGTAAATATCCTTGTGAAAGGAAAGGGTTTGTTGTATTCGCATGTTTGACTGCGTTGGTTTGAAAATGCGAGTTAGTGAATGAATGAGTGTGTGTGAGAATCAGAGCTCGCTTGTTTTATATCCCCCGTTCGCCAAAGGATATTAAAACTCATGCACTTAAATTTTTATATATTCGCATGCTTCTTTTATTTTTTTTCCAGTTTTATTGTTTATTTGTGATTGTACAACCAACTTCCATTTATTTACAATCAAAACTCAATAAACGAAACGCGACATTGGGAATTCATATACATTTACGATCGACTACAGTTCTTTTTTTTTGGCAAAGTATTGAAATCCTCCCTGACTAATTCTGTCTGCAACAATGAATTTAGTTTTGGTGGCATATTGGTTGTGTTGTTGCTTTTTTATTTTTGTTAAGGGGGTCCTATTTCTATGTTCGAAACATTAATTTGTCTGTAGTTGTATGTTATGTGCTGTTTTATTGCTGTGTGCAAAAAAAAATGGAAGAAACCCTTTTTAAAATTCAATAAATTATTCCCAAATTGACTTTCATCCTTGGCAATTTTTATTTCTTAAAAGTATGAATGAAGCATGAATTTTTATTTTAGTTGTATGTATGTAATACTTTTATTGTTACGGCTTGTTGCTTTGTAATTATTGAGGGTGTTCAATATTTAAGTTAGTTTTGAAATGTTCAAGTGGAATTGCCAATTTGACAAAGCGTTTATAAATAAATTTAATAATATTTTGGGTTGTATGTTTTCCTAACAATTAAACGATTCAACTCAAAGGTTTTTTTGGATGAAATTTGTACCTGGAATAGTACTATTTGATAGTAGGCCAGATTTTCTAAAATTTTTAGCACTATCGGTCAAGAACTGCCGGAGTTAGAGGGGGTCGAAAGTTGGACATTTTGGTCATAAATTTTTTTCAAATGAGTGTAAGATTTCACCTATTGGCAAAAGGAGTTTAAATAGCTATTTCTTCACTGTAACCTAACCTTGCTGCAAATTTCATCCAAATCGATTTTTTGAGTTGGGTGACCTGATACGATAGGTTAGGTTGGGTTGATAGCAGGATGTATCTACATCAAATCCGAATAAATACACCTAGGTCACTATCTGTTGTGCGCTCCTTTTCAGGAAAATTTTTGTTGGTAAAAACAAAAAAAAACCTTATATAGTATTAGTACTACATATATTATCATCCGATGTTCAGAAACTCAGTTTCCTGGAAATAATTCCTAAGGATTTTTCAATCAGGTGTGCCCGTAATCCTGTGTGTCCACTCAGACTACGTACCATCATACTAACCTCAGATTTGTTCAATTTGAGGAGGCTTCTCGTCTTTCTCTCGTTAGGGTCACCCCATCGGATCTTTCTGGTTCTACTCACGGTTTCATTACTCCAAGAGGCCTTAAAGGTTTCCCTCACCCATTTTGTTAATTCTGGTTTTGCGTTCGTCAGGTTAGCTACTTCGAGTTCCCTTCCCGAGTGGCCTGGTACCCATATGATGTGAACCTTACCTCTGGGAGAGTATTCGGTTAGAGCTTTTTTAAAATCCAATTCGGTTTTAGATTTAACTTTATCACCTGATATCGCCCCAAATTGCCTTCTAGCTGTCGGTAAATATATTAAGCACTGTGGGCGCCATATTTATTCTAATATAATTTACGCATTTCGTTATTGCTCGGACTTCTGCCTGGAAGCGAGTGTTGTGATTAGGTTGACGGTGGTAGCAACGGATTACTATTGGTATTTGCTCTAAAGTTCCGCTTGACCAAGAAATTCTATCTGGGATCAGCGTTTCAAAGTTTCCGACATATTTGTCTCTGGTATGCGGTCGGGCACGTCCGATGATTGTGTATAACCTTCCAATGTGTTCAGTATACATTGATGACGTGTCCTATAACCGCTTTTGGCCAGTTCGCCTAAATTTAAGAGTCATTCGGCTGTAAGTGCCGCCTCATATCTAGCATTGTTTCCAGAGCCTTGGTTGATGTAGTGCTCATGGCTCCACATATACCCAAGTATCTGTAGTAGTTTGATATTACAATTTTTTTTCCAGAGAAGTCCACCAGATTATTGAAGCATAACACGATATTACCCATATGTATAACATTTTCAAAGTTTTGGTTGTACATGAGTTATGATCGTGTAAAACTCTTCTTTAGTGAATCGCGGAATTGACAGATTTTACAACTTCAGTCTTCTTTATTTCAATCAGAATTCTAGTCTGAAACTGATTTATGCAATCCAGGTTACTTTGATTTTTCTAAGGTCCGAATACTCTCAGAGCAAAATATATGACAATATAGTATGTTTTCATATCTCAATTTACATAGATGATCAAATAGGCAAAGAGAGTCTTTCCAAAGATCGTTGCAATCAATCTATTAGATAACAATATTCGTTTTATGTGTTCTAGTTTGAAAGCTCTCAAACGAAAGGTATCTAAAAGTTTTATCCAGAAAGATTTAGAATACAGCTGAGATCTACAGGATCAATTTGATCACATGATGCTTTTTCAATTTTCGATGATTTAAGAACTTGGATATAAATTATCCATCTTGTCATCACAATAATGATGGCTTTCAGAGAAAATACAGAAGGAAATAAAGAGGATGGATAATTTATATCCAAGTTCTTAAGTGATAAAAATCGAAAAATTAGTGCAGATCTGCATAATCGATCGATTTGACCACTTCACGCCTTTACTGGGCTAAATGATCTCAAGAAATATTTAAAAATATAGTAAGTTTTTAAATTTTCTAGTCATAAATGTCAAAATACGATGAAGAGAAACTTTCCAAAGATCGGGGGATCAATTGATATCAGCTGTTTCTAAAGCATTTAATGTGTAAGTATATTGATTTTACCAATTTTCGAGACTGAGATGAATATGTGTTGGATTGGCCATTATCCCTATGACTTCAGGCTTCTTTCCTTAGGGTTTTATTTGTATATTCTAAAAAAACTCTCAAACTAAAATTTACATTAAGAATCGGGGTTGTATATCCCTAACATCTAGTCAGATGGTCGATTTGGGCGGATGTGATTTGAACTCGTTTTCTTTGGGTCAATATGACTCTTCAGCGATCTTCTTAGATCCTCAAACTTGTTTCGATATCGATCATGAACAATAAGGTAGATAGATCATTTATACAACATAACGTGTGATATACAATTTAGTATTCATCATAACGATTAGAAAAGATTATTGTACAGCTCTCTCTATATAAAATTTCTGATACTCTTCATTTAAACCTATAAAAATTTCCGAATTCCTATATTTGCTCTGAAGTTAACACCCCTCCTGTTTACTCAATTGCAATGAATGCTCTGTAGTTACAAAAAGAAAATCAAAAAATTCCTTTTTGGGTTTTGATTTAATTCTCTTTCGTCCGGAAGTTTTATATGCATTTGTTTTAGTATTCGGTTTTTTTAATATTTCGGTGGCCATCTTAGTAGAAGTTAGAAGTTTTATATAACAGAAAGCGCCAAAATCGTTTGCTAATGTTAAGCAGCAAGTCAATTTTGTATTGCTGAGAAAATGTTTAAGCACAATAAAAATCATTAACAATTCTCTTATAAATGTTTTATAAAAATCTCAATTGATTTGCTTTCTTTTATTTAGATTTTTGTTAAAGCAATGAAAATACTTATTCATAAGTAAATACTTATTCATAAGTAAATATTATACTGAATATAGTATGACTAACAGACAAGGAATAAAAACCCCCAAAAAAATCAATGAAGGTAATGGCTGATTGAGTAAAAGTACTTGTAGACCCGTACTCTTTCAATAACTGACTAACTGACTGATTGTCGGTATTTGTATGAATATATGAATTACTGAGTATTTGTATTAGAGTCTGTTTGATTGAATAAAAAAAGTAGCGAAATGGTTGAATGAATGAATATGCGAAATGAATAACTGATGCAAAGAATAAACTACGAAAAATCGTTTCCATCAACTAAAGTTCCATTAAAAATTATAACGATGAAACATTTTTTTTTTCGTTAAAGTAAATGTTTGATGCCTGATAAATCGGAATGTATAAGAAGAGAAAAGAAAATACTAACTCTTTTTGTTTTTCTTTTAAAAGTTTTATTTTTTTTAAATTTTTTCATTATTTGTTTTTACTCCATTTTTTGGAGTATTTTTTTTTTTTTACTTTCAATACATTTATTGCTTGCTTTTCGACAAAACTAAATTGAATATTAAAATCGAATAAATTTACAATGAATCTAACAATAAAAGTACATTTTTACTATTAATACTACTACTACAGCGATAGAGATTTACTACTACAAGTGAAATCCTTGAATGCTGAAAGACTTCTAGGACAGCTGTTTTAGATTCCTTTAGTGTTGCTTTGCTAGTTGTTGAAGATGATGATGATGACGATGATTTCTTTACAAATATGTTAAATATTCTATTGATTTGTGATGGAGTTCAACAACTGTATTCTTTGCCTGATTAGTTTTTTATCTTTCTTTTTTTTCTAAATTGTATACATTTTGTTTAAACTTTTTGCTCCACATGATTGGTTAGTTGGTTTTCTTCATTGACCTAAAACAAACTTTAAGGTTTCCTAATCAAATATTCCCTTAGGGATTTTAACTGTTATAAAATAAATGAAAATGTACAAATGTTTTTTTTCTTTTTTTGTAAATGTTAAAGGCTGTATTTTAAAATAAGACAAATCCTTGATTTGTTTTTGTTTGGACTGAGAATTTGAATTATTGGAATGTCTTCCAAAGTGGCTTGAGAAATTATTCTATTTGATAAGATATGAATACATAATGGCAAACATACTGAGACTCAAACCCGAAATCAAACTTTTTCGTATCATATCATTAGAATTTGCTAAAGATTGTTTTTGTGTTTGTCTGTTACTCAGACAATCGACTCTTTTACTTGCCAAGACATCTCTCGATATGTCTAGTATAATAAAACCTGAATTCGTTTATAATACACTGAAAATAATCCATGCTCAACTTTACGAAAAAAAATTTCGTAACTTCTATTTTCGTAATATTTACAAAAATTTCGTGAATAATACGAAATATTATTTAATAAAACCCTTTTCTATTTTTACGAAAGTACGAAAACCTTTCGTAATATTTCTTTCTTAAATTTTAGAGAAATTAAACATATCATTAAATAAAACTACAACATTTTTATAAAATTTAAGAAAAACATTTTCATAAAATAATTAAAAATTCGTGTGGAGAATAATTTTGAACTAAAATTAGAAAAATTATTTTAAAATGAACAAAAATGTTTGCATAAATTAATATTTCGTAAATTTTACCTTTTTTATTTAAAATTCACTATTTTCAATTTATTTAAATTAATTTTTCCAAGATTATTTTGCATTATACTAAAATACTTCGTACAATTTCGTATATATTATGAAAGAATGTGGTGCGAAACAACGAAAGATTCGTACAATGTACGACATTTTTCGTATATATTACGCATGGATTTTTTTCAGTGTACTCACGTCAAGATCTTAGGATTCTGACTTTAGTCAAATTCCATAGGAATTTTCAAAGAGGTAATCTGTCCTACATATTGCAATTCAGTCCTTTTGTTGCTCAGACTATCGGTTAGTTAGTTAGTTAGTTAGTTAGTTAGTTAGTTAGTTAGTTAGTTAGTAGTTAGTTAGTTAGTTAGTTAGTTAGTTAGTTAGTTAGTTAGTTAGTTAGTTAGTTAGTTAGTTAGTTAGTTAGTTAGTTAGTTAGTTAGTTAGTTAGTTAGTTAGTAGTTAGTTAGTTAGTTAGTTAGTTAGTTAGTAGTTAGTAGTTAGTTAGTTAGTTAGTTAGTTAGTTAGTTAGTTAGTTAGTTAGTTAGTTAGTTAGTTAGTTAGTTAGTTAGTTAGTTAGTTAGTTAGTTAGTTAGTTAGTTAGTTAGTTAGTTAGTTAGTAGTTAGTTAGTTAGTTAGTTAGTTAGTTAGTTAGTTAGTTAGTTAGTTAGTTAGTTAGTTAGTTAGTTAGTTAGTTAGTTAGTTAGTTAGTTAGTTAGTTAGTTAGTTAGTTAGTTAGTTAGTTAGTTAGTTAGTTAGTTAGTTAGTTAGTTAGTTAGTTAGTTAGTTAGTTAGTTAGTTAGTTAGTAGTTAGTTAGTTAGTTAGTTAGTTAGTTAGTTAGTTAGTTAGTTAGTTAGTTAGTTAGTTAGTTAGTTAGTTAGTTAGTTAATTTAAAATGTGTCATGAATTCGGTTCGACCTGATACAAATGTTCTGAAACAACACTTTTCAAACTCATCAGTATTTTATTGTGATAAAATATAATTTTTTCCACAACATTCAAATATCACATCAAAATCATACAATTGACAAGCAAATCTCTTTTCCAATTTCTTCAAAAAATTGCTAATAAACTACAAGCATGATTAACGAATTTATATACAAGCCGCCTCAAAAAATGATTAATGAAAAATTCGTAATTTTCGACCCCAGTCATGATGAGAAAATCATTAATTAAGAAATTTTGAGATCAAACAAAGAAAGAGGAAAAACATTTGTTTAATTTAAGATTTAGTTTTCAAGAGACCAACACAACAATAAGCGTGTGTCATATACGGGGTCATTATTATCGGCAAAATGTGGCCATATCAGGAACAATTAGCTGCAACTAACAGTCGTAACATGCCACTCACACACGCCACGACATCCACACACACACACACACACACGAGAGGTAGAGGTACTCCAGCTGGCACACGCCTGCATATTAGCTGTATAGATTTTAACGGATATTAAAAATATTAAGATTTTCAAAATGAACAAAAAGCTAGAAAAATCGTAACGCATGCTACACAAAAAGTGTGTAGTAAATGCGTATTTTTTTTTTTTTTTTTTGTAAACTCAACCGAATTTTCGGCAAATACATACTTCAAAGTTCTCAAGTACTTGTGTGAATTGAAAAATGTCCAAAAAAGGAACATATTTGTAAACGCATTGAATTGATTAAGAGGGCAATTAATGCAAACATTTTTGTAAAAAAGTATTGAATACACCATAATACCCAACCCAAACAATGCCTAAGAAAACTGTCATCAAACTTCCGTCATTTCAACAAAAAGTTTGATTAAGGGTTTATTTTGATTGAGTTTGTTTTTTCATCATTTCATTTATTAAAACGAACTTCTTTGTCCAAGATTTTCATTTAATATGCATCACAAAAAACAGCGGGATTTCATTTTTATTATGTTTATAATGGGTTAATTAATATTTATGAATATTTAAGTTGCAGTTGTTGTTTGGTGGAAGAATTTTAAGAAGATTTTTTTTTCCAAAAAAAGACCACAAAACTTTATTTGTTTAGGAAATAATTGAAGAAACTTTTCTTTTAAAATATTGAGACAATAGGCAATTGTTTTATGGAAATTGAGAAGAAGTCATTCAATTAATTTCCTAGACTAGCCAATTTACTAGATTTGAAAAAGTTCGTATGAGAAAAAATGGAGGCAACCCGGACCTCTATCAAATATTTTGTGATTTTAATGCTCTAAATTGAAAATGTACACAGAGGGAAAATGAAATATAGACGCCTGGTACCAAATTGACAGCGAACGTTGTCAACATTGCAACAATTCGTTGCGAAATCTAAATTTTATACACAGCCGTTGTCTAAATGTTAACAAACGTGGTAAGCTCACTATTGGCAACGGATTATTTTTTGTCAATAATTAGCTTACCACATTTGTTAACATTTAGACAACGGATGTGTATAAAATTTAGATTTCGACAAAAAATTGTTGCATAGTGTTGTAGTACGTATGTATATACTTTGACAACGGTTGTTATCGGTTGGTACCAGGCGTGTATATTTCTTTTTCTCTCTGTGTAGTCTTTCTACTAAAATTATTTTTGTTAATTAAGAAACTTACAGAAATTATTATACCTTTCACATTTGTGAGAAGGGTATATATAAGTAAGTCATTCCGTTTATAATTTCTATAGTTTATATAATTTTCCGTCCCGATAAAGTATATATGTATGTATATAAAGGTTCCTTATAGATAGCGGTGTCGATTAAACTATGTCCGTCTGTCCATCTGTATTTTTGTTGAAATAAATTTTCTGAAGACCCCCGATATCTTCGGACCTAAATCTTTAACAATTCTGTCAAACATATCTTCGAGAAGTTTTTAATTAAAAATCTGCAAAATCTGTTCTTAAATGACGTAGATATAAGGAAAAATCTGAGAAAACCTCTGAAAATTTCATCAAAAATTAGATTGGTCGGGGGGACCAATGAACCAATTTTAACCATTTTCAATGGGCTTCGTCCTTGGGTCAAAAGAAGAGTATGCCCAAATTTCATCAACTTATCTTAAAAAATGCGACCTGCGACGGACACGAATGTCGAGAGTTTAACGTGAACACCTGCCATGGCGGCCTAATTTCACGGTGGTCTTTTTCATCCACTGGGTAGACTAGAGACGGTCTACCACGCGCCCCTGAATTCTTCAATGAAGAACTCAGGTAGCAATTGTTGTACATGGCTGAGCCGGTCCATGTACAAGCACTTTGTTGAAGAACTCGAGCTATCTAATCTCTTGCCATAGTAGCCCCGTTGCGGAATGAAAGGTGAAATCAATCTTCCGGTAAACCGGAAGGTGACCACCCTTATGATGTCATGAAAGAATGCATTATTTAAAATGCAATCCCCATCATCTAATGACCCATTCCAGTGCATTCCTTAACCTCTTTACGATCGCGCAACCACACTACTGAGATGGCTCTGTTGTTATGGCAACAGCACCTAGAGACATATTTGGTAGTCCGAAATACCCAACAAAATGGATCAGGATCCCTCTTTTATGAACCGATCAATGTGACAAAGGAAATAGGAATTTCCAAAGTCAATTAATTCCAATAATTGCCCCGACAATTAGTCGCGTAGCATGTATCAATATATCCTGTTGAGATGGCAACAGCACCGAAAAACTTCCCCGATGCGTAAAAAGGCATGCTAAATCAGTACTAATCTCCAATATATGGAGACTTTCCCGATCTTTCACCAATTTTCGCATCAGTTCCATTCCCATGATCTTAAAGATCGCTCTACGGGATGATAGGCAACCATTGAATTATAACCTGACAATTCCCCAGCATATACCAGCGTCCCACTACGCGACCGGTAAGAAATACCGATCGGGTTTAGGAATCCAGCATATGCTGCTTTGTACACAGACCTGTTCGAAGAGAGAATTATCCAACCCATTAGGTATAGGATATATCAGTCCTTAAACCAACATTCTCTCCCCGCGATTTTGGGTATTAAACCACAGCCACTACGTGGATCCCGAAGGAACCTTAACCAATTGACCGGTCAGGACTAGGTCCTGTGGGCAACCGGCCACCCGTAGTGCCATATTGTATGGTGCTCTGGTTAGACCCCATTCCAAGGCGAAGCCGAGGATACATTTGACATCACAAGTTTATAGTCCCGGCTGACTAGAGATACTGGTAACATCTCTTTACCCCGGGATTGCAATACACCATGATGGACATTTCATCAAGGAAACATGCCCCGGGGGGACACGGACATAGCTAAATCGTCCCTCCCCAATATAGTGGTGTAGGGTATAGAAATTAAATATGCTAATGGGGTGTTCGATATCGACTGCCATTATCTCAAAAAGGAAAATAAATTATTGCAAATCTTAATCGATTACGCTAGCGATAATTCCGTCCACGATTTTAATATTTAATACTTCATTTGGGAATATACCATTAACAACGATTTCTTAAATTCTTGGCCAACTTCAGTACAGTACATATTGCCTTTTACTTAATACAATATTTGTTTCCTTTTTTATTTTGAAGCCGCTTAACAAAATAAGACAGCTTATTAATAAAAACCAATTTAAATTAATTCTCCTTTTATTCAAAATCTATGCAACACACACTCTTTGTTATTAATTCAATTTTTCACAAAGGAAGCAAAATCATTATTAATAAATTCCTCTTTTATGCCGTTTTATTCATTAAATAAGAATGACTTTAATTTATTTCCCTTTTTTTTTGTGGCAGCAACAGCAGCAGTAGATGACTGCAGCTTTTGTAAATATAATAAGAAAAGAGTTGTCTCTCAATTACGGTGGGCGTGGTTAATGGAGTTGATGATTGAATTATGTTCTTGTTTTCATTTGTTGTTGCTGTTGTTATTTTGTGGAACAAAACACTTGTAATGGCTGACAGCGGGAAGCCTACAAAACCAAAAAGGAAAAAAATTGCAAAAGCAAAAAAACAAACAGCTTTTAAAACAACATTGCATGTTGTACACACATGGTAGAGAGTTCCAAGTAGTGCAGCAGTTTACTTGCAACATACAACAACATTATATTGCATAAGTACCTACAATAAAGTGTCGTGTTGTTCTCCCCTCTTTTTTGTTACAAGAATGTCATACCTTTTTCTTGGTTCTTAGTGTTATTGTTGTTGCTGTTCCTGTTGCATGTAGTTAATGGAAAAAAAACCTAACAATTGTGGGTACTTACTTTGGTCTTGATTAAGAGCAATGGCCACGCATCATCTTTGTCGTCAACGTATGCAGTTGCCATTCATGTGTGTGCTGCATGTTGGTGCGTTGTTTTTTTGCTGCACTGTAGGTTGTTTGTGCATTGTATAGTACAATGGTGTGACGCATAAAATAATTCATCATTTATATATGTACCGTGCATTTTACATGTGGGCTCATCTTTCAATTTCATGTTTTTTTTTTTGCAATTTTACTCGTATTACATTTTTTTGCAAGTTCCCTTTATTTGTTTTCTTTTTTTGTGTTAAGTTGCAATTGCATTCATTTTTATGGTTTTATTGTTTTTACTTGTGACCAGTCAATGCTTTCGGTCATTCTGTTAAAAGAAGGGTTGAATGAGTTGTAATCAGCTTTTGTTTTATATAAATGATTTTATATTATGGCTGCATTTATTTATGACAAATTGAAATATATTTTTTTCCATTTCTAAAGTTTTCTCACCATTATTATTGTTATATGGTACCAGTTGAATTTTCAAATTAAATGCAATTGTTTTAAAAAAGTACCAGTTGTTGCACTAATGCAATTGGTTTTTTTTTTTCAGAGAACCCTATAGGAAAAATAACAATTATATTTCACAAAGCTTTCAAATAGGAACTCCACATAGTTTCTTAGATCAATATGGACTGATTTACATATTTCTTTGGATTATATTATGATACTTTGTTAATTAGTTAGAAAGGAGAATGTATTTATTCAAATCTAAAGCCTACATTGGACCTCTTGTTCTCTCTTTCAGAAAGGGTCCTACATAGTTTTTTTGATCAATATAGACCTATTTATATTTTTCTTCATTTTATATTATGATATTTGTTTAGTTGGCTTAAAAGTAAGATGTATGTCACATAAAATCCAAAGAAATACATAATCCTACGTCGGGCCTGTCGTTTGCTCCTGTATCAGTATCTCTGCTGGGAATCGGGCCCACGTCCTCCTGTCTGACAGACTAAAACACTAACTACTAACCTACCGCATACGCTTAACACTTATAAGTTTTGGGAGGATCGGTCCAAATTGACGGTTAGAGGATTCTTGCTCCAACAGTTTCTCAGATATATGAAATTTTTGTATTTAAATTATATGAAAGGTGCCACGCCCCCTATTACTTGTCCGGCTATTTTACCGACCTAGCTGTACGTGAAAAATTTGAGGATTCTTGCTCCAATAGATTCTGAGATATACGAGTTTTTGTACATATTTAGTTCATATGGGAGGTGCCACGCCCCATATAACTAATCCAAAGTTTTTGTGCAAATTTTGATTCTGATTGGATTCTAGCTCCAACAGTTTCCCAGATATACGATTTTTTGTATTTAATACATAATAGTGCCACGCTCCTATTGCTATTGCCCAAATTGTTTATATGGTTTTCAATGTTTCCACTGCCTAACTAGCAGAGGTCTAATGATTTCCCAGATATACGAATTTTTGAATTTAATTCATATGAGAGGTGCCGCGCCCCTTTTGCTAGTCCCTCCATTTTTTCTTAAAAATTCATACTTGAAACTCATCTTTTCCCATCATTCTGGATATGGATTACACGCAAAGGAACTAATGATGCTTTATGGCCAATAAAGAATCTAGCTAATTTCGGATATTCTATTCTAAAGAGAAGTATATCCCAGATAGAACGTTCTGCATTGATCGAAACAGATATAGTCGTATAGGACAAGGTGTGGACTATAAAGCACAGGAATCAAAACTTCCCAATCATTTTCTTCCTAAGAGTTGTGATGATGGGTGCATATTCTGGTCTGTTTTCGGCCAATACACGATACAAACGAATCAGTTGCATTCGGTACAGATTTCCAATGATGGTTTGTTCATATTTAAGCAACTCATGTGAGACCAAAATAGTTCCACCAAATACGAAGTATTATCTTATCACCACATATACTTCATATACATTCATTTCTTACGCTTCGGATTAGCCCAGTATTATGTTTGAATTACTCTATGTACTAAACGAGTTATATTCAAATTGCACAAGTGGACTTGACTTAATGAAAGTGATTCCTACTGGGTTAATTTTATATGTCTTTAAATTAAATTCTTAAAACATTACAAACAGACAAGAAGTTCTGCCAGTTGTGGCTTAATTCTGATTGGTTGATACAATCATTGTGTAAAACAGTTTATTTTCTATTAAGTTTGCAGTACTAAGCTTTCTTTGTATATAATTTTCTTCTTTTTCTTACACTTTGTGTTTATTAATTTTATCCTTCATTTTACCTCTTTTTTCTATAACTTAGCAAAAAATAAAAGTTGTTATTCCATTTAAGTAGCAAAACAAAAAACAACTTGGCCACTGTGGCAAAAAGATACTACTTGCAACATACTTACCATTATATCTCTGTGTATTAGCAATAACAACAACAACTACAAACATATATATAACAATAATAATGTTACATTATAATGATGTCACATCTGTTTGTACAAAATTTAATTCGCTTCAGTGGTAAATGTCATAAACCAGAGGACATTTTGCAATTGTTGTCCAGTGGAAAGAGAGAAAGAGCAAAAGCGGGCAACAGCAGCAACTGAAATACCAACAATAGCAGCAATAATATTTTACATAATTTACTAAAACAATACAAGTTTGGGAGGTTAAACAAATAGCGGTTATAATCCCTTCATGTCCATTCTCTGTCTATTTATGAGGGTTTATTCAATACTATAGTATTATTTGTACTTATGTAGTTGCCTACTCTCCTGCTACCGTACAAACACATATTTGCAAATAATAGTAGATTGTCGTAAAATTTGTTTTTAAACTAAACCTAACTACAACAACTGTAGGGCATCAGTTAAATTCTGTAGGCTTTGTTTTTCTACGGTTGATGACAGGAATGTAAAGGAATTTAGTGTTTTTTTGAGGGATTGAAATTAGTAAAATAGGAAATTAACGGATTTGTTTAAAAAATTTAATTTATCGCCAGATATGGAATTTCAGAAATGTTTGTAGAAATAGTTTTTTTCAATCATTTCTGAAGTAGATTTTTTTGTTCAAAAATGTTTGATATTTATCTAAATATCCCTTTTTAAGTAAGAATCGTATTTTCACCTTTGCATCAATGAAATCCGAATCTTAATAAAAATCAGATTTTCAGAAAAATTCTTTTGCGCCGCTTTTAGACCAGATACAACAATATTAAGCATTAAAAAGCCCAAATCGGAGGGTCAGGTTGTATGGGGGCTAGAAGAAATACTGGAACGATTTCAACCAAAATCAATAGGATTCATTCTAGAGTCAATAGTATTACTTTTGAAATTTTATTGAATTGTCTTTAAAATTGTGAAATCTACTTGAATTGCAAGGTTTACATGGACGGACGAAGGAATTATTCTTTAGGTACTTTAAGGTGGGTCTAGAACCAATATTTTTGTGCGTTACAACTGCAGCAAAAATGTACACCATTAGGCTATAAAAACAGGTTTTACGGTTTACACAGCAGATCAGAAAAACACACGTATCGGGCCTATATAGGAGATCTTTATAAAGAATTATCGATTGATATTTAGAAATAAGAGTTCCTTAGAATTTTCCATTGCTTGTACTTATCAATGTAAGGTCCTTCTGAAGAAGCAATCAAATTTGGATTTAATAAGATTTATATGAAAGTTAATGGTCTTCTTTTATCATGATCGGACTATAATTAACAAAATTCGCCTTATAAAGTTTCCATAAAAAAATCGATTGGTCACCAAAAACTACTTGAGCCGGGACACTATATATGGCCACCATTTAAAAAAAACTAGTATAGGATATCTCTCAGATTCGTTCCGATGTTGGATTATAGCTGTTTTATTAGAAACAGCTTGAACCAGATTTATAAAATCTTCTTCCCGAGCGACTCAAGCTACTTTATCCCGCTTTAAGCAGATTTTGCAAAATTTTAAATAAAACTCTTTTAAAGTCATCACATTCAGTTTAATAATAGAGTTTAGTTTAGTTTACTTAGCAGCAATTGTATGTTTTAGTAAATGTTGTACAAGTAGTTGTAACAGTTGTTGTATTAGTAGTAGTACTCGTAGTAGTAGTAGAAATAGTTCAGGGTATGTAAATATTTTTGTTTAAATTTTGTAACCGTTGAAAATATCCTTTGGTCAGATGGTTTTGGTTTTGTATTAACGCTGGATATCTACTTGTTTACGTTAAATACAAGCATGTGTAGTAAAATTCAGTATTAGTTTAGAGTTCCAATAGTTGTAGTAGTAGTAGTAGTAACTAGTTGCCATAGTTTACACATGTAAATAGTTGTATGTAAATATATGTATGTAACAATATTCTATGGTAGAGTAAGTTTAAATGTTTGTTTCAAGTATTAGTGTCTATAACAAACAAAATAGACAGACAGACGGACGAATGGACAGACAGACAGATAAACCAGGCAACACGGGCATTCATTTGGAAAGTTTGTCGTGCAATTGGCAATTATTTTGCTATGGTCATAAATCTGTCTTTCAGTAAATAAAGTCCTGTTTTTGTACGTCTGTCTGTCTGTTATTCTTTCTATATTTTTTTCAACTTTTTTTTAATTCTCTACTTTTTGTTAGTGTTTGTATGTATGCGTATGTTTGTTGCAAATATAAATTGTTATACTTGTAGTTTTATGGCAAATGTTGTAAAGTTAGCTGAAGCGTTAAATAATGGCCAGTTTTATTAAGTGGTGGACATGGTTTAATGTTAAAAATAATATAATAAATTTAATAATATTGATTAAAATATAAAGATAAACATGTTTAAAATGAAAATATAATTTTACATTTTTATAATATGGCATTGAACTTTAAATAAAATAAAAATATTAATTTATATTAAGTTTTGGTGTAAGAGAAAAGGAATCTATAATAAATTATAATGGTATTTTCATTAGTTAATATAAATTATAGAGATATTCTAATATTTCAAAGTAAATTATTCAATTTAAATTTTAAGAAATATATGTTTCTTAAATTTTATTTATCTCTTAAAAATAATATAACATAAAGTCATAAATAACATTGAATGTGTAATATTTAGAGCATTTAGCAAGGATGTTTGTATATGTATACTTGTTCTTAAACTTCATCAGCATATTTTAATAAAAGCTTCATTTGACTATGTGTTGATATAAATTATGAACTTCCACATTTAACTGCAGCTCTATGTCCCTCCATGTCCCTTATCCTGTTTATACTCTTATCATCTTTCTTGCACTGCCAGTGCATCCATTGGATAAGTGTCAGTCTCTAGAAAAATGCATTTTATTTTTATAGTAAAATAATAATATTACAATTTAACAGACATACAAATACGTTAGTAAGAAATAACCAAGCAAAACTTTAGTTTTAAGATAAGATTAATATTAAATTTTCGTAAGTTTACTCAGAAGAATTTCAATAATAAGAACAACATCAAAATCACCTCCGCCTCATTTTTCCTACACCACCACAATACGGTGGATCAGTGTCACATTCTGTGTTCTCCTTCAGACCATGATTTTACCTAGCTCCCATACGATACAAACACTATTAAACGCCTAATAACGATATAACAAAAATTCAACAAATTTTGATCCTAGAAAGAATGGATTCAAAACAATACTAATTTCGCAGAAATCGGTTCTCTATAGTATTTGTCTCCATGTTGATCAAATTTCTTGCTGGGTTTTTAAATACTATAACAATTTCCAACATTATGCAGTATTTTTGCACATTGCAATAACTGTCTGTGTATGTCTGGGCCAACAACTGAATTGTAAATGAAAATTTATGTCACAAACATCAGTAAAATGGGCTGACAAAACATGTACATGTGTATGTACAAACTGTACTACAGTAAATGCAATAAAAACTTCATACATACAATGAACATACAACATACACAACATTTATGCCTGCTGTACTTAGAGTTGAACATTACGCACCAAACTTTTAGTTTGACACTTTACTTAACTGGCACTTTAGGATAAGAACAGGAAAAAATTATTACCGAACTTGACACAGTACTAATGTTTTTTTTAACTCTCACTATTTATTCTCCTACAACTTTCTACATATTAGTTGCTCAAGCTCCCTCATAATGACAATTTAAAGTAAATCCTAGAGTAGTTTTCCTTATGCCTTGCATCCTGCTGCTGTTGCCGGTAAATCCTGCCTCTCTCAGGATTTTGCTTCGGATATTAAAAATGAACATACAAACAGTGAAAAGTAGAAAGATGTTGCCAAAAAAAACGCAACTCCTACATGATGAATTGTGGAACAATCAGCAGAAAACCAAAAAGTGATATATTGTATTTTTCTGAAAATCATTTTCAATGTGTTGACTGCAATAAAATATTCATATGCTTCCATTAAAGGCAACATACTTTAACATCGTTGTACCACTACTATAAAACCGAATGGATTTACAACATACACAGCAATTGGACACCCATTTTTTTGGGTTGAACATACGAAATTTACATACAAATGGCAACATTATTCTACGACTAACAGGCTTAATATCCCCGACTCAGAAGCACACTTAATACAATCAGACAAACTACAGGTTGAAAAGCAGGCAAGATGTGTAATCGTATGTAGGGGAATTAGGGTTAGCAATCTTGGGAAGAGTTTTAGAGAGGATGGGAATAAACGTATTTCCCATGGAATGGGAAATAAACGTATTTCCCAAAATGAACTAAATAACTAACTAACTAACTAACTAACTAACTAACTAACTAACTAACTAACTAACTAACTAACTAACTAACTAACTAACTACTAACTAACTAACTAACTAACTAACTAACTAACTAACTAACTAACAAACGAACGAACGAACGAACAACGAACGAAACGAACGAACGAACGAAAACGAACGAACGAAGAACGAACGAACGAACGAAAGAACGAACGAACGAACGAACGAAACGAAACGAAGAAAGAACGAACGAACGAACGAAAACGAACGAACGAAAACGAACAAAGAACGAACGAACGAACGAACGAACGAACGAACGAACGAACGAACGAACGAACGAACGAACGAAACGAACGAAAAACGAACGAACGAACGAACGAACGAACGAAACGAACGAACGAACGAACGAACGAACGAACGAACGAACGAAACGAACGAACGAACGAACGAACAACGAACGAAACGAACGAACGAACGAACGAACGAACGAACGAACGAACGAACGAACGAACGAACGAACGAACGAACGAAAACGAACGAACGAACGAACGAACGAACGAACGAACGAAACGAACGAAAACGAACGAACGAACGAACGAACGAACGAACGAAGAACGAACGAACGAACGAACTAACTAACTAACTAACTAACTAACTAAACTAACGAACGAACTAACTAACTAACTAACTAACTAACTAACTAAACTAACTAAACTAACTAACTAACTAAACTAACTAACTAACTAACTAACTAACTAACTAACTAACTAACTAACTAACTAACTAACTAACTAACTAAACTAACTAACTAACTAACTAACTAACTAACTAACTAACTAACTAACTAACTAACTAACTAACTAACTAACTAACTAACTAACTAACTAAACTAACTTAAAACGTCTGTTTTCCCTTATTAAAATTTCCCCCATTTTGCAAACCCTTCCAAAACGAAAATGCGCTATAAAATGTTTGTTATATAAAACGATTACATACCCCGTACTTCACTCGGCAGTATGTAAAAAAAACTCATGAAAATCGTTGAAAATTTGGTGGGAGTTAACATACAACAGCAAATGGTTTAAATGTTCACTAGCGATACGGAAAGACAACCAAACATACGAATACCTACTTGGCGGTGGTACAAGGCAGAAAGGAACACATGTGAATGTGTCACAACTGTGGCTTGTAAAGCTCAAGTTCAACACTTAACTCCTACTCAGAGACACGCATACAGGCATTCAAACTAGTATAGGCGAGCAAAAAAAAGACCCTGCAGTTCTAGGTAGATTTCTCGAAATGGTGATTTTGGTTATAAAATAAGCTAAATGCCTTAATTGTCCCACTCTTCGTTTACTAATAGATAACTTACCAAGAAATATTTATATTCGTGTTAATAAAGTAAGAAGACATTTGCAAAAAAACTTTTGACTCCTTGAAAACCAACTAGAAAGTTAAACAAAAAGACAATACACAAGTTTGCAACAAAATACAATAAAAATGTGAAAAAAGAGAGCGACAAGAAGGATGTTTGTAATGTGTAACACTTGGAAAAAGTTAGCAACAGTCTGACAGACACATTCACAAACATACCTACCTACTAGTTGACAATGAAATGACAGTCACTCACGAAGAAACTACGCACTGGAGGGGACTGAGCAAATGAATAAACGAAAGAACGTTGAACAAGTATTAACATACATTTCCGGTATAATTCTTTTTGAGCTTGTATAATATTCATTCCTTTTTCTGATTATTTGGTTGTGTGTGTGTGAGTTGGTGACTTGTATCCTTTACTTTATAACGGTCTTCTCTTTTTTCTTTTTCCTACATTCAACTAGCTTTTGTCAGTTGATTGTGATGTATGAGCGTCTGTGAACAGTGGTACCTTGTTTAAAATGTACAATTGATTTAATAAACTTTTTTACAAATGTCAGTTAGTAATTACTTCATTGTTATAGATTTTGATTAATAAGATCAAAAATCCTGGTATGGAAATGTCAAGTCTAATTCATCATGTGAAATATTTTATTAATATACCCAAAATACATTGTTTACATAATGTCACTAACAAAATTTTTTTCCAAATATAAAGAAAATGTAATAAAATTTTAAATTGTATAAAAATTGACTGTAATAAAAAAAATTACATAATTTACATAACGTCAATAATGTAAATTTTACTTACTGTTTGAACATATGAACATATTTTGAAATATAAGAAATTGTTATTGAGGATTTTCTATTTTAAACATATTTTGTTTTATTTACTTTGAAATAACATTGTTTACATCATGTCAATAATGTAAAATTTCCCATATATTTTTTTATTTAAATATTTTTCATTCAATCCTTATTTTATTACAAATTCCTATTTATCAAAATTATGTTTTTCAAAATGTCCTTGATTTTATGTTAAAATATTTTCTTTTATTTCCTTAGTCGTTGCACTGTGCCAAAAATAGATAGCAAAGCTGTGGTTATTTGCCTACACTATACTGCTTGTATTTGCTCTTTATGCTGTATTATTTCGTAAAGGTCTAGTCAAAAAGGACTCAAAGTCATCTGATACACCCTGTTTTTAAAATGTGACATTCAAATGTTGGATCCTTTAACAGCAGTATTCTATATACTTTGTATGTTTTCGTGTATGTGTGTTGCTGTATGTGTAAATTTGTTTGTAATAGTGATGGTACTTTAGCAAACACACATGTTCTTGTTTAACCCATTCATTTTACTACTTTCGTTTATTTTCGTCTTTTCTATGGGTCCTTTAACAATCACAATAGTATCACATGTAAGCTGACATAGATGTTCAGTCGTAAAGGCAGAGATATAAAAGAATATTTTCTTACACTAATAATTTAGAATATGGAGCAATTTCAAATTACTCAATATAATGATTTTAATCGGTCCATTGAATGGACTCCATTCTATGGTACATATGTATGCCGTTATAATTTATATAGGTCTTTATAAAAGACTCCTGGAAAAAATCGGTGTATCGTTTAATAAATAACCTAAATACGTAGGTATTACCTTAGCCCCCATCGTTATAATTTTTATACTGTTTTATATTTCGATACAAAAAAAACTTAAGCAACTTTAATCACTTTAGCATATTCTGTAAGGATTGGATCAGAATAGGTTCTGTGTTCTTCGATGTAGACTAGAGTGTCCCTTGAACAACTTTTTTGTAGGGAAAGCTATCAAACGTTGAGTTCATCAATGTTCTAAATACAGGAAAAATAAAATTTTCTAAAGGATCCACAGTTCCCTACCAGCAATTGATCTCCTGATCTCTGTATAATTTGTCAAAACAAAAAAATATACAATTTTACTGAAATTCATCTCAAAAATTCCCTAATTTTGAGTTTGTTGCGGGAAAACATATTATTTTTCAACATATGTGTTAACTTTTTCCTAATTCTTTGCTTAAGTTCAAAATTAAGAAATTTTCGAAAAATTTCAAGAAACTTTTTTTTTTATAACTTGTACGGAGATCAGGATTTTCAATCTAGGATCATTTCAAAATATTTATACTCTACACCACTTTAGTGGAGAGGATATATTAGGTTTGTGCTGATGTTTGTAACGCACCATAATATTGGTCCTATACCCACCTAAAAGTATACCAATTGGTTTAGAAACATTTTCTAAGTCGATTTAGCTTTGTCCGTCCGTCTGTCTATCCGTCCGTCCATGAAAACCTTGTAATCAAACTACAGGTCACAATTTTGAATATAATTCAATGGTATTTGCCACATGATCTTCTATGGTACCGAAGACGTAGCCTATTGAAAATGGTTAACATCGGTCCATTTTCTCACCTAGCCCCCATACAACTGAACCCCCGAATAGGGCTTGAAAACCTTGTTATAAAACTACAGGTCGCAATTTTGAAGATAATTCAGTGAAATTTGTCACATGATCTTTTATGACGAAGGCTATTGAAAATGGTTAACATCGATCCATTATTTCACCTAGCACCCATACAACTGAACCCGCCGAATACGGCTTTTAAGTTCATAATTATGTTTAATATACTCGTATCTCGACCAAGTTCTATACTAGCCATTATGACCCTCATGAATTTTATAATTATAGGGCCTCATTTGACCCTAGCCCCTATACAAAGCCCCCTTCATAATTTGTCTTAAATGTCCACAATTTTATTATGAAAACGAAATCACATTTTAATTTCCTAACAGGTGTAGGTATTATATGGTCGGCCTCGCCCGACTATAATCTCTTACTTGTTTTAAGAGGTGTGCCTAGCCTACGTCAAATGGAGTTTCTTGGAACCATAATATGATCTGGTATCACCGTTTACAATCAAAGTTATTTACAATTTTATCGTAATACCTATAGGTCGGGTTATGGTTCGTTCGAGGCCACTGTGCCTCAATTTGCTCTCGGAGAGCGGAACAATCACATTTCACCGATTCTTTTTCTAAACAATTATCTACAACAGTAATTGCAATGTGCAGTCTAATCATACCAGGTTCTTTTTGGCGAATGAAAAGAGAATTTTGGATATTTCAGATTGTTCATATTTGTCTGCAGACCATTCTTCAATCACGTTCCAAGTCGGGCACAAGGCACTACCAATATTCTTTGCGAAACGTTTTCCCCGAAAAAAAGTGACAACATTTGGCAATCTGATGACCGCCTTCTTCAGACCGCTTGACTCTTTACGTCTACAAAACGATTTAGCAGAAATACATTAACAACCGATAAAGATTTTTGAATTAGAAATTGGTGATCTAAAAGAGACCTTAAAACCTGGATAGAGCCTATTAAAAGCCTTATTAAAAAGGAACATATTAAACCACACACATCTTAAAATGTTATGCTTTAGTGGTAAAATTTTTTCTATGTCCTTGATATAGTTTTCTTTCCTATTGGTGATTCAGGGACTATTTTTAAAAACGAATTCCTTTAAATTTCTTTCAAATAAGTATTCATACGTTCATTTGTTTGTTTGTTGCGGCATGTAGCAGTATGAATTCGAATTTCTTTTTTTTTTGTTCTTACTTTACTCTTTCTCTTTGTGATAATGGTTTTGTAAACGTTCATGTAATAAATCAGTCAAGGGAGTTTTAAGGATATTAATTTCTCTTTAAAGTTGCATTCCGTTGAACTCGTTTCTTTTCTGTACCTTTTTACTACATGTTGGATAAAAACCCAGCAAAATGTTTTTCAGGAAAAAGTTTTTAAATTTTTAATTGAAATCTAAAATCAACTAAAATGTAATCAAGGATCTTAAACTATTTATCTTGATTTTTGCATATATCAGTACACAAAAGGAAATGTAGAACAAAAACTTTTAAACAGAACTTTTTTCACATATTATAATATTTATCTGGAAAATAATAAAAACATATTTTTTCTCCCAACATCTCGCTGGTTTATTTAACTGTTTTGTGTGTGTGTGGAGCTTTTTTGTATAAATGTGTATTTTATCCTTTTGACATTATGCCGTTTTTACGGAGATGTTGTTACTTTTAGATCTGATATAACATGTGAAAGGATGTGAACATGTGTCTATGTATATTTAAGTATCTGTGTGGATATGTATGTATGTTTTTGGTATGCGTATATGTACAATTTTTAAAGTCATTGTAAACGAGTGCGTATGAGTGTTGTGTTTATATATCTGCTTACGTGTGAATGTGTTAAAAGCACCGTACACAAGTCGTTGTGGTTGTGTGTATTGTAATGCCTCTCGTAAATGTACTGGGCGTTGAAGGAAAGTGTTGCACATTTTATTTTAAGTTTTTTTCTGTTGCCCTTCTTTATTATTTTTTTTTTGTAACAATCTGTTACAATTGTTTTAAATTTTTTCACAATTATATTTAACTTGAATGAGTGAGTGTGAAGTAGGAATTTGGGTGAAATTTTGTTCACTCTTGCTTTCTTCTATTTGCATAAATTATACAATTTTGCTCGTTGTGCTAAGTAGAAAATAATGTTAATTTATTTATAATTTATCATAATTTCTTATTTTGGTCACACTTTCACATACATATGTATGTATGTGGCAGTCAACAAGGTATTTAAGTTTGTATTTTTTTGTTGTAATTCAATAGGTAAATAAATCATTTAACTGCTAGTGAAATCTGAGTTTGTTAATAGCAGATTAGGTATAAAATTAAGCAATTCTCAATTATTAAGAGATTTACTTTAGTATGTAATTTGTTCTGTTATGAACACAGAAATTAAGCTTTTTTTCAGTTGATCTAAATCCAGAAAGAATGACGGACATAACTATATCTTTTCAGAATAGTTTAAAGTGCAAGATCCTTTTTGAATTTATAAACGAAATGTTAAACTCCATATATTCCTATAATTTTAGATTTTACTTTTAAAAATCCTATAATTTTAGATTTTACTTTTAAAAATCCTAAACATTTTATACTTTAATTGCATTAAATTTTTCTTTTTTATTTTATTTCAGGTAAGTGGAGCGCCTTTCGAAAAAGGTAACTAAAACATTTGTAGTAAAATGTAAAATAAAATTTTTATTAAAAAAAAATTCAACATATCTATAATTAATAGTAGGTCTATCAGTTTGAGGAATGTGGTTTCAATTCTCACCAGCGATTCTTTTCTATTTCTTTTTAACGGGCTTCTCCGCTCGATATGTTAAGTTAAAATGTAATTTGTAATTGTAACGTTATATAGACTCAGTTTTAACAAAGTATTTACCATTAAAGAAATAATGCAGAATAATTTCAACTTAAATTTCCATTATGTTATTTTCTATACATGTAATTTCTAAGTTATTACATTTGTATACATTAGGGTGACCACGTTTCTATGGGGAAAAATTAGGTACTGATGTTACCAACGTAAATGAAAGAATATGTCGTTCTAAGATGCCATTTTTTTAAATTTGTGTCTTGGGGTCAAAGGTCATAAATAATAAATTTTAAGGCCCAGTTCGATTCCAAATGGGACTCGAACTCAAGCCTATATTATTAATGAGCTCATTAAATTAATAATATAATTCCACAGTTCGAAAAAATGAAACAAAACTAAATATTTTGTAATCGCTCATGATATGGTTGAAATGATATTGAAAGCGCCTTTCGAAAACCTTTTATATGATACGAAAATTGCATATTAATGCCGAAGTGCTTTACGTGAAAACCTGCCGTGTTGGCCTATTTCACGGTGGTCTTTTTCAACCATTGGGTGAGTTTTTGCGACGACTCACCATCGCCCCATTGTGCTTCTTACACGCAGGTGGCAATTTTCGTATATGGAAGTTCCGGTTCAGTATACGTGCACTTTGCTCAAATACTTGAGCTATCTAATCTCTGACCATGGCTTAACTACTGAGATGCAAAAACATCACTTTCGTTTACAACCCCGCAGATGGGTTGACCTCTGTTGAGTCGGCAACAGCACCTAACCGGTAGACCGAAGTGCGAATCCATAAAATAAGTAGAGACATTGTTCTTACTCACAGTGACACACTGTGAACTTACCTGGACAAGGAAGGGAAATTCAATGGTATCACTTGTATAAGATACCTTTCATCCATCAGAATTCAACCCATCATCAGAATTCATTCATCCGACACACTCGATAGAGAACAACATTCGACACACTTACTCTAGGTATACGGGTTGGCTAGGCCTGTGACAATTAACACCAACTCATTTCTAACACTTAGTCCCACTGTCATTCCTCTGTGGGGTTTCTGTTGTCATTCGGCAGCAGCACCCAACTTATTCCGGAATATAGATTTCATCGTGCATCAGTCTTTTAACCGCAACTTACTCTTCCCGCTAATTTGGGTTTACACTACAGGCACCACGAAGGAACCTCAACAAACTAACCAGACAGGGCAATTCCTTCGGGCAACTGGCCACCCGTAGTATCAGATTATGTGGTTCTCTGGTTAGACCATATGTCAAATCATTCCAAGGACTAACCGAGGAGTAAAATGACATCACCAGTTTATAGTCCCGGCAGACTAAAGGTACTGGTAGCAGCTCTTTACCCCGGGATTGCAATAGACCAAGATAAGGGTCTTTCATCAAGGAAACATACACCGGGAGGAACGAAAATTGCATATGTTTCCTCTATAAGAAATATGGTAGAAATCATCATTTCCTTAAAAAGGATCTTTTTATATTTTGATTTAATTAAGCAAATATTGATGCCTGGACAAAAAGTTCGAAAACTGGTATCTTAAATAAATTTTTATTTATGGCGAGGACATCAGTAACTTCCATTTTGGGGCCCTCCTAGTATACATATGTACATATATAAACCCTTTCATATCACACAAGTTAATACCCCTGAAGTCCTGACCTATTTTTATTTTACACTGATTATTTATTTTTGTATTTCTTTTGAGAAAATTTTCTTATTTTATTTGCAAAAGTGAAAGAAATTGAAATGAGGAACAACAAAACTACAAAAAAAAAAGACAACGACCATAAGAACATAACAAACGGCCTTTAAAAGCTCCCCTTTGGGATGTCATTGTTATAAAAAGTATTATTATGATGTCTACATACACATACAAATACATATGTATGAATATATTTATAAGTGTAGTTATGTAGCAATAATCTGTCTTGCTGCATTCTTGACTAATATACAAATGTATTTGTGTACCTTAGGATGGCCCATTTTTTTTTTTTTTTTTTGGAGGAATCAGAAAAGGTATAGTATGTAAACCGTCTTTTAAAACTAAGGAATTGTCATAAGGGTTCTTCAAAAATTTTAATATGTTTAACATTTAGTTCAATCCCTATCAAAATATTATACCAAATTACCTGCAATATATCATTGCGAATTGTGTTTTCTTCTCAAAATAAAATAATCTGGAATTTTGTCAACATTTCTTTTTTTGGTCCTTCCTAAAGTATGAGTTCATACATCAACTCATAGAGGCACATAAATACAAGTACAATATATGTGAAGTATGCACTTACAGTAAATTTTACTTTCTTTATTTTTAATGTCACACACACATACAATTGCATTTATACAAGTACGCGCATGAAATAATAAGACTACAGTGTATGAAAAAAGTTGTCTTACAAATTTAGATTAGTTTTAATAGACGACTCGTAAATCGTGTCCCTAAAGCTGCGCCTAATCGGTCCGATAGTGGCCAAAGTGTTTTTATTTGGATATGATGTAGTATTAATCTTCCTGATTTCGCTTCCTAATCTAAGTTTCATCAAAAGAATGCTAAGAGATAGTGTATGAGTCTGTTCAGAATATCGCTTCATTCAAAACTTTATCCTTTTACTCTTTTGACTAAGTGTAATCATTTGTGTTTGTATTTGTGAAACTTTTTTCTCCCAGACATACATACATATGTATGTATTTGTACTTATGTAAATTTTTTCTGTAGCTCATTGTTGCTGTTGCTTTTAAGTATTTTGTATGTAGTTGTTAAAGCTTAAATGCAACAACGACAAAAAGCAAAAAAAAAGTGAAAAACATTTCACATAAAAATAGAGAAAATTTCTAACATATAATAGAGGGGAGACTTTTATTTTACGTTTTTTCTTCATTCTCTCTACTGATTTTGTTTTGTTTTTTTGTTTAATTCTTGTTCTTGTGTGTTTTCAGTTTGTTTTATATTTGTTGACATGCTTTACATTTAGAAGTTTTTTGTTTTTATTTTCACTTTTCCGTCACGCTTAACAAGAGTTGCATGCAGTTGAGTAGATGAGATTCTCTTCAAAAGACGTCGAACTCAAATACGTTTTTCGTCTTTTTTTTTATAATATGAAAATTTTTTCAATGTTTTTTCTATTTATTTTTGTAATTTGTTAAAGAATTTCTTTCACTTTAACGGCTAAACAGTAGGGGACGGTCTTTTTATTTGTTTTATGTTTGAAAATGAAAAACAAAAACCGATCAAACCCGGATTAGTGCTGCAGCCCACCTCAATGAATTTATTTTAGTTCAGGTGGAGTTCCTTTAAAGCTTTTAGAGTTTAAAACAAAACTGCCAAGTGTTAACATATCCTTCATATTCGCTTGTTTAGGTGTTTTTTTTTCTTTTTGCCATTTCTTGTTAATTTGTTCGTTTTTGTGTTTTCAAGTTGACAGAGATTCAAGAAGACGTGTAATTTCCATAAGAGTTGACAATTTTATACATTTTGGTTGTTTTTGCTCTGCTATTGTCCTTAGCGTTGTTTTGTTTTTGGTTTTGTAATGAATAGGAATATTGACTTGTAGAGTGTAGGGGTTTTGTTCATTTTTTTTGTTAAGAAGTCACTTTTTTAAAAAATACAAAAAAAAAAAAAAATGCTTTTGCATTACGTTTATCCCTAATCAGAATTTGTTGCAAGGATGAAACCAAAAGTTTTCAGTCCTTAAATAATATTTGTATTTTAAATGTATTTTAATATATTACGAGCTAAATTTCTTTTTCAACGGTCAGACGGACATGGTTAGTTCGACTTAAAATCTACAGTTCCGTAGGTTTTTTATAAACAACAAAATTTGACTTTGAGTTGAACAGCAACTTACAAACCTAGAAAATTTCCAAATTATCAACTTACTAACTTATTAACTTACTAACTTGCTAACTTACTACTTACTAACTTACTAACTTACTAACTTACTAACTTACTAACTTACTAACTTACTAACTTACTAACTACTAACTTACTAACTTACTAACTTACTAACTTACTAACTTACTAACTTACTAACTTACTAACTTACTAACTTACTAACTTATTAACTTACTAACTTACTAACTTGCTAACTTGCTAACTTACTAACTTACTAACTTACTAACTTACTAACTTACTAACTTACTAACTTACTAACTTACTAACTTACTAACTTACTAACTTACTAACTTACTAACTTACTAACTTACTAACTTACTAACTTGCTAACTTACTAACTTACTAATTTACTAACTTACTAACTCACTAACTTACTAATTTACTAATTTACTAATTTACTAATTTACTAATTTACTAATTTACTAATTTACTAATTTACTAATTTACTAATTTACTAATTTACTAATTTACTAATTTACTAATTTACTAATTTACTAATTTTCTAATTTACTAATTTACTAATTTACTAATTTTCTAATTTACTAATTTACTAACTAGCTTACTAACTTACTAACTGACTAACTTACTAACTTACTATCTTACTAACTTACTAACTTACTAACTTACTAACTAACTAACTTAGTAATATACTAAGTAACGGCCTTTCTATAGGAAAATGATACGCCGATTTTTCTTTACGTTTTAACATTTTCTATACTAATTCTGCTGGAGTACATAAGTAAGTCCTAAAGAATTTTTATCAGGTACAATTAATATTATCGTCACCCTTGCTCTTGTAGCTTTAAAACTTTTTAAACCATCTAGGCATTATTTAAGAGCATATTTTGTTGGCTATATAATTGCAGAAATACATATGAAAGTTTATATGTATCTGCAAATTCATGTTGACGAGAGATATATTATTGCCACCAAAATAAAAATAAAGAAAACGAAAAACAACCAAATAAAGTTTAATAACACTGATTTTTGTAAAGAACCGAATCCATAATAACCCTGCAGTTCTTAGTGACTTCACTTCAATAACAAATGCAACATTGACCCTACCATATACATACATATATATGTACATATTATATACGACATTGTAAGTACTTAGACTCCTCCCAAAACTGCCGACAACATAGTACAACATCAAACTCTTACTATCAACCAAGTAAAACATTAATGAAAAATAAAAATCCATAAAAGTACAGCAAAAAAATATCAGCTAAAACTGCGGACTCATAATGAGTAAAGTTGTTGCCCTAATGAGTTTCAGTTTTGCCGCTCATATCACAAGGGGGAAAAGCTACTAAAGATTGGATATACACACATTCCTGTATGTACTTATGTATGTATATAACATCTGTTTCCCTTTCCCCAAAAAAAGAACTTTTATTGTATTATTACAACATATTCATTCTTTTGCACAAACAAACATTCATACATATGTATATGGATATGAAGATATAGAAAATCCCCCTCAGATAAAAAAGATTTCATGTGCTAATGTGTAAAACAAAAACAAAATCACTATTTAGTTCTATTTTTTGTGTTTTTATGCTCTATGAATATGTTGAAATAATAAAATTCATGATTTTCAGATTTAATGATTTGTTGAACCCAAAACCATTATATGAACAATAAACAACGACAACCGCAATTTTCAGCTGAAATTATTAAAAAAAGCTAAATTTCAATTTAAAACCACCTCTGTGACATTGGAAATATTTGTGTTAATAAATTGATGGCTGATTTGTTACGACCTGAGATTTATTAATAAAATTATGAAAATTAAAACAAAAGTAATTATTACAAAAGTTTTGTTAAATGTTGCAATTATTTTTATTGAATTTTGCGTTTTCTACTCATTTTACTTTTAGGTTTGGTAAGCTCGAGTGACAGAGATTTGAAAAGATGATTTCATAAGATTTGAGATTCGAATTATGAGAAGTTTTCAGTTCTAGTTCAGTTCTAGTTCAGTCCTAGTTCAGTTCTAGTTCAGTTCTAGTTCAGTTCTAGTTCAGTTCTAGTTCAGTTCTAGTTCAGTTCTAGTTCAGTTCTAGTTCAGTTCTAGTCAGTTCTAGTTCTAGTTCAGTTCTAGTTCAGTTCTAGTTCAGTTCTAGTTCAGTTCTAGTTCAGTTCTAGTTCAGTTCTAGTTCAGTTCTAGTTCAGTTCTAGTTCAGTTCTAGTTCAGTTCTAGTTCAGTTCTAGTTCAGTTCTAGTTCAGTTCTAGTTCAGTTCTAGTTCAGTTCTAGTTCAGTTCTAGTTCAGTTCTAGTTCAGTTCTAGTTCAGTTCTAGTTCAGTTCTAGTTCAGTTCTAGTTCAGTTCTAGTTCAGTTCTAGTTCAGTTCTAGTTCAGTTCTAGTTCAGTTCTAGTTCAGTTCTAGTTCAGTTCTAGTTCAGTTCTAGTTCAGTTCTAGTTCAGTTCTAGTTCAGTTCTAGTTCAGTTCTAGTTCAGTTCTAGTTCAGTTCTAGTTCAGTTCTAGTTCAGTTCTAGTTCAGTTCTAGTTCAGTTCTAGTTCAGTTCTAGTTCAGTTCTAGTTCAGTTCTAGTTCAGTTCTAGTTCAGTTCTAGTTCAGTTTCTAGTTCAGTTCTAGTTCAGTTCTAGTTTCAGTTCTAGTTCAGTTCTAGTTCAGTTCTAGTTCATTCTAGTTCAGTTTCTAGTTCAGTTCTAGTTCAGTTCTAGTTCAGTTCTAGTTCAGTTCTAGTTCAGTTCTAGTTCAGTTCTAGTTCAGTTCTAGTTCAGTTCTAGTTCAGTTCTAGTTCAGTTCTAGTTCAGTTCTAGTTCAGTTCTAGTTCAGTTCTAGTTCAGTTCTAGTTCAGTTCTAGTTCAGTTCTAGTTCAGTTCTAGTTCAGTTCTAGTTCAGTTCTAGTTCAGTTCTAGTTCAGTTCTAGTTCAGTTCTAGTTCAGTTCTAGTTCAGTTCTAGTTCAGTTCTAGTTCTAGTTCAGTTCTAGTTCAGTTCTAGTTCAGTTCTAGTTCAGTTCTAGTTCAGTTCTAGTTCAGTTCTAGTTCAGTTCTAGTTCAGTTCTAGTTCAGTTCTAGTTCAGTTCTAGTTCAGTTCTAGTTCAGTTCTAGTTCAGTTCTAGTTCAGTTCTAGTTCAGTTCTAGTTCAGTTCTAGTTCAGTTCTAGTTCAGTTCTAGTTCAGTTCTAGTTCAGTTCTAGTTCAGTTCTAGTTCAGTTCTAGTTCAGTTCTAGTTCAGTTCTAGTTCAGTTCTAGTTCAGTTCTAGTTCAGTTCTAGTTCAGTTCTAGTTCAGTTCTAGTTCAGTTCTAGTTCAGTTCTAGTTCAGTTCTAGTTCAGTTCTAGTTCAGTTTCTAGTTCAGTTCTAGTTCAGTTCTAGTTCAGTTTAGTTCAGTTCTAGTTCAGTTCTAGTTCAGTTCTAGTTCATTTCTCTTCAGTTCTAGTTCAGTTTAGTTCAGTTCTAGTTCAGTTCTAGTTCAGTTTCTAGTTCAGTTCTAGTTCAGTTCTAGTTCAGTTCTAGTTCAGTTCTCAGTTCTAGTTCAGTTCTAGTTCAGTTCTAGTTCAGTTCTAGTTCAGTTCTAGTTCAGTTCTAGTTCAGTTCTAGTTCAGTTCTAGTTCAGTTCTAGTTCAGTTCTTTTCAGTTTCAGTTCTAGTTCAGTTTCTAGTTCAGTTCTAGTTCAGTTCTAGTTCAGTTCTAGTTCAGTTCTAGTTCAGTTCTAGTTTCAGTTCTAGTTCAGTTCTAGTTCAGTTCTAGTTCAGTTCTAGTTCAGTTCTAGTTCAGTTCTAGTTCAGTTTCTAGTTCAGTTCTAGTTCAGTTCTAGTTCAGTTCTAGTTCAGTTCTAGTTCAGTTCTAGTTCAGTTCTAGTTCAGTTCTAGTTCAGTTCTAGTTCAGTTCTAGTTCAGTTCTAGTTCAGTTCTAGTTCAGTTCTAGTTCAGTTCTAGTTCAGTTCTAGTTCAGTCTCGTTCAGTTCTAGTTCAGTTCTAGTTCCAGTTCTAGTTCAGTTCTAGTTCAGTTCTAGTTCAGTTCTAGTTCAGTTCTAGTTCAGTTCTAGTTCAGTTCTAGTTCAGTTCTAGTTCAGTTCTAGTTCAGTTCTAGTTCAGTTCTAGTTCAGTTCTAGTTCAGTTCTAGTTCAGTTCTAGTTCAGTTCTAGTAGTTCTAGTTCAGTTCTAGTTCAGTTCTAGTTTCAGTTCTAGTTCAGTTCTAGTTCAGTTCTAGGTTCAGTTCTAGTTCAGTTCTAGTTCAGTTCTAGTTCAGTTTCTAGTTCAGTTCTAGTTCAGTTCTAGTTCAGTTCTAGTTCAGTTCTAGTTCAGTTCTAGTTCAGTTCTAGTTCAGTTCTAGTTCAGTTCTAGTTCAGTTCTTAGTTCAGTTCTAGTCAGTTCTAGTTCAGTTCTAGTTCAGTTCTAGTTCAGTTCTAGTTCAGTTCTAGTTCATTTCTAGTTCAGTTCTAGTTCAGTTCTAGTTCAGTTCTAGTTCAGTTTTAGTTCAGTTTTAGTTCAGTTCTAGTTCAGTTCTAGTTCAGTTCTAGTTCAGTTTCAGTTCAGTTCAGTTCAGTTCTATTCAGTCCTACTTCAGTTCTAGTTCAGTTTCTCTTCAGTTCTAGTTCAGTTCTAGTTCAATTCTAGTTCAGTTCTAGTTCAGTTTTCTAGTTCAGTTCTAGTTCAGTTCTAGTTCAGTTCTAGTTCAGTTCTAGTTCAGTTCTAGTTCAGTTCTAGTTCAGTTCTAGTTCAGTTCTAGTTCAGTTCTAGTTCAGTTTAGTTCAGTTCTAGTTCAGTTCTAGTTCAGTTCTAGTCTCCAATTGATAAATAATTTCCAAATAAAGGTTAACATTCCCTTACAGACTGCATAATATTGTTACATTTATTTTTATTCTTATTTTTCACTTTTTTCTACATTTTAACGAAAGTAAAATTAATGTTCGATGCTTTAATTTAGCGTGCAACTCTCTGATGGCATCTCCTTGAATTTACAAATGTCTAGCATTAATCTCCTGTGAATTACCAATGTTTTATTTTATTTATTTTCATTTTGTATTCCCCGTAAACACGAAGTGAGTTGTTGGCAATACAATTTAAAATAAAATAACATTTTGGCCTTAGACTCTCAGGTACACATTGGCACTGGTGTGTGAGTGTATGCATTGGTTCCAAATGTTCTGGTTCCTGGACGGCTTTTGTATGGTGGACACAAGTAGAAAAAACAAAAGCATAATGAAAATAAATATGCGACAGTAAAAACAGGTAACAAAAGATTTAATCAATGTTTAGTTAAGCATGACACCATCTTTCTTATAAATTCTAACGAACAACTAAAGGCCTTGCACAGTGGGTTGTTTATAAAATTGGTTGCATAAATTTAAAACATAAAGTTCGTTTTGAATTTCAATTTATGGTATTTGTTTGTTATATTCTTATAATATCGGAAATTTGAAAATTCTGGTTTCAAAATCAATATTACAATGTCTGTTAAATTTTGAGAAAACTATTTTCGGTTATTTTTGAAATAACTTTACTTGGATATAATTCCATACATAAAGTTACTGCATTTCACCATAGATGCTCCCAAAAACACTGTTTTCGCAATAACATCGAACAGCAAAAATCTCCACTCCTACTTTTTAATGCTGGTATTTTTTTAAGTTTCTTGTAATTACCACAACAAGTACCAAGGAAAAATAAAACATAAAGAACACAAATAATCTAAATACAAAATAAAAGAGGCAAAGATGTTAAAATTATACTCCTGCCAAAGTCATACACATATAAAACTAATCTTCCAACTTAGCCGATTAATGAATGCATAAATCTCTCTAATTACACAAGGCTCCCGGGGGCAGTGTGACTGCCCCATTGCTGAAATAAATCGAGCAAAATGAATGAAGGCATAAACAGCAGCAGCCGCAGCAGCACATACCAATCGTCGTCGCTACTACGCCACCACACACCAGCGTCAACAATTTAACAAACTCAGCACAAAATAAAATATTCTATAATAAAACTAAAAAAGCAAAAAAAAAATATTAAAAAAGGACAATAATAACAGCAACAGCAGCATCAGCCGTAAAACGCTAAAAGTTCAGCCTAGAATCTAAACGGCGCATTCCTTCTTTGAGCCACAAACGTACTAAAGGACGGAGCGACAGCAAAAGATGATTAAGTAGTCGCTATAAAGTTAATGGTATTCGTGCAATAAATGTGAATAATTACGTCAATATTCAAGTAAAGCTGTCATGTCGTGGCCATCAAATTGAGCTGAAAACATTTTTTCATTTCATATGCGAGATATTTTATTTAATTCTTGGGGTAATAAACAACAAACACAAACATGGACCTAAATATGAAAATGCGTGCCAGCATTATATTTGATGATAATAGAGATTATGAATTTATTAGTTTTTCTTTTGGTTGTTGGTTTTTTTTCTCTTATTCGCTCGTATTGTGGTAATTCTCAAATGTATTGTGCTTTTGGCAGTTTTTGTATCCAGGAGTAAAAGGATGTTAAAGTTTTATGGTAAGGGGATGATAACGAATACTATTAGAAAAATATTAATTTTATAAATAGAATTCTTCCAAAATTCTCTCTTTTATAAAAAGTGAAACTTTTCGAAATTTTTTAAAAAAGTGAAATTTTTCTATAAAAAGTAAAACTTATGGAAAGAGATATTTTTCAATAAATTTCTATAAAAAGAGAAATTTTTCGAAAATTTTCTAAAAAAAGTAAAACTTTTTAAAAAAAGAGAAATTTTTCGAAAATTTTCTTTAAAAAAGAGACATTTTTCGAAAATTTTCTTAAAAAAAGAGACATTTTTCGAAAATTTTCTAAAAAAAAGAGAAATTTTTGAAAAAGAAAAGATAAATTTTTAGAAAAAGATATATTTTTGAATAAATTTATATAAAAAGAGAAATTTTTTAAAATTTTCTAAAAAAAAGTAAAAATTTAAAAAAAAAGTGAAATTTTTCGAAAAATTTTTTAAAAAAAGTGAACATTTTCTTTAAAAAAGATAAATTTTTCGAAAATTTTCTTTAAAAAAGATAAATTTTTCGAAAATTTTCTTTAAAAAAGATAAATTTTTCGAAAATTTTCTTTAAAAAAGATAAATTTTTCGAAAATTTTTTTAAAAAGAGAAATTTTTCGAAAATTTTCGAAAAAAAAAGACATTTTTCGAAAATTTTCTATGAAAAGAGAAAATTTTCTATGAAAAGAGAAAATTTTTTATAAAAAGAGAAATTTTCCAAAAATTTTTTATAAGAAGAGAAATTTTCGAAAAATTTTCTATAAGAAGAGAAATTTTCTATAAGAAGAGAAATTTTCGAAAAATTTTCTATAAGAAGAGAAATTTTCCAAAAATGTTCTATAAAAAGAGAAATTTTCCAAAAATGTTCTATAAAAAGAGAAATTTTCCAAAAATTTTCTAAAAAAAGAGACATTTTCAAAAATGTCAATAAAAAAAATTTTCTATAAAAAGGGAAATTCTTCGAAAATTTTCTATAAAAAGAGAAATTCTTCGAAATTTTTTTATGAAAAGAGAAATTCTTCGAAAATTTTCTATGAAAAGAGAAATTCTTCGAAAATTTTCTATGAAAAGAGAAATTCTTCGGAAATTTTCTATGAAAAGAGAAATTCTTCGAAAATTTTTTATAAAAAGAGAAATTCTTCGAAAATGTTCTACGAAAAGAAAAATTCTTCGAAAAGTTTCTATAAAAAGGAAAATTCTTCGAAAATTTTCTATAAAAGGAAAATTATTTTCTATAAAAGGAAAATTCTTCAAGATTATGCAAAATTTTTCGAAAATTCTCTATAAAAGAAAAATTTGTCTATAATTTTTTTTCAACATTTCATAAAAAAAAATTCTATAAAAAGGTAAATTTAAATTTTTTTTAAATCATTTTTATTTTTTCACTTTTTGGTCTCTCCTTCTTATTAGCATATCCAACGAAGAAAACAAAATTAACTTCAAAAGATCTTTAATAAATGATATAATTTAAATAAAGTTTAACTTTATCTCAGCAAGATAATTTTAAAAAAAGAAGATTTCAATCTTATTAGAGGTAATTTAAAATAATTTGTATGTTCCTCACATGTTTCTGCTTTTTTCATGGTCATGTTGCATGGTGGTGCGTGATTGTTTGTTTGTTCTTTATTTAAAAGCAAATATACAGAACCGCTCAGAAGTAGAACAAACCAACCAGTAGCGTTGAAACGCCACATTTAACTTAAGGAAATCAGATTAAATGCGACGATTTTTTAACTACACATTCTTTTGCCTTTTCCCCCCACCTTTGTCTTCTACCAGTCAACTTTTATAATGTTCACTCAATTCAATTAATTTCATTTATTTGAAGAATAAAAAAAAATTAAGACTGCGGTAGGTTTAAAAGTGATATAAAAAAGACACACACACAAAATTAACTTCAAACGAAAAAATTACATCACTTGTCAAAGAACAAAGACAAAAATGCCGTCTTTTATATAAATATACATTTTCGTGAGACTTTTTAAATTAATTAAGTTATTTGGGATTTGTGCGGCAATTTGTGGCAGTAAGTAGTTTTATGATATTTTTGTTTGTCAACTGCTTAATGCCAACCGAAAAAAATCATAAAATTTAAGTACAACTGATAATATTTGACCAATTATTGTTAAAACCTTCCAAAACAACAAGTTCACAGAAATATTTAGTGGCATAAGTTTTCAGACAGTTAATGGAAATAATCACTTGTGCTCGTAGAAAAGCAAATTGTCACTTTATTTTATTGTCTAGGGTTAGTGATAGGCTATTTCCTTTTGATTTTAAGTAACCGGTGAAATATGCGATTATTGTTTTTTTAATAATTTTCCCATAATTTGATTGCATGATGTATGGGAAAATTTCGGAGTGTTTACATTTATGCCACTACTTTCCAGCGTTATTGCTCAATGATTTTCAAGGCAAAAGTGACATTTGTAGTAAAAATATACAAAAAAAAAGTGACTACAATGAGGGAAAAATAAATATACACGCTTGGTACCAAATGTTATTGTTTGTTATTGAAAAATTATAAACTCTTTGGTGTCTCTTTGGTACCAGGCGTGTATATTTCTTTTTTGCATAATTATTATATTAAAAACTAAGAATTATTCTATGCTTTCTAAGGGAAAAAATACTATTCCTTCGAATTCGACTTTTCTAGTTCTAGATCAGTTCAGTGCAGTTCATTTCTAGTTCAGTTCTAGTTCAGTTCTAGATCAGTTCTAGTTCAGTTCTAGTTCAGTTCTAGTTCAGTTCTAGTTCAGTTCTAGTTCAGTTCTAGTTCAGTTCTAGTTCAGTTCTAGTTCAGTTCTAGTTCAGTTCTAGTTCAGTTCTAGTTCAGTTCTAGTTCAGTTCTAGTTCAGTTCTAGTTCAGTTCTAGTTCAGTTCTAGTTCAGTTCTAGTTCAGTTCTAGTTCAGTTCTAGTTCAGTTCTAGTTCAGTTCTAGTTCAGTTCTAGTTCAGTTCTAGTTCAGTTTTAGTTCAGTTTTAGTTCAGTTCTAGTTCAGTTCTAGTTCAGTTCTAGTTCAGTTCTAGTTCAGTTCTAGTTCAGTTCTAGTTCAGTTCTAGTTCAGTTCTAGTTCAGTTCTAGTTCAGTTCTAGTTCAGTTCTAGTTCAGTTCTAGTTCAGTTCTAGTTCAGTTAAAAAATACAGCTTTTAAGAAACTGAATGATAAAACGTTCCGTGCAGATGTAAAATATTTTCATGCTTAAACTATACATTTCCCTTTAAATATTTCATATCTTAAAAAACAATAGAAACCAAATTGAGATAACACACAAATCAAATCAGCAATTAAAAAGAATAAGTCAATGGATTAATTTTAAAATTTTCCTTATTCTATCAACGAAAAAGCCATAATCACCTGCACCTGTAAGTATTTCATTAAGAAATCGTTTTATCAGGCAACCAAAATTGTTTAATAGTTTAGAAAATAAGTAAAAAGTATGTATAAAGTACCTATTCACATACTTATTTGACAATGACTTTTAACAATGTCACCTTCCTTTATGGCAGCCGTAACTAAAGATATCAGTAGTCAGTTTTTAACAATTCCGATGTCTTTCATTGCTATTGTCGTTGCTTGTGGTGCTGTTGATTTTCTTGTTATTCTTGTTGTTGTCCGGTTTCTAACATTGTTAGTGGCCACCCATGAATGTATTCTTCTTAGTTTTGTAATTTTTGTTGTTGTTTTATTTGTCGTATTTTCTGTATTATGTCATTATTCTTTAGATATTCTACTATTTAGTATTTTAGTGCCACCTTTTAGTAACGCGAGAAGCCATAAATTGTTTGGTCATTGTCCTTTTCGGATTCCTTTTTTTCCACCTTCTATTGCCATGCTTTCCTGCCACGTTAACTACAATAATGTTAAGTTCTTTCCTTTATTATGACAATTTGAGTTTCTTTTTACTTTTAGTTTTTCAATGTTTTTTATCTTGTGTGAGTATGGATTTGGTTCATCTCTATGATGGTCTCTGCTTTACTCAAATAATTGTTTAAGCGTTCCATTCATAGTTTTACAGCCGTTTTTTGTCTTTTATTAAATGTTACTAACTTGTTACTACTGCCTGGGCCAGCACAATTGCAGCTACTGCAGGTGCAGTAAACATGATTATATTTTCACATTTTCCTTTTTTCCTCTTTACCAAGGATTATTATGGATTTTTCTCACAAAAAAAGACTAAAGAAAACTACAAACTGAACACAAAAAGAGACAAACAAAAATGTTAAACGTTTATGTATCACCACAGGTTAAGGCGAATGTTGTGGTATTGTTCATCCATTCCATTGCTAAAGCTACAACTGCCACACTCATGTATAGCTCCTGTTGCTTCCGTTTCAGTTTTTTTTAAGTTTTTTATATTTCAAATGACATAACGATAAGATACGTTTACCATTCGAAATATGAATGGGTTTTTTTGAGTTATAAATATTAAATGTGACCAACTGATTTCAGGCAGAAAAATTGAATCGGATCATTGATTTGGGAAACCAATTAACAGAAATATCAATAGCGAAAATTTTTAAATAGCAAAGGAAGCTAGCACTTCGTGAAAATAGTTCTAAGTAAAAATTTTTTTAACAAATGTTTTTTTTTTGTAAAACTTTAACTTTTTAGTGAAATTTCTCAGCGAATTTTTCTAGAAGAGATCAGCAATGGAAAGTTCAGATCTATAGTGATAATTTTACTATTCTTGCAAAAAGTTATTATTTCTGATAAAAAGTTCTCATTTCTACTGAGAAGTGAATTTTCCCGTGACAAGTTACTTATCCAGAGAAATATGTTCTTTTTAGTGAAAAATAACCTTTTATTTAGGGTAAAAGTGATATTTTCTAGTGACAAGTAATTTTCTGATGAAATGTAATATTTCCGGTGAAAAGTGACTTTTCTAGTGAAAATTAACTTTGTTTGTGAAAAGAGACTTTTCCAATGTAAATGACTTTTTCTAGTTTAAAGCGAGTTTTCGAATGAAAAGGACTTTTTTCAATTGAAAAGTGACTTTTCTAGTGAAAAGTGATTTTTCTAGTGAAAAATTACTTTTCTAGTGGAAAGTGACATTTCTTGTGGAAAGTAGCATTTTCGGTGAAAAGTAACTTTGACAATGAAAAGCGAATTTTTGAAGTAAAAAGTTACTTCTATGAAAATTGGCTTTTCTTGTACAAATTTACTTTTAGTAAAAAGCGATTTTTCTATTCAAAAATTACCTTTATAGTAAAGAGTGAATCTTGTAGTGTAAGGTTCATTTTCTAGTGAAAAGTTACCGTTGTAGCGAAAAGTGACTTATTTCACAAAATGATTATTTCTCTTGTGACAAATTCTTCTTAGCCCCGTTTACTGCACCTACGGTTATCGTTTAACCTGTAGATATATAGTTAATTCTAGTTTAGATCTAGTTAAGTTTTAGTTCAGTTCTAGCTTAGTTCTAGTTGAGTTCTAGTTCAGTTCTAGTTCAGTTCTAGTTGAGTTCTAGTTCAGTTCTAGTTCAGTTCTAGTTCACTTCTAGTTCAGTTCTAGTTCAGTTCTAGTTCAGTTCTAGTTCAGTTCTAGTTCAGTTTTAGTTCAGTTTTAGTTCAGTTCTAGTTCAGTTCTAGTTCAGTTCTAGTTCAGTTCTAGTTCAGTTCTAGTTCAGTTCTAGTTCAGTTCTAGTTCAGTTCTAGTTCAGTTCTAGTTCAGTTCTAGTTCAGTTCTAGTTCAGTTCTAGTTCAGTTCTAGTTCAGCTCTAGTTCAGTTCTAGTTCAGTTCTAGTTCAGTTCTAGTTCAGTTCTAGTTCAGTTCTAGTTCAGTTCTAGTTCAGTTCTAGTTCAGTTCTAGTTCACTTCTAGTTCAGTTCTAGGTCAGTTCTAGGTCAGTTCTAGTTCAGTTCTAGTTCAGTTCTAGTTCAGTTCTAGTTCAGTTCTAGTTCAGTTCTAGTTCAGTTCTAGTTCAGTTCTAGTTCAGTTCTAGTTCAGTTCTAGTTCAGTTCTAGTTCAGTTCTAGTTCAGTTCTAGTTCAGTTCTAGTTCAGTTCTAGTTCAGTTCTAGTTCAGTTCTAGTTCAGTTCTAGTTCAGTTCTAGTTCAGTTCTAGTTCAGTTCTAGTTCAGTTCTAGTTCAGTTCTAGTTCAGTTCTAGTTCAGTTCTAGTTCAGTTCTAGTTCAGTTCTAGTTCAGTTCTAGTTCAGTTCTAGTTCAGTTCTAGTTCAGTTCTAGTTCAGTTCTAGTTCAGTTCTAGTTCAGTTCTAGTTCAGTTCTAGTTCAGTTCTAGTTCAGTTCTAGTTCAGTTCTAGTTCAGTTCTAGTTCAGTTCTAGTTCAGTTCTAGTTCAGTTCTAGTTCAGTTCTAGTTCAGTTCTAGTTCAGTTCTAGTTCAGTTCTAGTTCAGTTCTAGTTCAGTTCTAGTTCAGTTCTAGTTCAGTTCTAGTTCAGTTCTAGTTCAGTTCTAGTTCAGTTCTAGTTCTAGTTCAGTTCTAGTTCAGTTCTAGTTCAGTTCTAGTTCAGTTCTAGTTTAGTTCTAGTTCAGTTCTAGTTCAGTTCTAGTTCAGTTCTAGTTCAGTCCTAGTTCAGTTCAGTTCTAGTTCAGTTCTAGTTGAGTTCTAGTTAAGTTCTAGTTGAGTTCTAGTTGAGTTCTAGTTGAGTTCTAGTTGAGTTCTAGTTGAGTTCTAGTTGAGTACTAGTTCAGTTCTAGTTCAGTTCTAGCTCAGTTCTAGCTCAGTTCTAGTTCAGTTCTAGTTCAGTTCAAGTTCAGTTCTAGTTCAGCTCTAGTTCAGTTCGGGTTCAGTTCTAGAATATTCTGCCTGTAGGATATATTTTGAATTAAAAATACCATACGATAAAATATAACCAGACATTGAGATAATAGAGGTAAACTTGTCGAAAGAGACTTTTCTAATGGAAAATTACTTTTTTGGTTATTAGTGAGTGAAAAGTACCGTTCTGGTTAAAAGTGATTTCTTGGGGTAGGGTAACTATTGTAGTGCATTTTTGTCTTCTAGTTGAATATGTTTTATATTAAACTAATTTTTATTTTTTTTAAGTCACTTCTACTAAAATCAGTTCCTCCCGCAGATAAGCAGATTCATCATAATTTGGTGATTAAATGCCCGAACTATACGATTGCCTTATCGTGTAAGTTCCGCATTATAACTGTTTAGCAAGCGACTTCTCCATAATGTTGGTCACTTTTATAATATTTGAAATTGCTGGGGATTTTTCCCCTTTTTTCATATAGAAAACAAACAAATACCAAGCATTTCTATAACAAACACTCTCACATGCATGAATGTATAACCATACAAACACATGTAAGCATTTCTGTATATTCAGCCATAACATTCATTTTATATATGAATCTAATCCTTAAAAAAACACAACATTCTCTCTCTGTATATTTTTTTCCAACTGTTTCCTTGTAGGATCATTCGTCTTTTCATCCAGTACATTCATACGTAAATTTTTTTATATTTGTTTGTGAATCTTTTTTTTTTTTTTTGTACATTGGTAGTAGTTTTATTACATTTACTGTGTAGCAGGATTTTATGCTGCTATTTGTTTGGATGTGTGTGTATAAATGTAGAAACTATTTCCATAAACCAAATATCCATTTAAAAAAGGCTTTATACGCCATTCTGTTCTCTGGCCATTTTTTTACGATATTTTTGTGGAATACTTTAGTAAGCTAGTAGGGCTTCGTTTTTTTGCCCACTCTTTTTGTCTTGCAACATGCATACATATTCAGGTCATTTTAAAACAATTATTTACTAAAAAAAATATATATTACATTCATGAAAAAGTTATTTTTTTATACGTAAAAATTTTATACATTTAGTTTGTTGTAGTTGTAGTATAAACGTAAAACTATTATTTATTTATTTTCGTTTCGTTTTAGTCATTTTATGCGCTTCTTGCAACAAACAAATAATAAAAATTGTTACTTTTTCTTTGAAAATGAATTACTATAGAAATTGTCATAAACTTTTAAATGGCGGTTATTTAACTAAAGTGATAAATGATAGAATTTATTTACTACTCGTAGAACTTTTTACAGTTTAACAAACCCTTAAGTTAAAGTTTTTTTTAAATGAAATATTGTCGGAGGTAAAACTAATCCTTACGGCTTGCTGTTGGCTATGAATACAACATACATTTTTAAATTTTATATTAAAATATTAAGCGGCTAAAAGGAAAAAATGTTTATCAAAGCAGGAATTTTTTTTTTAGCAAACTGAAGAAGCTTTCAGTTTTGAGAATTGCAACATTATTCATTCTTTTGCAAAAATAAAATACATTTTTTTGATTAGAATTTAATATAAAAAGTTGCTGTTAAAGATAATTCTTTAAAATAAATTTATCATTTAAATTTCTTATCAAAAGAATTACAAATCCAACACTTTTTTAAATATCCTTAAATTTTATCTCTCCACAGACATTTATAATTAATAGAAATTCTCGTTGTCGCCACAATTGTATCGCAAATTTCTATTTAATCCACAGACACACAAATAATCTTTTCTATTATCCTAAAAGGGAAGCAAAAAAATCATCAAAATATCCTCAAAATGTCATTACAAAAAAATCTATTTAAAATTACAAATAAGTAAACATTTTTTCTCCTTTTATTATAGAAAAAAAAATACTTTCTTGCTTTTTTTCTTACTGTTTTTTTTTTTGCTGATGAACACACAGACTTTCGTAAAGTGTACATTTTTATCAAACTTTCAATGTCTCTCTAAAGTATGATTTTCTTATTATATTCTCAATATATTTACAGACTGTTGTAAGCGAACAAAAACGTTAAATAAGTTTACAATAATCACTATTACGTACAACAACTATTTTTTTGCACTTTACTCACACCAGCTGTGGTAAGTAACTTAACAAAAGCAAAAAATCCGATATATTCGGTTATCACATAACTTTTACACTCTGTTCTAAAAGCGACATGACAATTTGGGTTTAGAGCAGAGATAAACGAAGAGCTCTCTCGGGAAATCTCAACATAAACACTAATTTTTCAGTCTCTGCCGATGTGGAAACATGTCAGAGGAAACATGAAAACATTATTTAAATACCTTGGTGTAGGGTGTTATTTTTAGTAAAAAAAAGTCTAAAATAGTAGAACAAAAAAAAAAAAAAAAAAAAAAATATCTTTAAAAATTCAAACTTTTTTTATACTTACGATTTTTTATAGATGAACATTACCAGCAAAAACTTTCATTGAAAAGTGTGTGTTAAAAATCTATTGGTACTCTCGCTAACAAATAAGTACTTAAGTAAGACATTGCAAAAAGGCAACTAAAAAGTTGTTTTGTTTTGCACACAAAAATGCCTTCACAGAATCGATCCTGTACTCACAGCACTGCTACACAGAGGGAAAAATAAATATACACGCCTGGTATGAAATTGACACCAAACTGTTTATAATTTTTCAATAACATCCGTTGTCAAAGTATATACATACGTATGACAACACTATGTAATGTTGACAACATTGCAACAATTCGTTGTCGAAATCTAAATTTTATACACATCGGTTGTCTAAATGTTAACAAACGTGGTAAGCTCACTATTGACAATCCTTTCTTTGGTGTCAATTTGGTACCAGTCGTGTATATTTCCTTTTCCCTTTGTGTACTTAGTTATTTTTTGTGATGCAACTAATGTTTGTTCACACAAAGACTCCCTCAAAAAAAAAAAAAAACAAAGTACTTCTTGAGAAAAACTTCAGAAGTAGTGAAAGTAGTAGAACTAATGCAGACGGTATGTATTAAATATGTGTGTAAGTACAAGTCATTAACAAGTTTTTGGTGGGTTTCTATATAGTTTTGAATGTAACATTATGTATATTTTATTCAAAATACAATATGTATATACCGCGGTATACCACAATAGTTTTTCTTCTTTTAGCAGAGATTTAAAGGATAGGATTCTTAAAAATAATTATTAATCAATTCGAAAATTACGACCTGTGGTCTGACCTTGTTAGTCCGACAAACATCTTTTGTGTCCAAATTCGGACAATTTTAAGGGGGTTTCTTGAAAAAATATTCAAAAATATTTTAATTATCAAAACTTAATTACAATATCAGGCATAGTTAAATTGAAGTGATTTTAAGCAGACAGACACACACTGATATTGATTTTGTCATTCCATTTGTAACATATCGAAATATTGGTCATAGACCCACAGATTTAACGGGCATAACTGTTTTAAAAATACGATTATACCAATGAAATTCAGCATAAATACGTTTCATATGAGCCAAAATCTCTCTTCCAAATTTTATGAGGCTCGGTCCATAATTGAACCTACCTTTCATATCAGGTCCAATTCAGATAATGACTATAACGCACATTAATGTCATAAAATTTCGAATAATGCTATAAAATTTAACACACATCAATTTTATGCGAGCCAAAATCTAACTACCAATTTTTTTGAGGATCGACTCATAAATTACACTACCCCCCATATAAGGTCCCCTACAGAAAATTACTTTAACGCTCATTACTGGCTTAAAGATATGTAAGTTTCTAGCGAGCCTAATTCTCTCCACTAAATTTTATGTGGATCGGTCCATAATTGACCCTTCCCGCCATAAGGTACATTTCATAAGAATACTTTAACGCTCATTACAGGCTTTAAAATATGAGTATAGCGATGAGTTTAGACACAAGTAAGTTTCTAGCCAGCCAAATTCTTTCCACCAAATTTTATGTGGATCGGTCAATACTACGGATGTGGATCGGATGTGGAGTAGGATTCAATAAATTACTAGTATAGCAATGCAAATCGACATAATGTAGTTTAAACTTAGAATCATAATTATTAATTCCGAATTTAATGAAAATTGTTCTATAACTGACCCTAATCCCTATATAAGGTTCCCTCCAGGAAATATTTCGTTTTTAAAAGTAAACATTTTCTTAGTTCTAAAGACCCCGTCCAAAATAGACTTAAGCCATTTTCCCTGATGTTTACAGGGGAGCATTCCTTTTACGGCATACGGTTTGATGGTGGTTATAGGAGATTCGGCACATCCGAATATAATACTCACACTTGTTTCCTTCTAATATAATTAAAAAACGCAAGATATGAATAATATTATTAATTTAAAGCTCTGAAAAAATTAAGAAGGAAACAAAAAAAAGCTGACTGACAAGAACTTATTTATTGTTTATCCAAATAATATCCTACAGCTGAAAAATTTGAGCATGTGTCAGCTTAAAGGGTACTAAGTACACAGAAAAAACTGAAAATGTTTTTCGATTATCAAAATAATTGTATCAAACTAGTTTTGTACCAATCAACAAAATGCTATTCATTATCAAATTTGTAAAAAAAAAATAAAAAACAATTAAATAAATAATCAAAACAATTAATATTAATAATTAAACCAAAATAGAAAAGTAATTAACTCATTAATAGACTTAAATATTTAACAAAAATTAAATTTTTTTATTAATTAATTTATTAATTGAATGAATTAAACTTCTTTGTTACAAAATTTAACCTTAATGAGCCTCTTAAGTAAAAAGTATTAAATATTTTAAAGAAAATAAAATTTTTTCTTGATATTTTAAACATCCTTTGTAGGGCATTTTATATTTTATATTCAGCCAAATTTTAATCATTTTATCATCCATTTGTAGTGTTAGCACGGGAGTACTTTCTTGTTTAAATCTACTTTTTTTCTTTTTTCTATCACAATTCCTTTGTTTGAATATAATAACACCAAATTGTGTTGTATTACTACTACCAATAGAACTAATAGTGCCATTACTACCACTAATACAAGTCACAACTTTGAACTTATACAGCCACTTATATAAATACGTATGTATATATCTATCTAGGAAAGTATAGCATACTTTCCAGCAAAACATTTAGGTAAAGTAGAGTCAGAGTATTAGTAGAAACTTAGTTGTTGTTGTTGTTAGGACAAATACATTTAGGATTTTGCTTCCTTCTTTTTCTCTTAAACTAGCAATGCTATTTTTTCTCGCTATTTAGTTTTTATGGTTGGTTGACTGACTGGAGGATGACTTCCTTGGCTGGAAGATTGTCTAACAGTCTTTTGACTTTGTCTTGGCTGATAGTGTCAATGGGATGTTCGGAAATCATTAAGTTCATTTGCACTTAAGAATATGTTTTCTTTTATTAAAGTTTTTTTTCTTTTGCATTTCAACATTTTGTAACATTTTGTTGTCTCGAGGTTTTTTTGTGTTTCTTCTTAAGTAACTAACAAGAAAAATGGTCATTTAGAGAAGATGTAATGAAAATGAAATTGTTATTTGGTAAAAAGAAAGAAAAAAATTAAATTTATTTATTTATATTACTCGTTGTTCAACAATAAGCCTTGGGGTCATTATTATCTGACTATTCTATCGACCATTTACTAAATTATAAAAAATCTATTGTTGTCAAGTTTATATTTTTTTATTTTCTTTTGTTTATTTTAGAAAATGTTAAAAGATGTTTTTAAAGAAAATATGGTTTATAAGAATTTATGAAAACAAAAAATGTTTATATATTTTTTGAAATGGTCTAAAATGTTGGCGACGTAATAATAACTACAGGGCGTTGAACAAAAGGAAAATTAATATTTTTGAGAATACATCACTTAATGTTTAAAAGAGTAATTGCTTCCTTTTGAAAAAAATTACTTAAAAGAATAATAAAAGACGGAAATTGCAAGAGTACGGTTATTATAAGAAGTTTTACATCCAGTTATTTAGAAATATACTTATTCGTCTGCAGTTTTAGCAAAATTTCGTGCTATTATGGAAATTTATCTAGCAATTGTAGATCAGAGAAGAATTTGGTTTAAAAATGCTTTTACAACATTTCTGATCACTTTTGCATCATTTCGGAACCAAAAATATGTTGCTCTTGATTCATGACAGGGATTTGAACAAATTATGATCCAACGATCTTTATTTTTACATTCGTTTTTAGTCCGAAGATACGACTTTTCAAATGCAGTTTTTAAGAAATGTTAGAGCGTCTTCGATGTTTTCCAATCATCTTGATACCCTTTAATCATTTGGCATCATCGAATTATCCGATATTCCACCCATTGAAACATGTTAGAGATATGAGGCGCCACTTACAGCCGAATGGCTCATAACAAAAGCAGTTATAAGACATGTATGCTGGACACATCGTACGTGCCTGATCGCATACCAGACAAAATATGTCGGAAAATTTGAAACGCTGATCAAAAGGAGTTATAAGACATGTATGCTGGACACATCGTACGTGCCTGATCGCATACCAGAAACAAAATATGTCGGAAAATTTGAAACGCTGATCCCAGATAGAATGTCTTGGTTAAGCGGAACATTAGAGCAAATACGCGTAGGAATCCGTTGCTACACGGAAGGCACTAAATTGGTTTACAAGTTGGGCCTGGGGTTATTTATTGAAGACTTTATTGAGAAATAAAAATACACCACCGTTAAACTAATCTCAACACAAGCTTCTAGGCAAAAGTCCCAGAAATAACGAAATGCATAAATTAGATTAGAATGAACAGGGCAAGGCAATTAGGGCGATATTAGGTGGAAAAGTCAAATCTAAGACCGTATTGGGTTGTAAGAAAGCTTTAACTGAATACTCTCCCAAAGGTAAGGTTTACATCATATGGATACCAGGCCACTTGGGAGTAGTCGGTAACGAAAGGTCGAATGTATTAGCTTTAAAGGGAAGGAACTGGAGGTCGTTAACCTGATGAACGCAAAACCTTTCAACGCAACGAAGGCTGAATTAAAAATGTGGATAAGATAATTCCATAAAGTCTCTTGGAATAATGAAACGGTGTATAGAACCACAAACAACCTATGGGGTGACTCTAATGAGAGTGGAAATCTCCTCAAAATGAGTAAGTCTGAGGTTATGATGATGGTACGTATTCTGAAGATACGGGCACAGTTATACAAAATTGGATGAACGGATGTAGAGCATGTAAAGAGGACAGTAAAACTCTGGTGCACTTTCTTTGCCATTGTCAGGCATTTGTTGAAGTATCTTGGGAGTGATATTATTCCGGATATAACATTTCTTACGAACACTGATTGGAAAATTCTTAGGAATGACATCCAGGAAATTGAGTTTCTGAACATTGAAAGATAATACATTCAGTTAACACTGTTTTTCTTCCATGAAAAGGAGCGCACAACAGGCCCGATTGTGGCCTTGGTGTATTTGTACGGATTTGTTGTAGGAGGATATACCTCCTATAAAACTAACCTAACTTGATCTATGATACTTTATACTTGGCAGGGTTGTAGGACCTTAAACATCTAAAGCGAAAGAAATTGTCGGTTGTGTTCTAGGTTATTTTGCTAAATGAATTTATGTTGTCACATTCAACATCACTATCGTCAGGTTTTTATTAGGCCTCCTAAGAAGAGGGATTCTAAAAACTATCTGTTCCGACTGGATTCATGCGTTCAAAACCAAATATACCAAAGAGTACGTTTCTTCATCTAATTCCCTTTTCAGAAACATAGGCCTAAAAAACTCCAGCAGTCTCAACATTGACCAGCTAGGAGATTATCATGATTACCGGGTGTAAACAATATTGTCTTGTTAGTCTGCTGGATTCGGTAGACCAAACTTGAGCTGTCCATCCGATCAGTACTGATTTCAGTAAGTCCAGTTGAACTCAGTCACAGAAGGCCACTGTCTAATTAACGCCAGGATAAAATAATTTAAGTTTAGAAATGTTGGAGGATGCGGTAAGGGAACTAACACTACTTTGACGAGATCACAATAAAGTAGTTGACGAAATTGTTATTCATCTTGCAGTCGATCTTAATGATGGGTGGTAGGTAGGAGATCTTCCTAGCAGACGTTGTTTTGCGATGATCTCCTAATGCCAAATGCAATAATTTTTGTTGTTGAATTTTTGCATTACAATTCAGGATTAAATTTAATTATATATGTATATGTATATAGTTTATCGGTACAAAACAATACACTGAAAATAATTCATGCCTAACTTTACGAAAATTTTTCGTAATATATACGAAAATTTCCTGCATAGTACGAAATATTATTTAATCCATATATTATTCATGGATTATTTTCAGCGTAGGTATGTATTTTTCACAAAATATCAGTGTTTTTAAAATAATTATTTTTTTTTTATTTAATGTAAATAATATTTAAAATCAATTATATTTCTAGACTCTGTCATACATCTATCGCCTGTCGCCATAATTATAATTTGATACATATTTAATGTATTTTCCTCGCTTTTTTTTCCTATTCCCTATAATAAATATGATATATTTTATTTTAATGTAGTTTCCACAATACATATATTTTTTGTCCTATACTCTATTCCTTTGTACACAAAACGAGACAGATTTTTTCTTAATGATAACTACCGACTGGCTGCAAACAACAACAACGAAAAATAACAAATTCTGATAATAAAGGACAAAAAAAAAGAAAGAAAACCTTTTACTTTCTACTGCCAAAGACTGATAAAAACTGTATGTGTTTCTATAATATTACTTACTTATGTACTTACTTGCTTACTTACTTTTAATATAGATAGGAATGTCCTTAAGGCATCATTAATTTTATTTAACGTCTGTAAAATTTGCATCTTAAAAAATTGTTTAACATTTATGTGGTTTTATTAAAAAAGTTAAGAATAATAATAATAATACACGACGAGACTACAACAGAAAAATGAACAAAAAAAAAAAAAAAAGTTGAACAAGAAATAAACGCTGTAATTACTGGTTGTTAAAGCGGTTGTTATTTAAATTATTCTTTACCTTCTTTTAAAGGCCAAAACATGGGTTTCCAAATAATGTATATTGGAACGTGTATTTGAATGAGTGACATTTTTAGGTAATAACTTTGAAATATTTTTATAGAATGCCCGTAAGGAAGGTGTTTGTTTAATTTGAATATTTAAGCAATTAATCAAATGACAACACATGTTTAAAACGATATAAACTTTTTAAGGAATTCGTTGGTTTTTTTTTCAAATTTATTTTATTATATCAACATATTAATCAACCAACCCTCCAAAAAATTGTTTTGTATGAATCATGTATTTTATTTTTTTCCACTGGTACCGAGTGTTTAAAGATATCTAATATACTTGAAGACATTTTTCAACTTTCAAATAATAAATGAAAATCCCATTTTAAATACATTTTCTATCATTGAATTGTTCTATAATTTGTCAAGTTGATTATTTCAAATGCTCTTGACATGTAACATTCTTTTTTCTCTCTCTATTTTCCATTTTTCCCATTTAAGCCCACATCTTTTTAAGGGACTTATTTTTGTAAATTTTTCTTTTTTGTCAAGATAATGTTAAATTACAGTCATTGTACGATACGACGAACATCACAAACTCAAAAACACTAACAGTCAAATCAAATGTTTAATTTCTATCCACAATTTAAGATTTAAACATTTTTCATTTCCTTTTCTTAATGTCTCACATTAATTTACTTTACTCATCCTTCTTAATAGAAATTATTTTTCAAATTTGATTTGTTATTGAAAAAAGCGATAAAAATTAAACGATAAAAATTAAATGAAAAAAATAAGAAATATTCAAACATTTCCCTTTAATTTAATTTTTTTTTATTTCTATAATTTTTATTTGTGCCATTCATTATTTGGTCACGTAATTTTATGTAGAAAATTTTCACTCATTAATAAATATTGTAAACAATCACCGAAATTTAGTTTAGTTTTTATTTGCTTAAAATATTAGGCTGTAAATTAATAAATTTTGTTTATATCTGTTCCAAAAAAAACAGCTTTCAAAAGAAATTTCCCTATACAAACAGTCCCCTTGACATAATAAACATAAAAACAGATTTTTTTCTACAAAAATGGGGTTCTGCTCTAAAAAGAAATACCTGCCGAAGTTTTCATCTTTTTACGGCTTAATATATAGAGCATTTTGTTTATTTGTTCCACTCTAATTATTTAGTAATTGCAATTTCTTCTTTTTCTTTTGACTTGTGTAAAACAATTAAAAATAAATTAGAAACATTTCGTTGCACAAAGTTTAGTGTAGGGTGGGCTATACTCGTATACATACAATGTTAACTATCAACGGCTTTATAAATATAAAGTTCTTTTTTTAAGTTTTCCCCTTTTTCTCACTTTTAATAAAAATAACCTTGATTTTCTTTATTAACATTTTTAGTAAAAGTTTGTTAGAAAAATCAAATATTTTTTTAAATAGAACTTCTTTGAAATTTAATAAAATTTATCCCAAAATTCTCCAATATTTGATAAATATCTTAAGAAAGAGGGAAAAGGCTGGGCAACTGTAAGCCCTGAAATCAGGATTTTTAATCGCTGGTAAAGAAGTGAGGCAATTACATGGGAACTCTAATGGGCATTCCACCGAATCGATACCATAATCATGGAAATGTTATTCAATACACAATCCTTTTCTGTGGACATTTTTGTAGGATTAGCTGAAATCAGGATTTTTCAATCGCTGATAAAGAACCTTGGCAATTCTTTGGGAACTCAAAGAGGGCATTACATCGAATCGTTACAAGAAGGGGAGGGGGATATAACTATTAAAATGTTATTAAATGAACTATCCCCTTCTGTGGAATTTGTTTGTAGGATTACTTGAGATCAGAACTTTCAATCGCTGATAAGGAATTGAGTCATTACAAAGAATCTATACAAGAGGGGGAGGGAAAATTATCATGGAAATGTTATTTAATGCACAAACCTCTTCTGTGGACTTTGTAATTGGATTACATTAAAAATCAAAACTTTGGGCCACATTGAATTCCAATTATAAACAAAGTCCACAGAAGACAGATGTGCATTGACTAACATTTTCATCACTAGTAACAATCAGCGTTTGACTAACGATCCTTTGAGTTGTTGGCTGAAGGAAATCCTTCAATTCGACCTATATCTTCATATAGGAAGCTGGAAACCTAAAAAACACTTTAGTAAAATTTGAGTTTTCAATGGTACTCTACCAGTAAAGTTGAAGAGTTTTAATGGTCTCCACCAGGGTATAAACAGTTAAGGTTTAATAGTCTCCAACGGTTGACTTTTAATAACGTTGACTTTTTATAAACGTTTGAGTATTCTATGGTCTCCACCAATAAAACATAACCTTACTTGAGGTGATAGGAAAGCACGAAGTTACACTACACCAGTGCGAGCGTGACGCAAAACTGTCGAAAGGCAGGTAACAAACACAAGCCTGAACGCTTGAGTTGTTCCCCAACTCAGACCTGAGTTACGACTCATTAAGAACGATCAAAAGATGTTCCAGCTGCCTGGATTTATGAATCAATTCTCATGGGTAATCTTTAGCTTTTTCCTTGTTATTCATACATTCTTGTTAAATAGTCCGGTATACTGTTCCAAGTTCCTAATCCTGTTGCTGTATATATTAGTTTTGTTTAAATTTCATGAATTGGGAATGAAATCAGAAATCTCGCTATAACTTAAATAAGTATTTGATGTTGAGGAACGATTTCTGCATTTGTATTGGACCAGGTCTTCAGATTTAGAGCTATCGAATGTAGCAAAATTAATAGGTGTAAGTTCATTATACCCATTAGCTGCAAGGTCCGTAGTAATTTTATGGTCAGAATGAGTACATTGCTGATATCAAGTTGGTATCAATCGAACACCCTCAGTCACCATCGTCTCACTTTGATTCTCGATCGCTGAAATTGTTCTTTGTCTCTTTGATCTTGAAAGGATCGAAGAAAAGTGTGCATCAAGAGTGTGGGTGTTGTTGATTATGATCAAGCCATTGCTTTAGTAACTGGCCAGTCTATGTATTTTTTTTGTCTTATATTTGCCTTTATAGGATAAGAGGCATCTGAAATGCTTTTACCATGCTCCGTATTCAGCATCTTGGAGGAAACTTTAAGTAGGTTATTTTCATTGATCTCGTTAAGATTTTTTTCCATACCAGAAAAGTAGCCGGAGTAATAGTTCGATTTCTATCAGTCTACTGGTCACGATATTAGCAGCAACTATCAAATCCGGAGAATGCGACTTTTTAATTGGATACGCAGTGCCTCTCAGAACTGTCCGGCTTTGTATCATTACATTATGCTTAATCATTTACATTAATGATTAAGCATATTTGACTAAGAACTAGGCCCATTATATTAAAAATATCATATCCAAAACCAATTAGAATTACGAAATCAATAGAGACGAAAATTTAAAAAATATTATCTGGTGATCAGAGATAAACGTGATAAGTTCACATGATACAATCATATCGTAGATATGAATCAGTTTTGTTGGTTGAGATATAGTTCATTTTGGTTAATACACAAGTTGATACCAAACTTTTTATATTTTTCAATATCATCCGTTGTCAAATCAACAACAGTTATACACGACATTATCAAATCAACAAAAATATGATAAATAATACATTGATGTTTTGATATGTTGTCAAACAGAACGTTGCGTTGTTGAAATTACAACGATACGTTGTCAAAACTACGACGGTGGTTGCCAAAATGATAACTGGGTGTTATTTAAATTTTATACGCATCCGTTGTCTAAATGTTAACAAACGTGTAAGCTCACTTTTGACAACGGATTGTATCAATATCGTTACTTTTCTACTGGTTTTTCCCTCTGTATACAACCAACCATCGTGAATTGGAATTAGCCTGTTGCTTCTATAACTTACAATCTACACAATAAGTTGATTTGCTCGAAAATGTTCCCTTAGATGTTACCAATTCCAATTTTAAAACATCAATAAATTAACTTATGTTCTTGTTCAAAAATTAATGATTTAACTTTAGAAAATGTCAAGTATTTAGTTGTTGCTACATCAAACAAAATATTTGCTTAAGCTTTCGACCAAATGAAAAAATGAACAACAACATAGCCAATGATAAAGACTCATCTCTTAAAATAAAACTTTTAGGATTAATTATAGACCATCTGATGGTATTTGTTGTTACAGTATGCAGAAAACGTTAATTCCATATAATTACATACAATTTGCTCAATTAAAACTGCATGTTTCAACATTTAGTTTGTTTCTTTATTTTAAATTTTGCTTTATTTTTTTTTTTTCTTGTACACTGATCAACGCTTTTAACAATCATTCATTGTTGTTTGTTGTGTGTGTTCTTAAATTTCAAGTAATTTATCTTTTTTTTGTGGCAAAAGACCAGAAACCAAGTAAAAGGAAACAATTGCCGAACAAAAATTGTTTTCTTTTGTTTTTGTCAGTTAAAAAAAAGACATGTTTGTGTTTACGAGAAAAAATGTTTGTCATTAAGTGTTTCCAACAGATTTAATGATGTTAAATTAGTATGTTTAATAACAAACAAACAAAACATACATATAAATCAATCCATCAGTCAATCAAACAATCAGTAACATCATCAATATTACTAAGAGAATCACCTTAATCAGTAGATACTAAAAGATACATAAATTTGGTAGATAAAGTAAATAAATATTAAGGTTTTATCGTAACAATTTACTGCTTTCTTTATTGTTTTTAAAATAAAAGAAAGTTTTAGTTTTTTTTTTAGTTTTTAACCAAAATTTTTGCACTACATTTAATTCTTTGAAATTGTTTTTTTTTTTTTCATTTTTTCCTTTTCGTTCTCCTTTAAAAGTCCACAAAATGAATAATGTTTTATATAAATTGTTATTGTTGTGGCTGTTTGTTGTCTGGGTTAATAATAATTTACATAAGTTATGATAGGAATCAATTTTTACATCGATCTAAAAAAAATTATTATCGTTAATTATAAGGCATTAATTTAATATTCATTCCCGAACACTGTTGCTACAACATTAGCAGCAGCTACAAAAATGAGGGGGCTATACATTTGAGGAGATATGTATATAGTATATAAATTATTTTCTTTTTTTTTAAGAATATGTTTTCTTAAAATATAGGCCTTCGTTTTTGAGGTTTATTACTGAAGCAGTCCATATGATGTCTATAATAATCGTGGCTTGTGTCTGTCCGTCTGTCTGTTTTGTAAGAAGTAAATAACAATTTTATTCATGTGAAAAAAAAGATGTCCACACAACAGTAATTATAGTCATATTGCTTTATTGCTGTGTTTTTATTTTGTGTGCTTTATAGGGACGAAATAAGTCCACAAACTTTAGTGCTTTGTTTGTAGGCCATAAATGTGACCAGCTATAGTAAAATATTCGGTTATACTTACATATGTTTGATGTGCTTCAAAACTTTGTTATAAGTGACCGTTAGTTTAGTAGTACAATGTCGTTTTAGTATCGTTTAATTGACAACACAGACTGATAAATGTTAGACCCAGTGACCGAAGTATACTTTTCTAAAAGATTGAGCAGTGCTGAAATCAATTTTTCCATCACATGTGGGATTTGAGATATCGTGTCCTGGAGTTAGATTCCACTTTTGGCCCTTTTTGAGACGTTATAACAACTTTATTTAGAAAATGGCATAACATCTGACAAATCTTTTCTCTTCATCGAGTTATCTTCACCTAAAGCTTGATATAATAATAAATTAAGAAGAACTATATTTTTTCGTACATTTGGTCTATATTTTTATACATTTAAATTTTTCAAAATTTTTCATATAAAAATACTTTTTGAATTGTTTAAAAATCTGTTTTAGTTTCTGAGATTTCACCCATTGAAGTCGAATCAAAATGTAATGTTGAGTCGATTGGAGCATCCCTAGATAGGTATGGATCCAATATTTTACAGAGCATAATACCCTCCGTACTGTAAACCTTGAGTTTTCAAGATTTAGGTGAAGACATCTTGAAGAATATAGATAATATGTTATATGTTAGGCCTTTATTTTAAAGACAGAATCAACTTTGAGATGGCATACAACATTTTATATATAAAGTTGTCTTGGCACTATATAACGTCTCAAATAGGGCCAAAAATTGATTTTTTTTCAAATTTCAGGACACGATATCTCAATTTCCAGATATGATTGCGAAAATCTGAAGTCCTTTAGAAACGTCTGACTTGGTCTCGATTCGACCTTTTTCAAATTTTGTCGGCCTGTAAAATTTTTGCGAGATGGTTACACTCTCACAAACGTCATAAAAAATCGATCTTCTGTGCTTTAAGTTCGGCAATCGTTTTATCAGGCATGTTGATGATGTCACTGACGATTTTACGCCTTTAGAATTTTTCTTGTTTAGTGCCGTTGTAGGTCTACATTTATGTGAATAATAGAAAATCAATCATTAAGGTTAATATACTCCGAGCGATTCGCAAAATTTTACACTGGCAGTGTAATCTGCAGCGAAATCTGGCGGGTTCACCATATTAATGAAATTATTTTATAAATATGTAATATTTTTTTCTAAAAATTTTAATTTTCAATAAAAATTCAAAATTTTACTAAAAATTAAAATTTCATTTTCACATGAATTATTTTTTTTTTTTTTTTTCTAAAATTTTCATTTCCAATAAAAATAAAAAATTTTCACTAAAAATAGATTTTTCGCTAAACATTATAATTTTCACTAAATTCTAATCTTCCATAAAATTTCATGTTTTCAATAAAATTTAAAATTTTCACTTGAAATTTTATTTTTCACTACAAATTTAAATTTTCACTAAAATTTCGAAAAGTCGATTTCTCACTAAAAAAAACAAATGTTTATAAAAATGCCGAATTTTCACTAATAAGTCAAATTTTTACATAAAAAATTTAATATTAAAGGAATAATTTTTAATACAAAAATTTTCTCAAAAATTATCTGAAGTTAAATTTTCGATTTTCAACTCTATTTTTATTCTTCTCCGGAATATTTCAATTATTCTAAAACGATTCAATTATTTAAATTGAAATTGGGATCCGCCATATCGTGGCAGATGTTTAAGCTCAAAACCACTGACATCTTGGTTCCTTTATGTCTAGTTCGGTCACATCAAACTAATCATAACAAACACTTACATATTGCACTAAATAACCGCAGAATAAAACATAACATAAGAAGCCTTAAGATCTCTTCCTCAGCTAATAAATGTAGGATGAACTTTACGCATGCGTATAAATGGATAATTGATGTGTGTGTGTAACATACATCAATACATTGGCATACAAAACCTTCAACAGATTCCTTGAAAGACAGGAGAATCCAAAGAAAAATAAAATCAAGAAACCATAGACATCCATGTAACTTAAATGATGAAGATGGCGGTGATGATGTAGATGCGATGCTGCTAATATAGCGAAAAAGTAGCATTGTCAGAAGTAGTAGTAGTAGTAGTTCGCTAACGAAAGTATACAACCCTAACATGTATGTTCTTCAATTATTTATTTATATTTACTCGTTCGGCTGCAGTTGCCCCAAAAAAACAGAACAGCATGCATACAACATGCTGCTGCATGTTTTAGTGTTTTTTTTTCATGTTGCATTTTGGAAAACGAGTACATCATGTTTCATTTTGACGAAAATTATGCAAATCACGCAGTACAATGAATTATTTATGAAATGTTTGAAAGCACATCATAAATTTTCTTGTTTCAATCACCGACAGACGGACAGACAGACAGACAGACAGACGGGTACGTAGACAGGAGCTATGCAACGAAAGGTTGTACCCTTTCGTACGCTTAATTTGAGTAATTTTTACTAAATATATTTTTGTAGCTGTTGTTTTTAAAATATTTACATACTTTTTACCGGTACATTGTAAACAATTTATATCATTTGTAGTTTTCTTCTTTGTACTTGTATTTAGAAAGAAGAAAAATGACATAAAATCGCTTAAGGGCTTTTTGGAGGAAAAAAAGTGAACTATAATTTAACTGTATATGAATGCATATGAAAATATTTCTTATGGATGCGTTAGTGTTGATTACATTTTGTCTTTTCATACAGTAATATTATAATACAGAGAGGAATCGGTTGAAGTTTAACAAAAATATGAAATTCCGGAAATAATTTGAAATATATTTCATGCTAAGTAGTCAAAAGTTCGTCAGAACTTATTATTTTAAAGAACATTCAATGAAGGAAAAAATGGAGTCTAATTTACAAAAGTTGCGAATAGATTCAATATTTTATTATTAATAAATCTTGGTTGTGGTAGCCATGGTGAAAGAGCAACATATTATTGTTAAATTTACGTTTGTAGTCTAAACATATTATGGTTACTGCAACTATATTCAAATATCTTATTATGATTAAATACAGTTGCAATATTTAATCATAATATCTTACTATTCGTCATAGCATTCGTTTAAAAGTATGTGTCGTTATTTTATACTTGCCTTTTTATAATAATTTAGTTGTTGTAAAAATAATTATGTTTCAGTGAATCATATTCAAATTTATAATTGCCATGAACATGAAAATGCTTACGGTAACTTAAATATTGTTAAAATATAATTAAAATAACAATAATTTGTTTCTGATAATAATATATTGTTACCAGGGCAACCAAAAATATGCTCTAAAAAAAGTGTTTTATGCGCATTAAAAATGAACTTGAAAACTAAAAATATGCTCTAAAAATATATATAATATGCACTTAAAACTTCTCATTTTCAAAATGAAATCCCCGTTTTTTACCATATTTGAGACCTCATAAAAAAAGCGGGCTAAGCGAAACTAAGTTGTGCCGATTTTTATAGAGATCCTGAAACATTTAACATAATTATGAGCTCGAGGGTCCTATTCGGGGGAAAGTGATTCTGAGCCGATTTTTGGGTGTTACAAACATCAGCACAAACGCATAATACCCTCCCCACTATAGTGGTATAGGGTATAAAAATGTTATTAAATTATAAAATAAAGCTTTATTTCAATCTTTTTCAAAGTGAATGGGTCAAAAAAAATTGACAAACAAAATTTTATCAATCAGAAGGAATTTAATTAAAACGAATGGGTTTAAAAATTTATGATTGCTAGAATTAAAAACATTTTATTTAAACTTTTATTTTCTAAATAAAATTTACTAAAAAAAATCTAATAAAAAATTAAAAATATTTTCTTTTTATTAATTTCCCAAAAAAAAATTTTTGAATCTATTTTTATTTTAAAAATATGAAAAAATCATTGCGATTATGAGTAAAATATGCGGATATATGCTGTAAAATGCAAAATATGCAAAAATATGCTGTAAAGAACAAAATATGCAAAAATATGCTCTAACAAACTGATGCCAAAATTCGTTAAACTTTCTGAAATGGATAAATAGCTAACTCACGTCTCCACACGACGCGCAGCAAAAAATATGATATTGCATATTTTTGGTTGCTCTGATTGTTACAATAAACATATTATAGTTGTGGTAGCCATGTCCAACCATGTTTTTTCTCTGTGTGTATGTAATGAAGACGAAAGTGAAGAAGTAGAGGCAAGTAGGCGAAAATGATCGACTGTTGAGTCTATTTCTCCAGTTACGAAATCTTTTTTTACAAAAAAAACCTTCGATTTTTTCACAAATCTTGCGGTTTTTTAATATTTGCAACTTGCTCACTGATGATAAAACATTTCTCTTAACTGTAACAGCATTTCACGACACGCCATTTATTTCCCTCAAATCCTGCCAATCTCTCAATGCAATGTGCAATAAAGATATTTTTGTCTTAAATGAACACAGCGGTATGTTGATTTGATTTCATTCAATTCGATAATCATCTATGTACTCAAGCGTAGTATTTAACGTTTACAACTTCAAATCGTTTTTCTCTACGTTCATTTCGAAATCAACTCCTGTAGCTAAAAATATTACAAACAAGATAATCATTATTAGAAAACATCAACTACATTACTTCCTTTTCAGCAGTGTCACCAACCATTTTTTTTTGTTTGCTTATCGCTGTTCTCTAATTAATAAAACTATTCCTTGAAGTTTTTGCCAAGATTTCCTCTTTCTTGGTTTGTTTGCTAACGTTCTTCAACTTGCTTACGCTCACAGCAAGAGTATACGAGTAAATTAAAACTGGCAGCATAATTTGATCATTAAGCAAAACAAAAATTTTACAGTCTTATATCATTTGTCTCTGCTAAGTAAGTATCTGATGTCTGCTGAGCTTAACACTCTTGTAGATTAGGCTACCGTTGTGACAACACTCGTTTTTCCCCCACATGCATATCGTTTCCAAAGAACAGCCAGGAAAGCAAATATTCCACCATCCATTTAGCTATAGCTATAAAAACGCATACTGCGTACCTTCTTGCTACCATCACTACCACCACCACTGCTGCTATTTAACTTCCCAACTTTATACTAACAATTTATCCAAATCACATAAACAACCAGTCTTTTTCATACTTCTACTGCCAAGATACTCTTATATGTTCATACGTTTATTGGGTTTATTTGCGAGTACTATTTATTTACAGCTAACGAAACCAAACCAAAGCATTTTCAACTTCAGCACTATACGCGATACGCAGTGATACCGATATGAGTAGACGAAAAAAAAAAAGCAAATAACATTCACAGTGAGTTACTTTTATCAGTGTGGCGATATCAGAAAATGCAAGTCGGCGACAACAACGGCTAAATGCGCGCTTGTCGATGATTAATGGACTCATGCCACGATGACAAATGGAATCACTAAGAATCCAACATATTTATCAAGACGCCAACTAAAAAAACAGTCACACGTACACATACCTATCCATATTCATTCATAGTTGTAGTTGAAATGCATAGAGAGTAACAAAATGTTGACGGCCGGAGTGATGAAGAGTGAGACAAAATTGTTGGTTAAATGAAGTGAGTGAGTATTTTCTAGGCTTGTTTGTGTATCAGGCATGGGCAATAAATGAAGTACCAATGATATCAATATGAAACCAAAATTGTACTTTTTCAAATTGCATCAAACAATTTTTTATAATCTTTTTATCATAAGTAAACAGTTTTTCTCTTTTCGCATTTCTTCATTTCTCGAGAAATCGGAAATAATTTTGAAATTTCCTTGTATTCTGAGATTTGATTTAATTTTTGATTAAATATTGCTTTAGTCAAGCAAATTCCCGAGAATTCACGCACAATTTTCTGGTATTATAACTAGAGGTTTGGGAATGAACCAACTTTTCAAGAGATCGTGAAACTTTAAGAAATTTTTACTAAGAGTTCAGTTTTTTTATCCAGTATGCGACCTCTTTAGGCTATAAGATGGTCCTACTTGGATATTCTCTTTGAGTATGCGAATTGTTAAAATATTTTGTCATCTGCCTATCGAAATATTAACCGATCCTTGTTCAAAAAACCTAAATTAAACATCGACTTAAAATAGGTTTATTTTTTTAAAAATCGGGGTTTCTAATTTTTATTAAATGTTATCCTTCAGTTTTTATGTTAATCATTGGAAATTTTTATTCTTTGACATGACCAAAATTGGTTAATTTGTTTTCGAATATACTTGATATTCAAATCTATACCGATGGTCTGGCTGTTCAACATCCAATTTAGTTCTTGAAGGTTTGGTATCTCTAATTTCGAACTGAAACTGTACTGGATTCCTTGAGCTTTACTAACAGTAGTGGAGACCAATGGACTTGTTAATATATTGCCTTCTCGTTGTAAACATTTGTGTTGTAGTATTTTCGAACATGTATAGATCAGGTGATCCAATGAGGTTGCTTCTAGAATGCCGAGGATCATGTTGTCTGATAAAAAATCCGTGAATTCATCTTCGTGACAGACTGGTTGCAATATCTTAACACGTAGGAAACAATTTTAATGGAGCTAAGTGCTTTCATATTTACGGAAGAGAAATAAGGGACAACTGCTTACCCAACCTAGGTTACATCATAACCCATCTATATACTCAGTTAGTCAGAACAAAGGCATATATGTTCATAGATATTTCCTCTCCCACATACAACAAATTTCCTTTCGAAATCCATAACAGTTTCCGAAAAAACCCGACATATACGATCCATAATACTGCTGTCATATAGAGGTTGAGGTTAAAGTCATTTGATCTGAGCAGATATACATATAAAGATTAATAACTTACGAATCAATCAATAAATTCCATCGCCATTCAGACGGGTTGCCAATTTTAGATAGTTTGTTTAAGATAGAAAGTCAGTATCTTCAAGATTTGGGAATAACTCCGATGTCAATTGTATTTGACACATTTTGATTTGTTTGTGTGAATAATCGCTGTATAATTCAAGGTCAATCGCATAAGAATGTCTTGGAAGAGTATAGATTTGTATTTACGATTTGTGACATGTATTTTCCGAAATTGAACCTCATGTATAACTGAGCCCCTTTTCAAGTTTAAAGAATTCTTAAGAACTCTAATAGTTTCATAGCATTACCTGAATAACAGCCTTTTTTAGGAGTCTCGTGTAGAAATATACTGAGCGCTTGGGAGATATTCCTAGAAAAAATTGGTTTATACATGGGTCAAGTGACCCAACTTTTAAAATCGATGCCTTCCGATTTTTATGAAATTTGCACCAAAGTTAGCACTACTGGATAGTAAGCTAGACACAATTTTCAGCTCCACCGGTCAAGATCTGTCGGAGTTAGAAGGGTTCAAAGTTGGAAATGAGTGTAACTTTTCACCTATTGGTCCATGGCAAAATTGTCTAAAGGAGTTCAGAGAGCTATTTCTTCATTGTCTCCAAAAAAAAACTTCTTAAATTTCTTTGTTTTACTAAATTTTTTTCTATATTTTGGCGTTTTTGTTGTATTCTTTTACTCAAAAGAATGCTTAGACCATTTCCTTTCTGAGCTTTAAGGGCTCTTAAAGGAAATGGTCAATTAGTTATTTGAACTCCTTTGGACATATTTTTGCTAGGACCAATAGGTAAAAAGTTACCCTTATTTTAATAAAACCCTGTATGGCCAAAATGTCCAACTTACCCCTCTAAGTCTGGTAGTTCTTGGCCGACTTTAAGATTTGTGTCTGACCTACTATCCAATAGTACTGACTTGAATTATTGTTAACAGTATCAGCTTTACATTTATGGGAATTTGCAGTTTCTATAATATGTTTCTTCGCACAATCTTGGAACTTTTTTTAAACTACACCAAATGAAAATGTACCAAACATTTTTGTTCATCCCCATCCGATTAAAATATAGAATAGTGCTATGTAAAGATTGTACTTTTTTCCTTAAGCTTATGGTTGAGGATGAGCTGGATTAGTTTCGTTATTTTCTTTTACTTCAAAATATATTTTGTGGCAAATGCATGCATGGTAATTGTAGAATAGTGTATTTGTCTACTTTGGGCTTCTCATATGCTTTACAGCTGAAGTATAAATTATTTTATTTAGGTAAGATTTTGGCAGTATGGTGAAGACTGTGTGGTTGTATTCCTGATGGTGGTTGATTGAATGAATGAAGGCAAAAGAAAATGAATATAATGATTGCAGAGGCTAAGTAAATAAACTACTGATTGAAGGAGAGAAGGAATACCTTGTTAGAAAGTTCGAAATTTCATTAGAAATATGAATATTGATAGAAAGTTAGGTAGTCTCACTTTATTTAAAACTGAATTTAAATTAAATGTGTAGTTTGTTATTAAGAAAATTTAAACAAAAGTGACTGGGTATACTTCCCCCGAAAGTGAGAAACGTCAAATGTAAGTCAATCTAAATAAAATGCGGCCTGCAGGATGGTCATACATTTAAACATGATATAAACATTTACATTACTTCACTTCGATATCAAATTGAAAATCTTAAGCCGTTGAAAAAATGCGGATTTACGATTGTCGTTGTTTTTTTCTACACTATACCCTGGCTTTTAATTTATATGATTTGTATACGAAAAGAATGAAAAAAGAAGAATATGTATGCAGAAGCATAAAGATTCATTATTTTGTGTAAAAAGGGAAGTTAATGCCCTTATGTAGTAGTGGTATTAAGATAAAACTGGCTGAATGCAAAAAATTACAAATAGAGTGAAAAAAAACAGGAAACTTTGTTCCAACTTTTACTTAAAACAATCCCTTGAAAAATGGCTAAAACTTAAGCTCTTTCTGTTTGTGTATTTGTTGTTGTTGTTATTTTTCTATTTTCCATCTAAAACGCTTTGTCGAGTCTCGGGTAGTTTAGTTGTCTTGTTGTCACAGTTGTCGTCCTTTTATGGAGTAAAAAAAAAATAAAAAATAAAAATTCTAGAGAGATTAAAATTCAGATTAATTGCATTGGGAAACGAAAATGTTCAAGTTGTGTTTTTACTTTTGTATTTTTACTTACTTATGTTTTGTTGCTGTTGTTTTTGTTTTTATGAAAGCTTTTCTTCTATTTGTTTTACTTTCTTTTCGTTAAGTCCTTACTTTCTTTATTTTATTTTTGGCATTTAAATTTCTCGGTAAAGAATGGGAAGGGAATAGATATTGGAGTTAGTAGAGAGTTTGAAAGAATTAAATCAATTAACTTGGGAACATTCCAAGAAAATTTGTACCTAGCTCCAAAATAAGGCCAATTTGTTAGAACCTAACTCTTTGATTAAAGTTGTTTAAACTGTGGAAATCTGAAGTTTAAATTTTGATATGAAATAACTCTCTGATTTATTTGAGGACCAAAATTTGTTCTCGGGAGGCATTCATGGACACTGTAGAACTTTTAATACCGCAATGTATTGGAATATTTAATAGGGACTTCAAAAAGGAGCTTTTCGAATACCTTTAGAAAAGTATCCTCTATAGTTCGCTTTAGGCCGGAGCAGGGGTTTTAAACTCTGGGGTATTTCGAAAATCGGCATAAAAATTAAGTTTTCTCAATAACATGAACTATGTATTTGTAACCCATTGACTTGATGTTTTGGACATTTTTGCACTTTTAGGTTCAAGTCTATTTGGGAAAATTCGATTTTTTAAAAATTATATTTTTCTCAACAACCAAAAATTTTAATTTTACCCAAAAAAAAAAACCAAAATTAATAAATTCCTTTAACTTTTGGGACGACATTGAAATGAAGTTTTAGTTTTAAATTTAGTATTCCAGGAAAAAAGAAAACAATAAACTGAACAAAAACAAAATAACAAACATTGAAATTTTGTGTAAATTGTCCAGACTAAATAGAGTAAAAGCCCTTTGGCGAGAGAATGTACGGGAACAGTTTTTTGAATTTTGTCTCCTTTAAAATGCAGACACAAAACTCACACACACAACACTCATGCATAAATATTTTAAATGCGACAAAACAGTAAATTTAAATATTTTCTGATTTTGCACTTTTTTTCTCCAACTGTTGTATTTTTAGTTTTCATACTCCATCCACACTCTTCTACTACATACTATTGTTGATGACAGTGAAGGGAAGCTGGATTTGTTATAATATAAATGCAGGTTGCTTGATTTAATCCCTTTAGTCTGTAGTTGGGTTTTTTTCCTTTTCTTTTGTAAAATGTCCTTGTTATTCCTTTTATGCTGAATTCGTTACAAACAATGTCGACTGGACAAAATTCCCACTTTGTTGCCTTAACACCATTAGATTTTTTGGGTTTTAAATTCGGGTTTTTAATTGGGTACAGTGTGTTTATAAAAAAGAGAAAAACAATTCAAAACTTTATGACGAATTACAAAAACAAAATACGCAATAAGCAAAGTGTCTGCATTTAGAAAATAATTAAATTTTAAGTGGCTGGCAGTTGAAATAGGTTTAAATTTCAGAGTGTCAGAATCCTGCAGGCGATAATTTAATTTGATGTACAAACCAGCAAAACGCGCATAGACAAACATGAGAAAAGCATAAGAAAGAACGATTCACACAACAACGAACTAAACAACGAACAACTAACTACGAACTAACTACGAAGAACTAACGAACGAATAACTACTAACTAACTAACTAACAACTACACTAACTAACAACTAACTATAACCTAACTAACTACTAACTAACTAACTAACTAACTACTAACGAACTAACTAACTAACTAACTAACTAACTAACTAACTAACTAACTACTAACTAACTAACTAACTAACTAACTAACTCTAACTAACTAACTACTACTAACTAACTAACTAACTAACTAACTAACTAACTAACTAACTAACCTAACTAACTAACTAACTAACTAACTTAACTAACTAACGACTAACACTAACTAACTACAACTAACTAACTAACTAACTAACTAACGTAACTAACTAACTAACTAACTAACTAACACTAACTAACTAACTAACTAACTAACTAACTAACTAACTAACTAACTAACTAACTAACTAACTAACTAACTAACTAACTACTACTAATAACTAACTAACTAACTAACTAACTAACTACTAACTACTAACTAACTAACTAACTAACTAACTACTACTAACTACTAACTAACTACTAACTAACTAACTTACGACTACTAACTGACTACTAACTAACTACTACTAACTAACTAACTAACTAACGAACGGACGAACGAAACGAACGAACGAACGAACGAACGAACGAACGAGCGAGCGAACGAAACGAACGAACGAACGAACGAACGAACGAACGAACGAACGAACGAACGAACGAACGAAACGAACGAACGAACGAACGAACGAACGAACGAACGAACGAACGAACGAACGAACGAACGAACGAACGAACGAAAGAACGAACGAACGAACGAACTAACGAACGAACGAACGAAAGGACGAACGAACGAACGGACGAACGAACGAACGAACGAACGAACTAAACGAACGAAACTAGCGAGCGAGCGAGCGAGCGAACGAACGAACGAACGAACGAACGAACGAACGAACAACTAACGAACGAACGAACGAACGAACGAACGAACGAACGAACGAACTAACGAACGAACGAAACGAACGAACGAACGAACGAACGAACGACGAACGAACGAACGAACGAACGAACGACGAACGAACGAACGAACGAACGAACGAAACGAACGAAACGAACGAACGAACGAACGAACGAACGAACGAACGAACGAAAACGAACGAACGAACGAACGACGAACTAACTAACGACGAACGAACGAACTAACGAACGAACGAACAACGAGCGAGCGAACGAACGAACGAACTAACGAACGAACGAACGAACGAACGAACTAACGAACGAACGAACGAAAACTAAAACGAACGAACGAACGAACGAACTAACGAACTAACTAACTAACGAACGAAACGAACGAACGAACGAACTCGAACGAACGAAAACGGACGAACGAAGAACGAACGAACGAACGAACGAACGAACGAACGAACGAACGAACGAAAACGAACGAACGAACGAACGAACGAACGAACGAACGAAACGAACGAAGAACGAACGAACGAACGAACGAAAACGAACGAACGAACGAGCGACGAGCGAGCGAACGAACGAAAACGAACGAAACGAACGAACGAACGAACGAACAACTAAACTAACGAACTAACGAAAACTAACTAACTAACTAACTAACTAACTAACTAACTAACTACTAACTAACTAACTATCTAACTAACTAACTAACTAACTATCTAACTAACTAACTAAATTATTATTTATTTTACTTAAATTGCAATCATTATTCAAATAAACAGCTTATTTAATAAAGTAATCAGTAATCACTTCTTCCCCCAACATTCTTACCTATCTGGCATCACCCTTTTTTTTACACTTTTCAGTTTCTACTTCTATTGAAAGTCGCAAAATAGTACTCTCCATTTGATTTATTGTTTTATAATTAAAAAGTGTTAATTTATATAAATTTTAATACTATTTATTAATTTATAACATAAATTTTTCAATGAAAGTGTTTTTTTACTTGTGAAAGTGTTTATTAATAAAAGTTTTTAAAAAAATACTCAATAGTCAAACATAGTTGTTAATTTATTATGCTCTAGTTACGTGATATTAATCATTGCTCCAGTTTTATCCCTTCGTTTTTTTTTGCATTGTTTTCGTATTGTTTTGCATTCTCTTGTAAGTGCAGTGATGGTTATTGTTGTTTTTGTAAACAAACTGAGAATGAGTAGTAAATTTTAAATGTAAACAAAAGTACAATGAGTGAGAACAAATAATGTTGTGTTTGCTTCTTGTTGCTGATTTTAGTAAATATCGATGACAATCTGTTAATGAGTGTAATTAAAAGGTAAGTTTTTTTGTTTTAATTCTAAAGAGAATCTTAAAATATTTTAATGTTTTGAAAAACATAAGTATCATGGCAAACTTTGTTTAAAATTGTGTGTATGTACATTAAGGTGACCCCAAAAAATATAAGTTGCTAATGTGCGTTCTATTTCATATTTCTTACAAAGAAAATATACACAACTCTGGTATCACATGAAAGGTACTGGAAAGGCGCTTTAAACGTTATGTTACGATTATGAGTGATATTAATTTCAGTTCCCTACATTAAATTTAAAAAATTTTAAATTTTCTTTGAAAAATTTGAAAAAATCTTAAAAAGAACCTTTTTATACTTGATCCAGCTCATATGTATATTGACTTCAGGGCAAACATTTTTAGTGAAATTATATCTTAGAATGAATCAAAGTATTGGTCATTGTTAGGTATTACCTTTTCATCGGTATTTGTGATGAAATGGCAAGATTTTGGTAGCTTAAAACGCTTTTGATCCCACCAAATTTAGGACATTACCTTAGCCCCATGGACATTTGGCTTTGATATCGATTCGAATGGTAGTCCGTGCTTAACATATAATATCTTAAGCTTCTGGTTATTGTAATAGATCTATTTTTCATCAAAAGTTCATGTTTTTTTGATAACAATTAAGGACACTCAAATCGTTTTACAAGGTCCCTCGGCTTCAATTCTTATGAAACTCAATTTCTTTGCTTTTAGATGATTCCTCCATCCCAAATGATAAAACATGCTCTTGCTAATTTTGTCAATAGTTTTCATTGTGCAATTCTTGATCTTTATTTTTTTGCTGGCCCATTCTAAAATTCATAAAGTATCTCTCAAATATGTAACCGATTGAACATATTTGCCATAAGCTTTGATGTGCAAAAAGTAAAGCAGAACTTAAAAAAAACCTTGGGTTTATGCTGATGTTAGTAACGCAAAATAATATTGGTCCTACTTAAAGTATACCAATCGGCTTGGAATCATCTTTTAAGTGGTTCCGCCTGTCCCAAATGATAAAACATGCTCTTGTTGAGTTTGGCAATAATTTTCTTTGAGTAATTCTTGATCTTTATTTTTTTTCTGGCCTAGACGATTTTTGATTTCCGTGACAAAATCGTCCATTCTGAAATTAATAAACCATCTGTCGATCGGTCTGTCCGTCCGTCTATGTAATCCTTGTAATCGCAATTTTTAAGATTATTTAATGAATTTTTTGAAAATTTTTAAAATCGGTCCTAGCCCCCATACAACTGAACCTACCGAATGGGGCTTTTGAGCTCATAATTATGTTTAATATACTCGTATCTCGACTTGTCTTGATGACCCTTTCGAATTTTGTAATAATTAGGCCTCACTTGACCCTAGCCCTCATACAAAGAGTTAAATGCCCATAATTAAAAAGGCTAATGTCGTGATGACATTCAGGATAAATGCATTTTCCAAATTTTATGAGAATCAGTCCACATTTCACCTAGAACATTGGTTTTTTTATCAATAAATTGCCTAAATATATATTCTCTTAACTGTTCGGTCTCGCCCAACCATTAATTCTTACTGGTTTTGTTTTCAAAATAGATTTTTACATTCAGTTCAAGAATATCTACTATCAGTTATAAAGTATGACTTGGTAAATTCTTATATAATTTTTCTAGTGTAAAACCAGGCTAAAGATGAGAAAAACAAAGCAGGTTTTCGTTCTGTGTAAATTTTTTAAAGGCAATTCTTAAATTTTCTGTGATAATAAAATTGTAAACATTTTAAATGTTTAAGCATTTGGTATTTGATCTTATGTTATGCCTCAATTTGTTACTCTCCCTAAAATAGACGCATTTTCTGTTATTATAAAAAATGGTTTGCAAATATTTTTCCAATTTTCAAGCTCTGTGCTAAGTGCGAAGGAAAGTAAAATTTACATTTCACTCTAACTTAAATACTTTACATAAATTATTTTATACCAACAACCTTTAAAAGAATTTACTTTTAAATTTTAATTAAAAACATTCTTTTTGGACTTAGACGCCCTAAATTAATTGCCATGTCTAGTTGTATAGAAAAAAACGAACTTTACATTTATTAATTTAATTTCCTTTAAATGCATGAGCATTTTAGTTAAAATATTTCCAAATAATAAAAAAAAAAACAACAAAAGAAGAAATAGCAAATAATGTATTTCCCTAACCCAGGAAACTTTATTATCTAAGACAACATATCTTTAAGTTGAAAAACATTGAACATTTCTTTTTTTATAATTTGAAATAATGTTATGTACTTCTTTTATTTTTTCCGTCTACATCTGGGAAAGTTTCTTTGTTCAGCTTCTTCAATGTTTTTGTAATTTCTCCAGCCATAAAGACTAATTTATATGCTCCCGCGTGACAAATAAAACAAATTAGCATTATGTTAATTAATTTTCACAAAATAACTGTTATCATTAAATTATGCCACTGCCACTGTGTTGCTGTAGCTGCTGCTTCTTTCAACTTGTTTGCTACTTCTTTAACTGACATTTTCCCTTTTCTGAAAAGAAATCTAATGCATACTAAAACCTCACAAGCACAATACAACCAAATACATACTAGTTACCCACACAAGAAAGATTCCATTTATATTTCAAACTTGGGTTAATTTTTTTTTTTTTGTATAAAAAAATTAAAACAAACTGAACTTCAGCTGAGGAAGCAACAAAAAATATACAAGACACACAAAATATTTGCCATACACCAGCAACACCACCAACCAGGCAGTTAGAAATATTGTGTTATCAAGAGGTGAAATTGAAAATTCAAGGGGAAGAGAGCAATAATATTTCAGCAATTAATTTGCGTGAACACCTCAACTCCTTGTCTTAAACACACACTTACACTGACTCACATACAAACATACATGTACTTGTTCTCACTAACTACAACTTTCTTATGCGTCCTGGTGGTAACCAAAACTTCAACTTCATCATCTTGTCACCATGCCACATAGCGTTAGATGATGTTGAAATGTGTCTGACTAGCTGGTTGTATTTTCATTCGTTCTAACTAGTTAGTATAAATGTGCATGTGTGTTTTTGTCTGGTTTTGTGCTTTTAAAGAGTTTGTGAGACTAGTGCGATCGCGGTTGGAGTTTATGTGAACATTTGGTGTCGTCGTCTGTGGTGGAATGAAAATTGTTGGTTATTTGACTGTTTTTGTACTTGACTGGCGCTACTAAGCATACTGCTACTCAATCTTTTTGTTAGAAAATTTTTGTTTTCTTTTTTCCTTTGGTTTCTGCTATGCGTGAGATTATTGTGTGCAACCTTTTATTTGTGTTTATTTTATTGGCAATAATTTCTAACACTTTTTATTTTATATACAATTTATTGGTTACACTAGAGGGCAAATCGATGATGCTCTTGAGTTGCCTATATCCATTGATAGCTTTTTAACGGAAGACATAACAGAAAAGTCAAAAATTGCTTTTCTTCTCATATGTTCTGATCTTTAGACTAGACTATAGACTAGACTACAGACTAGACTATAGACTAGACTATAGACTAGACTATAGACTAGACTATAGACTAGACTATAGACTAGAATACAGACTAGACTATAGACTAGACTATATACTAGACAATAGACTAGACCATAGATTAGACTATAGACTAGACTATAGACTAGACTATAGACTAGACTATAGACTAGACTATAGACTAGACTATAGACTAGACTATAGACTAGACTATAGACTAGGACTATAGACTAGACTATAGACTAGACTATAGACTAGACTATAGACTAGACTATAGACTAGACTATAGACTAGACTATAGACTAGACTATAGACTAGACTATAGACTAGACTATAGACTAGACTACAAACTTGACTATGGACTAGACTATAGACTAGACTATAGACTAGACTATAGACTAGACTATAGACTAGACTATAGACTAGACTATAGACTAGACTATAGACTAGACTATAGACTAGACTATAGACTAGACTATAGACTAGACTATAGACTAGACTATAGACTAGACTATAGACTAGACTATAGACTAGACAATAGACTAGACTATAGACTAGACTATAGACTAGACTATAGACTATAGACTAGACTAGACTATAGACTAGACTATAGACTAGACTATAGACTAGACTATAGACTAGACTATAGACTAGACTATGGACTAGACTATAGACTAGACTATAGACTAGACTATAGACTAGACTATAGACTAGACTATAGACTAGACTATAGACTAGACTATAGACTAGACTATAGACTAGACTATAGACTAGACTATAGACTAGACTATAGACTAGACTATAGACTAGACTATAGACTAGACTATAGACTAGACTATAGACTAGACTATAGACTAGACTATAGACTAGACTATAGACTAGACTATAGACTAGACTATAGACTAGACTATAGACTAGACTATAGACTAGACTATAGACTAGACTATAGACTAGACTATAGACTAGACTATAGACTAGACTATAGACTAGACTATAGACTAGACTATAGACTAGACTATAGACAAGACTATAGACTAGCCTATAGACTAGATAGACTAGACTATAGACTAGACTATAGACTAGACTATAGACTAGACTATAGACTAGACTATAGACTAGACTATAGACTAGACTATAGACTAGACTATAGACTAGACTATAGACTAGACTATAGACTAGACTATAGACTAGACTATAGACTAGACTATAGACTAGACTATAGACTAGACTATAGACTAGACTATAGACTAGACTATAGACTAGACTATAGACTAGACTATAGACTAGACTATAGACTAGACTATAGACTAGACTATAGACTAGACTATAGACTAGACTATAGACTAGACTATAGACTAGACTATAGACTAGACTATAGACTAGACTATAGACTAGACTATAGACTAGACTAGATAGACTAGACTATAGACTAGACTATAGACTAGACTATAGACTAGACTATAGACTAGACTATAGACTAGACTATAGACTAGACTATAGACTAGACTATAGACTAGACTATAGACTAGACTATAGACTAGACTATAGACTAGACTATAGACTAGACTATAGACTAGACTATAGACTAGACTATAGACTAGACTATAGACTAGACTATAGACTAGACTATAGACTAGACTAGACTAGACTATAGACTAGACTATAGACTAGACTATAGACTAGACTATAGACTAGACTATAGACTAGACTATAGACTAGACTATAGACTAGACTATAGACTAGACTATAGACTAGACTAGACTAGACTATAGACTAGACTATAGACTAGACTATAGACTAGACTATAGACTAGACTATAGACTAGACTATAGACTAGACTATAGACTAGACTATAGACTAGACTAGACTAGACTATAGACTAGACTATAGACTAGACTATAGACTAGACTATAGACTAGACTATAGACTAGACTATAGACTAGACTATAGACTAGACTATAGACTAGACTATAGACTAGACTATAGACTAGACTATGACTATAGACTATAGACTAGACTATAGACTAGACTATAGACTAGACTATAGACTAGACTATAGACTAGACTATAGACTAGACTATAGACTAGACTATAGACTAGACTATAGACTAGACTATAGACTAGACTATAGACTAGACTATAGACTAGACTATAGACTAGACTATAGACTAGACTATAGACTAGACTATAGACTACACTATAGACTAGACTATAGACTAGACTATAGACTAGACTACAGACTAGACTATAGACTAGACTATAGACTAGACTATAGACTAGACTATAGACTAGACTATAGACTAGACTATAGACTAGACTATAGACTAGACTATAAGACTAGACTATAGACTAGACTATGACTAGACTATAGACTAGACTATAGACTAGACTATAGACTAGACTATAGACTAGACTATAGACTAGACTATAGACTAGACTATAGACTAGACTATAGACTAGACTATAGACTAGACTATAGACTAGACTATAGACTAGACTATAGACTAGACTATAGACTAACTATAGACTAGACTATAGACTAGACTATAGACTAGACTATAGACTAGACTATAGACTAGACTATAGACTAGACTATAGACTAGACTAGACTAGACTATAGACTACTATAGACTAGACTATAGACTAGACTATAGACTAGACTATAGACTAGACTATAGACTAGACTATAGACTAGACTATAGACTAGACTATAGACTAGACTATAGACTAGACTATAGACTAGACTATAGACTAGACTAGACCTATAGAATAGACTATAACTAGACTATAGACTTAGACTAGACTAGACTATAGACTAGACTAGCTATAGACTAGACTATAGACTAGACTATAGACTAGACTATAGACTAGACTATAGACTAGACTATAGACTAGGACGTATAGACTAGACTATAGACTAGACTATAGACTAGACTATAGACTAGACTATAGACTAGACTATAGACTAGACTATAGACTAGACTATAGACTAGACTATAGACTAGACTATAGACTAGACTAGACTACTATAGACTAGACTATAGTAGACAATATACTAGACTATAGACTAGACTATAGACTAGACTATACTAGACTATAGACTAGACTATAGACCAGACTATAAACTAGACCATAGACTAGACTATTGACTAGATTGATTTATGTATAAAAAACCTAAAATCATCTGTAGTGTCTTCAATAAAGTTTTAATTGATAAAACAACCAAATTTTGTGCTCACACATACATTTCACAAAAAACTAAGTTTTGTAGAAGAAATATGTAACTTAATAAAACACTGCCATTCTATTAAAAATCAGGAACAAAATGTATTTCTAAGCTTTAGTACAACATTTATCCCATAGTGTAACATCACTAACAAACGCACAACACTTGGCACATTCTGTTTTCCTCATTAAATTTCATTCATTTATTTACAAACGTTTGAGATACAAACAGCACACAATGAAATAAATCAAGATTATAATACAAGACAGGAGTCGAGTTGGAAAATGGAGCTTTCATTCAACACGCTTGTTTCTCTTTTAATTAGAAAATTGTTAATACCACAGCAGCTAGCAAGACTGACTGTTATATCTCAAGCTCTAGCTGAAAGAATTTTTTCATTTAAAATTAAACAAAAATAGAAAAAAACTCTAAAGGATATACCGTTGAAACACCAAATGGTTTAAGTGTAATGAAGATTTTTTTTAATGCGAATATAAAAATTATTTTTATTTTCTATGTATTTTTACTTTCTCGTAAAGGAGCAATAAAAAATGAGTTACACAATTACACATTACACCGGGAACAGTGAAGCTTAAGCAATTTATGCTTCAAACAAAATTACATGACAATGAGATGAGTGAGAAGTTTGGAGTGAAGATAAAAATATAACAAAAAGCTTTTAGAACATTTTTTCAAATTAGAACAAATAGATGAAAGCTTAAATAACGAATTTTAATTTTATGTATGAATTATTTTAAGGGTCTCTTCCTTATTATTACGACTTTTTTTATAATGAATGACAGTCAAAGTTAAATTATTTCATGCCTGCTCGTTATTTTCATAAACAAATTAGTCATTTAAGAAAATAGGCTTTTCAAGTAAACGATGCAATTTAGAAAGGTATAAAATATTCTTAAAAATTAAGGAATAATATCTTATATACAGGGTATAAAGAAATGTTTTTTGTAATTAGTGTTAAAATATCAAGGAAGCTAAACTATTTATATTAAAATATTTGAACTTTGAACCCAATCTTTTGGTTTTTATAGAAAATTCTCTTTTCATATAGACAATTTTCAAACAATTCGTCACTTTTTGAAACAAAATAAAATTTGTGAAACATTTTTTTTATAACAAAAAAGTTTTCTTCTAGTTCTAGTTCTAGTTCAGTTCTAGTTCAGTTCTAGTTCAGTTCTAGTTCAGTTCTAGTTCAGTTCTAGTTCAGTTCTAGTTCAGATCTAGTTCAGTTCTAGTTCAGTTCTAGTTCAGTTCTAGTTTAGTTCTAGTTCAGTTCTAGTTCAGTTCTAGTTCAGTTCTAGTTCAGTTCTAGTTCAGTTCTAGTTCAGTTCTAGTTCAGTTCTAGTTCAGTTCTAGTTTAGTTCTAGTTCAGTTCTAGTTCAGTTCTAGTTCAGTTCTAGTTCAGTTCTAGTTCAGTTCTAGTTCAGTTCTAGTTCAGTTCTAGTTCAGTTCTAGTTCAGTTCTAGTTCAGTTCTAGTTCCGTTCTAGTTCAGTTCTAGTTCCGTTCCAGTTCAGTTCTAGTTCAGTTCTAGTACAGTTCTCGTTCAGTTCTACTTCAGCTCTAGTACAGCTCTAGTACAGTTCTAGTTCAGTACTAGTTCAGTTCTACTTCAGCTCTAGTTCAGTTTTTATAAAAATATAAATTTTTAAATACATAATTGATATTTTTATTAAAAATTTTCCTTCATTTTTCGAAAATTTGTCTTTTCAACAAAAACTCTACTTTTATAGATGATATGTAAAAATTTTCAGTTTTTTTAGAAATTTTTCAAAAAATAACTTTTTAGAGAAAAAATATTCCTAAAATTTTACGTTTTTTAAAAAAATAATCTAAAATTATATTCTCTTTATATAAAATTTTGGAAAAGTTTCACTTTTAATACAGAATTTTCAAAAAAAAAAAAAAAAAATTCTTTTATATAAAATTTTCGAAAAAGTTCTCTTTCAATAGAAAATTTTTCTTTCTATATGGTGTAATCTGTTATTGACAGCTTAGAGCTTCGGACAATCATTAGAAATGGGATGGTCAAACACCCCACCAGTATGTCAAATTTGTCACATGTCAGCAGTAGTAGTAGTTCAAAGCTCAGAATTTTTTAATTATTTTCCAAATTTGAAAATTAAATACATGGTATTAAACGAATTTGTAATTTAACCACTATTTCCCAAAGTTAAAAATTTTCAAAACCACAATAATCAATTTACGAAAAGAATTTTATACTTAAGAAAATTAGTTTATTTTTTTGTTTTTTTTTTTTTTTTTTTTTGTTTTTATATTCTTTCGCAATCACGTCTTTTATACATTTATAAATGTAATTCACAAGATGTCCAATCCATATGTAACAATTTTTATAACGATCATATTTTATAACATCCTACATTATTGTGTTTAAACCCCGGTATGCAGTGCAACTAAATAAAAAAGTTAAACCAACAGCCAACTTTTTATGCCAATACAAAGACTGCGGCTTAAACTAAGAAGAACAAAAAAACACTAAAACGACTCAAAACCAAATGATTAATAAAATCAACGGGTGGCCACTGAAATTAGTTTCATTTATACGTTGTTTTTTTCTACTTGTTATTTTTTGTGTAATGATATCAAAAGGATGCAGCCAATATTTGGTTACGAGTTTTACATCGATGAATAAAGAGCACAACAGCAGCTACGGCAACAAGTTATAAAAATGAAATAAATAAAACAACTAAATACAAAATTGAAAAAAAAGGATTTAATATGTATGTTAAATAAAACTACATATTGATTTCGTTTACCTGGACTCGTACAAATCTACCATACAAACAATTTATGGCTTGTCTAAATAAATCATGGTAGCAGTGTATTTAACCAAGCAGCCAACCACTGCACAACCATACAAACCAACAAAATGCAACAGTGAGCCTGACCAAAAAGGACAGACAAATCTATAAAATAAAATTAAATGGAATTTAATGATCAAAATTCATTTTACTATCAAATAAATTTGAGAAGAACGAAAAAAAAATTACCAAACAAATAAAAATCTCGAAATTAAAATAGAAATAAACATACTGTTTTCAAATATTACAGACATAAAAACATTCATTTGTTTATATCAAACAACAACTACAACACATGTCCATTAAATAGTCGTATTAATAATAAACAAAATAAATAAAAACCCAAAAAATACAAATAAATGACTGTCAATAAAAATGACATAAAAATTCATCTTTTATTGAATACGAGAGCATTAAATACTAATTTTCATCTCCCAAATACTCAAATAGATATTATAACTATTTAGTTAATACTACTAACTAAATGTACAGACAAACGAATGCAAAATACATTATTTAATGTTGGCAACCTGGTGTGTGGAAAATGAAAATCAATTTCGTAAACAGTTTGTTAATGTAACTGAATTGATTAAGTGAATGGATGTGTGTGTTTGTAAGTAGTTGTAATTTGTTGATTATGGAAAATGGATTTAAATTAATTTTCTTTTTTGTTCGGTAATATAAATGCGGTTTAACTATTAGAAGCTAATAAATTTGAATACTTCAAAAACCAAAATCGGTCGGTGGCATAAGTAGTATTCTGAAGTATCTTCCACCGATACCCTTGGGTTATGTTCCCCTAAAGCCACTTGTTTAAAATTTTACAACCTCTATCATTATATTCTTTTACTGAAAATGTTCACTTTTGTTTTCGGAAATTTCTCTTTTATATAAAACTAGAATACCCTGGGTGCTTCGCTACCCTAACCAAAAGTAAACACATATGAAATTTTGATTACTTTTATAGAAAATTTTAATTTATAAAATTTTTTAAAATTTTCTGTTTTTTACATTAAATATTATTAAAATTTATAACATGAATAAATTCGCATTCAGTAAGAAGCGTGTATTTTTGATTTCATTCGTTTAGATTCCACATTAAGAAAATTTCGAAAGTACTATTTGAAGAAGTAAAAAGTACTATAAAATACATCTCAGAGATTCTCATTAAATCAAATGTTTCTGTGTTTAATATTATAGAAAAATATAATTTGATAGACGAAAAAGTCCCTTTTATTAGATTCTCATTCACTCAGGTCCCTACATATTAAATTTTATATTTCTATGTTCAATATCTTAAATAATTCAAAAAACTATCTGAAAAACGAAAAAGTACAAAAATCTCTCTCATAAAATTCTCATTTAATGTCTCATGTGCTCCGGTTCCCCGTTACAGGGAATCCAAAAGGTATCATATGAAGAAAGAAAAAGAACCAAAAGTGTAATAAATTCTACATTTTTGGAAAGTACTAATAGTGTACCATTTTCCCCCTTTTCGCCTAGGAATAGACTTTTTCGAGAATTAAGTTTACAAAATATTTCGTGTTTAAATCTATATATCACAGATACAAATCTGCATTCATTTGTTCCAGAAAAATTGTGCTTTCAAAAAGTACCAAACCAATTTATCCGGATTTGGTCCTATAGAGGCCTTAGAACCCGAATTCTAAAATAATAAACCAATAGCTTATTTTGTGTGAGTAAATTAAATATTTTTTTTCAAATTTAAAAAAAATTCCTCAATGAATTTGAATAAAATTTAATTTCCTGTTTTTCCCCTTTTCGGTACTTTTTTCCCCCAGAGAAACAGCAAATCTTTTGTTTGAATAAATATTAAAGAGTTAGCCTGTAATCTAATAGGTATACGTCAATAAATCGAAAAGTTTTCTTAATGTGCTACAGAAAGTACCACAAATACAGTTTTCTCCCTTTTACACTCAAAAAGAAACAAATTTTAAAAAGTACGGAATAGGTGCCTCATAATTTTGAAGGATGTGACCAAAATATTTACAAAAATTATATTATGTTTATTAGTTAAAAAGTTATAAAGGGTCAAAAAGGATACCAAAATCACATTTTCATTCCTTAAAAGTGCGAATTTTGAAAAAGTACCAGACACCCATCCTCTAGCATTTGCATTGTGTAAAATAATCAAGAATATCTGTTGCTTTTTTAACCCCCAAATAGGAAAATATTCAAAAATCCCTCCTTAGTGGATCTACATATCCAAAAAGAGTCTTTCTGGATATGAAAGACATCTACTGTCAAAATTTCATGATTCGAAAATCTTTTTTTTATAGGAAATTCTCTAAAAACGTCTCTTTTTGTAGAAATTTTTCGAACTGCTTTTCTTTTGAAAGACATTCTTCGAACAACTTGTCTTTTTATGGAAATTTTTCGAACAACTTTCAAACAACTTCTCCACATATCTGTAGGCATTTTCAAATATTAGGTTTATATAAATGTTTCGAAACACTTCTCGATTTAGACAATATTGATAATATTTGAACAACTTCTCGTTTTATGGAATTTTTTCGAAGAACTTCTCTTTTTATGGACATGTTTTGAATAACTTCTCCTTTTGTAGACATATTTTGAACAACTTCTCTTTTTATAGACACTTTACGAACAACTTCTCGTTTTATAAAATACTTTCTAACAACTTTTCGTTTTATAGAAAATCTTCGAACAACTTCACGTTGTATAGATACTTTTTGGAAAACTTCTTGATTTATAGAAAATTTTCTAATTTTATAATAAATTTGACAACTTCTCGTTTTAGAGAATATATTCGAACAACTTTTCCTTTTATAGAAAGTCTTCTAAAAACTGATCGTTTATAGAAAATTTTCGTCAAATTTTATTTTTACAGATAATTTTTGAACAAATTCTCCTTTTATAGAAATTTTTCGAAAAATATTACGTTTACATAAAAGACTTTGGAGAAACATCGTTTTTATACATATGTAGATATTCTTTTGAAGAAATTCTCCTTTTATAGAAATTTGTCGAAAAACTTTTCGTTATATATTTTTTCTAAACACTTCCAGGCATAAAGTACAATTTCGTAAATATTAATTTTTTATATAAATTTTTTTTTAAAAAAAAGTGTATCTTTTATAAAAAATTTTCAAAAATTTCTATTGTAAGCAAATTTTAGAAAAATTATTCTTCCTATAAAGATTTCTCTTTCTATAGAACATGATTAAAAATTTCTCTTTCTATAGAAAATATTTCTATTTTTTTATAGATAATGTTGGAAAATTTTCAAAAATGTATATCTCACGAGCAAATTTTCTCTTTCTATACAAAACTTTAGAAAAGCTGCTCTTTCCAAAAATGTATCTTTCTATATACAATGTTTCAGAAATTTCTCTTTTCAAAGATAATTCTCGAAAAATTTCTCTTTTTACAGTAAATTAGCGTAAATGTAAAAAATTGTATAAAATATTCGGAAAATGTTTTAGAAAAATTTCTCTTTCTATAGAAAATTTTCGATAAATGTATTTTTTGAAAAATGTCTGTTTCTATAGAACATTTTAGAAAATGTAAGAAAATTCTCCTAAAATTTCTGATCCTACACAGAGGGAAAAGGAAATATACACGCCTAGTAATAAATTGACACCAAAGAGTATATAATTTTTCAAAAACATCCGTTGTCAAAGTATATACAACACTATGTAATGTTGACAACGCAACGTTGTCAACATTGCAACAATTCGTCGTCGAAATCTAAATTTTATACACATCCGTTGTCTAAATGTTAACAAACGTGGAAAGCTCACTTTGACAACGGATGGTATTGAAAAATTATAAACAGTTTGGTGTCAATTTGGTACCAGGTGTGTATATTTCTTTTTCCTTCTGTGTATAGACAATTTTTTAAATACTTGTCTTCCTTTAGAAAATTTCTGAAAAATTTCTCTTTCTATAAAAAAAATTCTCGAAAAAAGTACTCTTTTTTATAAATTTTTTAAAATAAATTATTTTTTAAAAGAAAATATTTAAAATTTTCCATAAATTTATATCATTTAGATTAAATTTGATATTTCCTAGTTTGTATTTAAGACTTCACATGCCTTTAAATACCATATCCTTTAATAAACGTTAATTTGAACCACAGCAACAGATTTTCTGAAAAATGCCATATGTTTCCAATTAAAAAAACTCTTTATAGCAAAGCAACTCCCATTGTTGACTTTTTTTAGCTGTTTATTAAACAAATTCAAAGTTCCATGTAGTCTAATCACAAAACCCCCAACTAAAAGTCAATGTAATATAAATCCAATTTCAAGTCAAGAGTTCACTTTGTTTATGATCAATTTTCACAAAAAAAAACACTCCAAACCCTTAAATGTTGTTCTCATAATACAAGAATTGGAAACAATAAGGATACGAGTCGCAGTTACGCCTTCTTATTAAGATATCACAAGTGATAAACCAACTTAAAAACCAAACAGACAAACACACACTTAACGCGTGGAGACAATTATAAAAATCTTAGACTAAGGCGTAACTTGAAAAATTATACAACATGTTACGGTATTTGTGATCTCGAATGCAAGAAAGAAACTAAAAATTAATAATAAAAAAACGACCTCATAAATACATATTTAGATTTAAATTTTCTATTGTTTTAAAGCGGGGAAAAGGTCACACATATTTCACAACGGCATACAAACGTTGTGAACAAATTGTGGAAAATATTAATAAAAAAAAATTGTGATTAATTGGTGACTAATAGATGAAACAATTATAAAGTTTAAAAAGCATGAAGGGTTTTTTATTATTTAAAAAAAATATATATAAAACAAAAATACCGCTATCAATTAATTTGATATTTTATCAGGAATATTTACATTTATAAATTTTTAAATTAAGATTTTGTAATAATTTTACATAAAATTTTAGAAACTAGTTTATTGTATTGTACGACCAATAAATATACATTTTTTTTCCTATTCAAATCAAATTGATTTATATTGATATTTAATATTATTTCAGTATAACTTTGGTTGTTGGTTGGTGGCTACATTATTGTCCATTAATTGAGACAAACGACTATTAAACTAACTGCCAGACTAAAGTGTTAATATTTATTTTTTTTCTTCTGGTTTTTTGTTGATTTTGGTATTCTAACCGACACTCTTGTTGTTGGGCTCCAAAAAACCTCTAATGTTGGAAATGCAACCAACTGCACTGCATTTTTGCTAAAATAGCAAATGCCATACTGTCAATTGGTCTAATATATGGATTTATAAATATTGTCACACTATGACTTAACTTAATCTGCATGAATAAATAAAAACAATAGCCAAATGTAAAGAATATATTTTAGAATGGCCTATGCGACTAGGGGTTATGCTACGTAATTATGAATAGTCTTATTACTATAGGAACATACATATTTTTAGGGGAACTTGAAAAATTATGGAAAAATTAGAAGAAGTTCCCAATTATAGTCTAAATTTGCTTTTATATTAGAATTTTTGGTTCACCGTATCATAACTTCTAAATGTTACTTACCGATGCTCAAATTTAATAAACTCTCACAAAAATCGCAATAAATTTTCAATAGCCGCAAATAGAACAACACAAACAAAAAATAACGTGTAAATTTTAATACCGTGTTGGTGTTATTTGATTCTATATGGCTTTGAGGCTCCAACCTCCATGAATGAGTACAACTACGAGTATTGGACTAGACCTTATTAAAACGACAAACAGTGGTCACATACTGTGTGTATGGCTCCAAACATTATAATATTTTCCAGTTCTTTTTTTTTTCTCTCTCGTTGTCTGTAAGTGCCGTTTCGTTTGTCAAACTTGTGGCAGTTTATTTGCACATTATTATGTCGTTAATTATTATTTGCCTTGTTGGTTTTACGAGAATATTTATGTTTAAATGTTTATAAGTTCATGCATACTCGTTACACAATACATACACAAGTATTAATAAATTTACTTACATGAGCATTAGGGAGGTCCTGAAAATACTCTTCCTTTCTTGATTCATATATTATTATAACCTACACCGCTATAGTGGGGAGGGTAGTATGCGTTTGTGCTGACACCCACTTTCTGAGTCGATTATGCTATGTCCGTACGATCGTCCGTATGCCATGTAAACCTTGTGCGCATGCTACGGCCACAATTTTCAAGATAATTTGGCACACACTCTTCTTTTGACTCAAGGACGAAAGCTATTGAAATTGATCGGTCCATTATTTCGCTTTTGAGTTTATAATTATGTTAAATGTTGTAGAATCTAGGCAAAAATCTACAAATCTTGGTTTTATATAAGTTTAAATGATACTGCTGATTTCGTAAACATCGGAACTCATTTGACCCTAGCCCCCATACAAAGTCCCCTTCAGAAAATTACTTGATAGTGAAAATTTACCTTTTAATAGTAGTATCGCAATGAAATTCTGCATAAATAACTTTAATGTCATCGTAAATAATCCACATTTTTAACATCATATGGACGGCCATGCCCGACTATACACAGAGGGAAAAGGAAATATGCACGCCTGGTACCAAATTAACACCAAAGAGTTTATAATTATTCAATAACATCCGTTGTCAAAGTATATACATACACACGACAACACTATGTAATGTTGACAATGCAACGTTGTCAACATAGCAACAATTCGTTTTCGAAATCTAAATTTTACACACATCCATCTGTCTAAATGGTAACAACAAGAAGTAAGCTCACTATTGACAACGTAGTGTTTGTCAATAGTGAGCTTACCACGTTTGTTAACATTTAGACAACGGATGTGTATAAAATTTAGATTTCGACAACGAATTGATGCATGTTGTCAACATTACATAACGTTGTCGTACGTATTTATATACTTTGTACGTATGTATATTTCTTTTTCCCCACCGATATCCTACAGTCTTTTTGTTGGAATTAAAATCCTTATAAATGACCTTTAACACTTGGACCCATCTCCTACAAAAACCATATATTCAACCTTTTATGGAAATTTGAAAATAATAACATAATTAAAATCCATTTTCTGAAAAAGTAACTTTTACACTTGGACCCATCTCACCAAAAACTTTGGTTTTATATAGGAGCCCCTCTAATCCACAGAAGAAGTTAGTCCAGATAAAATAAATTTAGTACAATTAGTTTCTGGCTCAATTGAAGCTTAACAAGTTAAAAAAAAAATTTCAACAACTTTTGATCTTAAATGTTTCATTCCCTACTTTTTGGGACATCTGATAAGATGTTTGTTAGCCTGTGTATAGCATAGGGCTTTAGACAGGCTGAAAATGAAAATGTGCAATATCATATGGTATAAATAATTTTTATAAATAAAGATGTCTTCGAGCAGTTATAACGTATCAGAATGGCTAAAACGGGGTGTTTTTCAATTTTAAGAACCCGATATCTCGAAAACTTAATGTGATGGAGAAATTCTGAAGCTAGATTCAAATTTAGCGTAGGTCAATCCTTTAGATCTGGCATATATGGTGTAAGTATAGCGAAATCCGACACGATCAAGTTTTACAAAAAGCAAAATATTTCGACCAGCTCTCATCAAGAGCGGTCCACAATTCGGTCTCAATTTCCCTCATAACCTATCGACTTAAAATATTTTATTATTATTAAAAAAAAAATAAATCCTAATAATAAATGCCGAAAATTTCGAAATTCACTTCAAATATAAAACACAAACTCTGATCGGACCTGGTGACTGTTTAAGTACCTTTAAGAATTCAGAATCATATCCATCAAAATTTATGGATAATTTTACTATCGAAATTTTGATACATTTTTATTACAAAAAGTACAACTTTATACTATTATTCAAATTATTCATGCCTGATTATGAATTTATAGTCATATCGGTATTATTCATTCATTTAAAATATGAGTAAATAAAAAACTGTAATTATTATTGTTGTTGTTGTTGGCGTTTTTAACTCGTTTTTTGTTGTTGTTACTTATATATATTTTTTATTATTGTGGCATAATTTATGCAATTGCTTTAAATATATTTTGCATGCATGATCTGCCAGTGTGGTGAACACAAATAATCTTTATTAACTTTGCGTTTATTTGTTTGTTCTTTATATGAATGTTCGTTTGTTTGCTGTTTACTGTTGCTGTTGTTTGTTTGCTGTTTACTGTTGCTGTTGTTGCTGTAAACACAATTCCACATTTTTTTTATTTACCCAACGATCTGGGACCATAACCATAATTCGGTGACAGATTAATGCACGAGGGGGTGGCTCATAATTCAAATATAATACATGTTTATGTCCGTTGTTGCTGTTGTAAGAGCCCAAGAGTCAGTTATATTAAAGTGTTGTCGTTGTGGTGTTTGGGAGATGTTGTTTGAATCTGGTGTGTTCGTAGGGAGGTGCAAAAATCAGCCTTGGTGTTATTTACAATGTACAGTAAATATTAATTTTCACTTGGCAATTTTTATTTGAATGTATGGTTGGTTTGTATGTAAGAGTGTTTGTAAACAGGTTTACTTTACACTCACACAACCTAGCATGCAGTAAAATGTTATATAAATCCAGCAGTTCGGGGGAACAGTCCCGGACTAGTTATTTAAGCAACCACTTAGGGCTATCAATAGATACCCGACACCTACATACATACATTTATACATAATAGGTGACTTGCTATGTATTTGTACATGTGCTTGATCTAGGAGGCAAGAGTATACTCTTTAGATTACTTGGAGATAGTATTGTGAAGACTGACTATGTTCTCGCTTTCAAAGGGGACATTAAAGAGTCGTTACATTAGTATCTTTTTACCGGTCGTTTACAGGGAATACATTCGTTACGAAAGACGAATTAGAACCAACCAAGTGGTTAGATGTTAGTAGAAATTACTGTTATTTTCGGATGCATTAATTCTTTGTTGAACTGCTGGGTATATCTGTGGTAGGCATTCAAAATAATCGGGACCCAAAGGCATTCAGATAACCAACATAATTATCAAAAACTGTTTAATCTTATAAATATGAATTTATAATTTTAATTGTTAGCTTTATAACTTTTACGTCCGCTTATTTTATAAGTGTTCGAATGACTGATCTCTTTACGCCGACCACTGATAAACATTTAAAACTATACAATTTTCATTAAATTGAGTTTATAGTGTGAGAAATTTTCTTGTTGTAAATGCCTTCACTTTTCTTTACAATTTTTGACCCCTCTGCCTTTTAACTCCGCTATAATGTGGTCTATAGTCAGTAGTTTAAATTAATGTATAAATAGTTTTAATAATTCTATTGTATTTAGCAGGAATTTTTTTTGTTAAAGATTGAGAAATGATGCAAATTAAACAAAAAAATAACTTTAGATATTTTCAAAATTACGATTAAATAAATATGGTTCAATAAAACAGGTTTATTTTAATTATAAGTAAATATGATTACCAAGGCAAGGAATTTCATGCACTAAAAAATTAAAAATATGCGCTTATAACATGCACTATAAAGTGGGAAAATATGCACTGAAAATTTGGAAAATATGCAACAAAAAAAAATATAGTAGGTCAACAACTTTATCGGTCAAGTACTGCTGGAGTTAGAGGGGATCAAAGTTGGATATTTTAGTCATACAGGGTTTCTTTTATATGAGTGTAACCTTTCACCTATTGGTCCTGGCGAAAATTCTCCAAAGGAGTTTAGATGGATATTTCTTTACTGTTTACATTTTTTTTTTTTTTAAATTTAATTTTTTTTTTAATTTTAAAAATATGTAATACAAAAAACTCAATTTATGTTCGAAAAATTAAAAAATATGCAAAATATGCAATTTATGCATTTAGAACAAAATATTCAAAAATATGCAACAACAAAACGATGTCATTTTGTTGCAAATTCATTGATTAGAAAAGAAAACTACTTAAAAGTTATTTTGAGTTACTGACTAGAAACATTCATTTGCATACAAATCCTTGCCCTGATGATTACATTCTTTAATTAAACATCAATAAAATCAATCTTATATAGTGTAGTTCATTATTATTTTCGAGCATTTTTACGTTGTCAGTAGGGTACAATTCAACTTTTTATTCTATTAGTTTATAATTACTGCTAGTGATCACAGATCGAATACTAAATTCGATTTTAGCTCTTTTGAGAAAATTCTTGAGTTAAAGTTTCTCAGAAAATCGGTTTTTTACTTATAGATATGAATAATTAGATATCAAGTTTTTTTTAATGTATGTCTAAATTTCATCAAACTGTTTTGAAAATTATGGTCTTTATCTTTCACACAAGGTTTACACGCATAGCCAGACAGATGGACGAAATCATTTTTATAAGTCGATCGCTTTACTTTAAGGTGGGCGTAGAACCAATATTTTGGAGCTTTACAAACATCAGCACAACGCTATAGACGTGTAGAGTATAAAGTATACCAGTATATAGATATATAAGATATAAACACGTTTTATAAGAACTCAAATCTCTCTACTCAATTTCAAGAGGATCGGTCTATATGTGACCCAAACCCCAATAATCCCCTCTACATAAATTCAGTTTATTTTCGATTAATCGTTTAACAATTATGGTTGGAAAATAGAATCTAAAGAAATTTGGTTTTTAGAAATCCATCGATCTTTCAAATAGAGTTCGTATCTATATAGCCCCTGTCGGTCCAAAAGGATATGCTCTTTAAATTTAAGATAGATGTTTTGATGTTGGGTATATAAGATTCGGCATAGAGGTATAAAACAAAAAATACGTTTGCGTAGTAATTCATGAAAATTAATGTCATTTAATGTTTTTTTGTTCTCGCTGTTGTTGTTGTTGGGTTTGTAAATAATTTTCGCTTTTATTGCTGTTGAATATATTTTTATGAGTTCGCATGTTGATTTTTTGTCATTTATTTAAATTGTACAAGTAGTACGAATTTATTTACAGACAGTGTTTGTCTGTGCAATAGGGTGTTCCATAGACCATTTTCCTACAGGAATAACTCTCAAACGATGCATTAATAATTACTTACCACGACAAAAATAAAAAAAAATATTTTTTGAAAATGGTCTAAGTTCACTACCAGCGATTGAAAATCTTGATCTTAAAAATCTTTTTATATAAGTCTAATTAGTTTTATTCTATAATACTGCATTTTCATTTCAAAACTTCCAAAAAAAATTAAAAATTATTTTTTGAGAATGACTTCAGAAGTAGTGTATTTGGAATCATATAAAAAGGACATCCCATCTACGACAAGCTTGTGTTATAATCATCACGTTTGCAGTTCTTTCTCAGTACTTCCATAGAGTAAATTCTACTTGTATTTCGCTTCTTTGGAAGTTCTTTTTTTGTGGGGCACATACGCAACGATTGAGATGTTTTCCTCTATGAGGTTCTTAAAAGGGCTGTTCCTCGGGACACTCTACTTCCACTCTGATGTCGTATTTTTGCATATACTGATGTCTTTTGTATAGTGACATTTATTGTTGAAAAATTCACAATAAAAATTTTTAATCCATATTGGTTGGTTTTTTTCATTCTGTTTAATTTCTCAAATTATCATCAGTGGTTGTAAATAATGCGAGTAGTATACATATTATGACCTTAGCATGTCAAATTAACTTATCTTCTTTAAAATGTTAATTGGATTTGTTTAAAAATCGATTAAATGCGGATTATATTTATCTAGAAAGGCTGTAAAGATAAAATCCGATCGGTAAAAAGTGAAAAAAGTAAAATTTTGGACTTCCACAACCTACAAGGTTTTGGCTTTGAGTGATCACAATACAGTTAAATATTTGACCAATGTGAACATATCTTTAGTGTGGGAATATTTTTGTAATTGCAATTGATTAATAATTATGACAAAATACTGTAAAAGTATTGAAATTTTAACAACCTCTCGTATTATTTTTTTGCTCATTTCCTATTTCAGTCTCATTTAATTACTATTTAAGCAAAACAAATAAATTAAGTATTTTATTTAATGATTTATAGTACAAAACTTCATTATGGATTTTTTCCCTCGTTTCGAACATTATTCTATATTTCTTTTTTTTTTATAAAACCCCAACAACTTTCACAAAATTTATAAATTTTCATAATGAAGCCAACAGCACAACAACAGCAACATTAAAATTATTTGATGCAAATTAATTGGAAAATATCAATCTTGTAAATATGTATGTATTTTTTTTGTTACTCTTGCCATAGTTGTTATTGTACTCTGTTAATCACTCTCAAAATTAGTGTTTAAGTGAAAGAAGACGAATAATCAAGAAGAGGAAGAGGGTTACACTGTTGATTATTAATTGAGTAGAGAATATCTAATGGTAATTAATCAAAATTTAACTTAGTTAAGTTGATTATAAATGAAAACATCAATTTTCATGTTGTGTTTTAAGGCATATTTCTTGATATTCACAGGGTGCCTTTTTCTAAATGAAATGATTTCCGAATTACTTACATACATACATACATACATACATATATACATTTGCTGGCACATAGAGAAGGCTTTATATATTGGTTCGGTTACTTTCTTGGTGATTGGTTTTGGTTTTAAGGGTAATTGATTTAAAACATCTTGTTTGTTAAATTCTTAAATGGCCTATGAGTAAAGAATGTTAAAGGTTTCTTGGTATTAAATATATAATATCAATAAACTCATAAAGATCATCATGCACCTATGATGTAAACCCATAAAGAAAAGTTTATTGAATATAAAAATAATCTTTTTCAATTTTTCTTTTCTATCATATATTAAGTTTTCAAAAGCACTTGCTTTAACTTAAAGTTTAATCTAAATCTTATCTACTATAAGTCAACATTCACATTATCATACCCATTTAAAAGTTATTCCTCTCATCCTTACATTTTATAATGTTCTCCTTTTATTCGTACGTAAATTTGTTAAACCAACTGTGTCTGTAGATTTTAATACCATGGTAGGTTTGGTTTGGTTATACAAACAATTTACACCTCTTGAAAATTACTTGTTGAGTTCAACTAATATGTAGTTTTCGGAATAAATTCTACACTTATAAGTTGTAATGAGTTTTGGGTAAAAAACAAACAAGAAAAATATGTTAGAAAAAAAGCCCAGTAAAAACAAAATAAAATAAATTAAACAAACGAGTACAACATGGATGTTTTGAGAGTCCCCGAAAATAACATCTCCCACAACATTTGTAAAAGTAATAGTAGTCGTAGCAGTAGTAACACATGAATACTGACATATCAAATTAACTTAATGACATAATGTTACACAAGTTATTCAAGTGTCATTCATACATGGTACAAGTTGAAGGCACATACACTGACTAACACACACGTTTAAATATTCTATACTTTATATCTATATATGTGTGTGTGCTTAATAGAGTGCCTCAATGTTGAACTTCTGGCTCTCACTTCCTCTAGTCTAGTCTATAGTCTATTCTATAGTCTAGTCTATAGTCTAGTCTATAGTCTAATCTATAGTCTAGTCTATAGTCTAGTCTATAGTCTAGTCTATAGTCTAGTCTATAGTCTAGTCTATAGTCTAGTCTATAGTCTAGTCTATAGTCTAGTCTATAGTCAAGTCTATTGTCTAGTCTATAGTCTAGTCTATAGTCTAGTCTAGTCTATAGTCTAGTCTATAGTCTAGTCTATAGTCTAGTCTATAGTCTAGTCTATAGTCTAGTCTATAGTCTAGTCTATAGTCTAGTCTATAGTCTAGTCTATAGTCTAGTCTATAGTCTAGTCTATAGTCTAGTCTATAGTCTAGTCTATAGTCTAGTCTATAGTCTAGTCATAGTCTAGTCTATAGTCTAGTCTATAGTCTAGTCTATAGTCTAGTCTATAGTCTAGTCTATAGTCTAGTCTATAGTCTAGTCTATAGTCTAGTCTATAGTCTAGTCTATAGTCTAGTCTATAGTCTAGTCTATAGTCTAGTCTATAGTCTAGTCTATAGTCTAGTCTATAGTCTAGTCTATAGTCTAGTCTATAGTCTAGTCTATAGTCCTAGTCTATAGTCTAGTCTATAGTCTAGTCTAGTCTAGTCTATAGTCTAGTCTATAGTCTAGTCTATAGTCTAGTCTATAGTCTAGTCTATAGTCTAGTCTATAGTCTAGTCTATAGTCTAGTCTATAGTCTAGTCTATAGTCTAGTCTATAGTCTAGTCTATAGTCTAGTCTATAGTCTAGTCTATAGTCTAGTCTATGGTCTAGTCTATAGTCTAGTCTATAGTCTAGTCTATAGTCTAGTCTATAGTCTAGTCTATAGTCTAGTCTATAGTCTAGTCTATAGTCTAGTCTATAGTCTAGTCTATAGTCTAGTCTATAGTCTAGTCTATAGTCTAGTCTATAGTCTAGTCTATAGTCTAGTCTATAGTCTAGTCTATAGTCTAGTCTATAGTCTAGTCTATAGTCTAGTCTATAGTCTAGTCTAGTCTAGTCTATAGTCTAGTCTATAGTCTAGTCTATAGTCTAGTCTATAGTCTAGTCTATAGTCTAGTCTATAGTCTAGTCTATAGTCTAGTCTATAGTCTAGTCTATAGTCTAGTCTATAGTCTAGTCTATAGTCTAGTCTATAGTCTAGTCTATAGTCTAGTCTATAGTCTAGTCTATAGTCTAGGTCTATAGTCTAGTCTATAGTCTAGTCTATAGTCTAGTCTATAGTCTAGTCTATAGTCTAGTCTATAGTCTAGTCTATAGTCTAGTCTATAGTCTAGTCTATAGTCTAGTCTATAGTCTAGTCTATAGTCTAGTCTATAGTCTAGTCTATAGTCTAGTCTATAGTCTAGTCTATAGTCTAGTCTATAGTCTAGTCTATAGTCTATCTATGTCTAGTCTATAGTCTAGTCTATAGTCTAGTCTATAGTCTAGTCTATAGTCTAGTCTATAGTCTAGTCTATAGTCTAGTCTATAGTCTAGTCTATAGTCCTAGTCTATAGTCCTAGTCTATAGTCTTAGTCTATAGTCTAATATATAGTCTATAGTCTAGTCTATAGTCTAGTCTATAGTCTAGTCTATAGTCTAGTCTATAGTCTAGTCTATAGTCTAGTCTATAGTCTAGTCTATAGTCTAGTCTATAGTCTAGTCTATAGTCTAGTCTATAGTCTAGTCTATAGTCTAGTCTATAGTCTAGTCTATAGTCTAGTCTATAGTCTAGTCTATAGTCTAGTCTATAGTCTAGTCTATAGTCTAGTCTATAGTCTAGTCTATAGTCTAGTCTATAGTCTAGTCTATAGTCTAGTCTATAGTCTAGTCTATAGTCTAGTCTATAGTCTAGTCTATAGTCTAGTCTATAGTCTAGTCTATAGTCTAGTCTATAGTCTAGTCTATAGTCTAGTCTATAGTCTAGTCTATAGTCTAGTCTATAGTCTAGTCTATAGTCTAGTCTATAGTCTAGTCTATAGTCTAGTCTATAGTCTAGTCTATAGTCTAGTCTATAGTCTAGTCTATAGTCTAGTCTATAGTCTAGTCTTATAGTCTAGTCTATAGTCTAGTCTATAGTCTAGTCTATAGTCTAGTCTATAGTCTAGTCTATAGTCTAGTCTATAGTCTAGTCTATAGTCTAGTCTATAGTCTAGTCTATAGTCTAGTCTATAGTCTAGTCTATAGTCTAGTCTATAGTCTAGTCTATAGTCTAGTCTATAGTCTAGTCTATAGTCTAGTCTATAGTCTAGTCTATAGTCTAGTCTATAGTCTAGTCTATTGTCTAGTCTATAGTCTAGTCTATAGTCTGGTCTATAGTCTTGTCTATAGTCTAGTCTATAGTCTAGTCTATAGTCTAGTCTATAGTCTAGTCTATAGTCTAGTCTATAGTCTAGTCTGTAGTCTGGTCTATAGTTTGGTCTATAGTCTGGTCTATAGTCTAGTCTATAGTCTAATCTGTAGTCTAGTCTATTGTCTAGTCTATTGTCTAGTCTATAGTCTAGTCTATAGTCTAGTCTATAATCTAGACTATAGTCTATAGTCTATAGTCTAGTCTATAGTCTAGTCTATAGTCTAGTCTATAGTCTAGTCTATAGTCTAGTCTATAGTCTAGTATATAGTCTAGTCTGTAGTCTAGTCTATAGTTTGGTCTATAGTCTGGTCTATAGTCTAGTCTATAGTCTAGTCTATAGTCTAGTATGTAGTCTAGTCTGTAGTCTAGTCTATAGTTTGGTCTATAGTCTGGTCTATAGTCTAGTCTGTAGTCTAATCTATAGTCTAGTCTATAGTCTAGTCTATTGTCTAGTCTATAGTCGAGTCTATAGTCTAGTCTATAGTCTAGTCTATAGTCTAGTCTATAGTCTTGTCTATAGTCTAGTCTATAGTCTAGTCTATAGTCTAGTCTATAGTCTAGTCTATAGTCTAGTCTATAGTCTAGTATATAGTCTAGTCTGTAGTCTAGTCTATAGTTTGGTCTATAGTCTGGTCTATAGTCTAGTCTATAGTCTAATCTATAGTCTAGTCTATAGTCTAGTCTATATTCTAGTCTATATTCTAGTCTATGGTCTAGTCTATAATCTAGACTATAGTTTATATTAAAATTTATATCAGTTTTTGGAAGCCCTCTAATATATATTACTTGGTACGACTAGTAGTAAGAAGTTAGTTACAACATCTAACTAAATTGAACATTTTCAAAATTCTTGTTGTTGTTGCCATTTTTGTAGCTTTTTATTCGTTTTCATTTAATTCTCTTTGAGTCAAATGACACCCTTTTGTGTCAATGTTTTTAACGTTAGTTCGCCTCAGTATGTTTTACCTCTATGTCTTGACTTGGCATTTTCTCTAAACTTTATATATTCTTTTAGAACCATACGATACGATGGATATAATTTTGTTGATTTTTTGTTTAGTTGTTAGTTCGTAGCATAAGTAGTTGAATGTATGAAAATTTTACTGTCAACTGTGTAAGGTCTAAAGTTCACTTTTCTCAAAAATAGACAAATTTTAGTCATGTTCTAAAAAACACATACGTATAAACATATTTACTACAACTAGAACATGATTTTTGTGTCGTACAAGTGGAAAGATGTTTAAAAGGGTGTAATCAATAAACAACTTTTTTGGAAAATATGAAGTGGTTAAATAGATTACGGAAATACAGCTGATCTTGGATATATAGAACTTTATTTACTTTTAGAGGAAAGTCATTTTGTATCTCAACTAATATGCTATGTAAAATTTTTTATTGATTTAAGATTGTTTAGGCTTTATTTTGAGTAATATCATTTCGGCCCAATTTCTTTGTCTCTATCAATTCATTCATTTCAAATCTGCCACCCACTAAGTTCAATTTACTATGTATTCCGGAGTTTTCATTTTAAACTTATAGTTGCTGCTGCTTAAGCTTCACTGAGTAGACTGTAAACTTAACCAAAAAATTTTCCTAAATTCAAATTAAACTCGTACATATACCTACCATACAGATAATACGAGTAGGAATACATGTGTACTGCTATAAGCAATTCATAGATATAGTAGACTAGTACGAAAAATGTTAAACAGACTTGTTCCTTTTCTTTTAGTTAATGTCTTATTACTGATCCGAACTAAGCTTAATCATGGACAAATTTAAAAAGTCAAAGTCCTCAAAAATATTTCGCTTATAAATAGAGAAGATTTTCTTAGTTTCCTTTACTAGAACAAACTTTAGTAGTTCCAATATGACTTAACCGCCGTGAAATTTTATCGGCCCTGGTCAAAAGGTCTTAGCATGAAGTTTTATCTACTGCCAATTATGTTGCAGTCTAATAACATACTACTTGTTATGTGTATGTTGCATGTTGTACATGCACTCACGCTTCCGTTGATACCACTTGCTTATGTTGTTCATGTTAATGTTGGACTGTATTCAATACTTTAATATGAGAATTTTCTAATAAGAGTACTACGACTATGTTGTACAAAAGAAAAAGAGTAAACTCTTCTTTCATGAAACTACTATAAGAATTTTTAGGAAGTTAATACATGTTTGTTTTTCAAAAATTATACACGTGAAAAAAATATTTGCGGTAGGTTAGATGATATTCTGTCAGTTAGGAGGTCGTGGGTTCAATTCCCATCAGACTCTCTAATAAAGGTGGGCAAGAAACTTCATCTTATTTCTTCTGTTCAGTTTTTATGGATAGTATTATAAACGTTTTTATTAAAATGTTTATATCAAATATTTTAATAAAAATTATCTTAAACCAAATTTTTTGATGCTGTATATTGACAGAAACTTTTTTGGTCTAGCTAAGGTGCTCTCTTTTTAGTAATTTTTTTCATGTGATCGGCATTTGTATCAATTTTTACTTCAAATTTTATCCGTGTAATAGTAAAAGTATACTGTAATTTCCAAATTTTTAAACTATTGCTTGTAATCTACCAGAGAATGGTTAGAGAGGAGAATACTTATGTATGTATATGAATGTAGGTAGGTTCCTCATATTTATTGTTAACCTTTCTAACATCAACAAAAGTGCCAACTTTTTCTTTTACTACTTTTAACAAGAGGCTACTGTGCCATATACTAACTATGTATTTATATTACAATAAGTATGTTTAGCAGTAGTTAACATCGTAGCATTACACTTTGACTAAAAGTATTGTATATTCGACTACAAAGGTAGGGTAAAGTTTAGCACTGAAACTGCTTCATGAACTTTATAAATGTGTCTCTTTAACCATGTTAAAGTAAACACAAAATCATGTAACTTTTCGTTTGTTTTCCTTTGTAAAAGTGTATTTTTTTTTTTTTTTTCAAAAAACGAATTATATCTTAAAATTTCCCATAAAATATTAAAATACCTACTTATTTTAGTTTATTTTTAATAATGTTTAATTTAAAATTTAAATATGTATTTTTAGAACTAGAAACTAACACTGGTCGACAAAATTTAAGATTTTTCCGAAAATTCTTTAAATTTTCGATATTATTAAATAAGTCCAAACATTTCGAATGCGTCAAGAGGCCTTTCAAATAATATCAATATTTTATAATATTCCTTTGACTTAAATATTACAAAAGATTAAAAATTAACCTTTGACCTAGCTCAACAAATATTGACCTCAACACAAACATTTTGAGAACGGTATTTTCTCTATAAAAACGGGGACGGTCTAATGTATATACATTAGAGTGCTCCAAAAAACGAAGTTGCGAATTTTTCCCGTCCCCCTCTAGAATTGTTCTATGGGTTGTAAAACTATGTCATACAAAAAACAAGTGAGAGTGTTATATTCGGCTGTGCCGAATCTTATATACCCAACATCAAACCGTATGCCTTAAAAGGAATGCTTCCCTATAAACATCACTCATCGCATTAACTGAAGAGGACCTTATATGAGAGATAGGGTTAATAATTGACCGTTTTTCATAAAAATATTTTAGACCAATTTTGGTTCATACAAAACATCTTTACATCGAATATCACTTCCCGACACTTTCGGCATGAAATTGGGTATAAATGTTTCTTATATAAAATTTCATAACTGTTCACGTATTTTTAAGTATCAGCAAAGATCGTTAAAGTAATTTTCTTATGGACCGATCCTCAATACATTTGGTAGAGAGGTTTTAACTCGTATAAAAAATATGTGTGTCGAATTTCATCGCTTTTCTGTATTCTGTATTTTTAAGCCAGTAATGATCGTTTAAGTAATTTTTTGAAGGGCACCTTATATGGGGAGTAGGGTTAATTATGGACCGATCCACATAAAGTTTGATAGAGAGATTTTGGCTTCATTGGAACTTATGTGTGTCGCATTTCAACACTATGCTCGTATTTTTAAGCCAGTAATGAGCGTTAAAGTCATATTCTGAAGGGGACCTTATATAGGGGTAGGGTCAATTAGGGACCGATCAACATATTTTTTCAACGGCTGTTTCAAATCTCCAATTTCAGTTTTTTTGAAACTTTGTTAAACAAATTTCAACATTTTTATTAGATCTCATTGGGATTTATGGACAATAGATTAGGTAATAAAACAGTGAAAAAATTAAATCAATAATTCTTACAGTTTAGCTGTACCTGGGATTTAAATTCGGCGGATTTTGGGAAAATCACACTTTTTTGCAATATTTTAGAGAATACTTATTAATTCTTTACTGTTGTACATTTTAAACAAAGTTTTTCAGAGTATTATAGATCAGATAATATAAGATATATATTCCAAGTTTTATTTAAATCGGACATTCTTAACCCATAAAATGTGGAGTTCAAAGGTCAAATTTTGCTATATTCGGGAATTCTCAGTGCTACAAACACTCTAATATACATTGTACATAGCTCTCAAGTAGTCCATTTTAGTCGTCTTTAAGTAGTGACGATCTATCCTGAAAACGTCTTTCCTTCCTTTAAATATTTTAATTGCACCACTGTGAAATTACTAAATTTAAATCTATATCGCTAAAATAAACCTGGTCTAAGCATCGAGGGAAAACCCAATAGATAGCTGATTTGATAAAGCTATGTCCGTTTATTTAAATCAATTTTCTGAAGACCCCAGATATCTTCGGTATTCAAATCTATGAAACGTGCTTTTGAGATGTCAGACATTTTCATTCTTACTTGGCTTTGGATAAATTCAAATATGGAATCTGATGGATATGTAAGTCATTATAGGAGTGCTTGAAAGTAATGCAGACGTTAAGTAGTAGTCATTAAAAAGTAAGTGGTTATGTAAGTACATGCCATTACCCAGTTTTTGATGGGTATATTTGTAATCAGTTGTTTTCTAAATTGATGATTGTGTAACATGAGTGTCAAAACATGGGAATGTTGGATTGATTAAAACAAAATAAAGTGTATTTTAATAATTAGGATATATAGCCAGAAATATCAATATGATTTAATGATTCAAAAATACTGTTGACCAGTGTAATTTTAACAAGTTTTACCATAATCTGTTTTTGAATTGTTTGTGTGCAAAAATTGCTGCCAAATATAAAAAAAATATATATAATTATATTTGTCACATGTTATTTTAAATTTAATTATGTCCTGTGTTTTTGTATTTGAACTTATAAACAGACACATTTTACATACAATTATAGAAATCTATCAGTAACATTTATATTTAAAATATTTAATTATAATTTATATAATAAATTGAATATCAATATATTAGTAAATTTAATTGAATTGATGACAAATAAATTTGTAGATATTTTGAATACAATTTATTTTGCAAAAAGTATTTAAGGCGTTCAAACGCGTTGTAGTCATATAAAAAATTAATTTTGTCAATAGTGAGCTTACCACGTTTGTTAACATTTAGACAACGGATATGCATAAAATTTAGATTGCGACAACGAATTGTGGCAATGTTGACAACGTTGCGTTGTCAACATTACATGTTGTTGTATGTTTGTATGTACATATATACTTGACAACGGATATCATTGAAAAATTTGGTGCCAATTTGGTACCAGGCGAGTATATTTTTTTATACATATACATATGTATAAATATCTTTATTAGTTTTTAATCGTTTTGAGTTTAATCCAAATAATGATAATCCCTAAACAAGACAAATAAAAAGATTACACAAACTTAAAACCAATGCTCTATTTCATATATCTTATTATTATAATGATAATATTATAAAATATTAATTTTAAACTTCAAAAACAAAATCTTTTTATAGCAAATTAATAATAAAATCTATCCACTACATTCATATTTAGGCGAATAGAAGATATTAAAACGAAACGAGTTGTAAAATATGATGACAATAGGATTCTAAGGAAAATACCCAAGTATGTAAACGGATATTGGTAAAAAGATTTTCTTGACATTTGTCAGCAAAATTTTCCTTTCAGAATTGTGAATTGATTTTAATTCTTAGTAAAATTGAATTTTTGTTGGCAAGCAAAAAGGATGAGTTTAAATTGAATGTGACAATAACTCAATCTTATATTGAACTAAAATTATATGATGTAGAAATGTGTATGTTAGTACTTCCTTGGGGTTAAGAAAAGACCAATATTGAATTTGAAGATACGAATAACAATGGCAATGAATTCAATCGTTCGATTAATTCAATACGTTTTATATGTGTGAATATGTCTTGTGATAAAATGAAGTAAATGAAAATGAATGTAAGAGTATTAGTTACATACAGATACGTGTATGTGTAGAAGATTATATTGGAATTTGCACAAAACGTCAGGTGAACTAGTCACAATAAACTAAACAGATTAAAATAAGAAATTGAAATGTCGTTGTACACTTTTTTCTTTGTCGTTTTGAGAAATAGAATTTAGAGTATAAAAAGAAAATTATTTTTTATCTGCATATTTGTGGGTATATTTACATATGTACATACATATGTATGTATATAATTTTTTTTGGGGAGTAAATAACATGACGTTTTGGTTCTCGAACTCTTTTCGTTTCTACAATTTCTGTCTGTACTCGTACAACAACTATTGTTAAATGACATATGTATACGTACGTTATTGAAATATTTTTAATGGAATTCTTGTATTTTTTTTTGTTCCTTATATTCCTTTTTGTTCGCATGTATGAGTGAATGAGTCTGTGTGTATTTGTGAATCTGACAGGTTTTTGTATTCGTACATAAAACATTATGAAAAAAAAAAAAACAAAGAGACAAAATAAACATTTAAAAACCACAAATACACATGTATATTTTAAATTAAATTTATATCAAATGCACATTCAAAATGTGTATAAAATATTGTGAAAAAAATAGTTTTAATATTCAATAACAATTGAAGATTGCACTACAATTTGAATTAGCTTATATTCTTTTATCAAGCTCAACAGCGTCACTAAGGCCTTATGTTTGAAAAATACTTTTAGTATAAATATATTATGGTTTTCAAAACTTTCCCAATTTTAATCCCACCATTGTTTTTCTAGTTCAGTTCTAGTTCAGTTGTAGTTCAGTTGTAGTTCAGTTGTAGTTCAGTTGTAGTTCAGTTGTAGTTCAGTTGTAGTTCAGTTGTAGTTCAGTTGTAGTTCAGTTGTAGTTCAGTTGTAGTTCAGTTGTAGTTCAGTTCTAGTTCAGTTGTAGTTCAGTTGTAGTTCAGTTCTAGTTCAGTTCTAGTTCAGTTCTAGTTCAGTTCTAGTTCAGTTCTACTTCAGTTCTAGTTCAGTTCTAGTTCAGTTCTACTTCAGTTCTAGTTCAGTTCTAGTTCAGTTCTAGTTCAGTTCTAGTTCAGTTCTAGTTTAGTTCTAGTTCAGTTCTAGTTCAGTTCTAGTTCAGTTCTAGTTCAGTTCTAGTTCAGTTCTAGTTCAGTTCTAGTTCAGTTCTAGTTAAGTCAAGTCATTTTGAGAAGGGCATAAGACCATAAAAGCAAAGTTTTCAGAAAAAATATGGTTGTTGTAAAAAGGCTATGGTCCCTAAAAGTTAAGCATGAAATTTTATAGACAAAGACGAAAGTAGTTTTGATATATATATCTTTATTAAAACAACAAAGTTATTTATAGATATTTTGAAACAAAATTTTTGATGTTACATAATTTTGGGATTCAATTTCTTTTCGAAATTATTATTTCAATTGTGTTATAAATATTAATATCGCGAAGAGTTTTTGTTTCCAAAAATGGGTTTCAATTAGTGCCTAGCACTGTGTAATTTTTATAGCATACATAAATACATACATACATATTTTAATCATAGCCTGCCTTTATCAATTAAAATTTTCCTAAATTTATTTCAGCAACTTTTAGAAAATCCCAAAACAAATACATAAATTGAAATCACTGTGTGATAAATATGAATTTCCAAAAAGGAGAAAACTCCAATTTCAGTCAAAACAAATAAATATATAGATGTAATATTTTCTTTTTTCTGCAAATCAAAATGAATTGATTTTCAAAGTGACCTTTTTGCGATTTATCTAACAACAATACAACAAAACATTTACTCTTAGAACATATTAGAATTTAAGCCATAAACTACAGTGCACCAACACCACTCACTAGAAAAAATCACAAAAACATACACATAAAATAAAATCACCACAATTTAAAATTCTGATATGAGAAGAGATATTAAAGCATTTTTCTGTTTTTAACTCGTATATCGTATTATGTCATATAAAACATACACAGTCACATATAGAACCCTGCAGTTCGAGGAAGCTATCCCGATATTGAAATTAGGTATTTAACAAGTTATTTTAAAATGTACCCGTTTTAAAAGTATGTCAACTCTACATACATTATAATATTTTTCATTATTTAACTACAAATGAAACTTTGTTTCTGTAAAAAGTACTTCCTCTTCCATTACTTAAGGATACAACAGTATGAATTGCATTTCTCTGTGCATTACAAAGGATGCATATTTCTTAAGTAAACCAATATATAAATGCATGTCAAGTGCATTTCGAAAAAGCACTGTTTGAAAGGTGTAGTCTTGACTCGTTTTAAAACTGCTGGGATATATAATTGTAATGTGCGAAAAGAATGTATGAAATAAATAGTAACTTTGAGTTGTGTGGTCAGTGGCATGTAAAAACAACATAATTTTCAACGGACAAAGCTGTAAAACGTGCCAACTTTGAATTGCTTTTGAACATACGTTTTTCACTTGTTTATTTTTTCGTTTCATTCCGTTCATAGTTTTTTTCTCATAATATTTTCTTTATGTGAAAATAGTTTGAATGCCACTTACAGACTTTTGAGCAGCAAAATGTTATAAAAAATAACTAACAAACAACCAAACACCATAATTTAACACATTTTCACACAATTGCATTCTCAACCACAACTAGAACACATATTATATGACACAAACACACTAACACTTACAATAATTCATACAAGCATATTTATTCTACATCTTACATTTGTATGAGAGAAGTAAGTAATGTTTCTACCAAAAAGGACCTTCAGAGTTTTTTTTATTATACATTTTAAATTTTCCTAGATATATTTGGAAGATGAAAAACAAAAGTACTAGCTAGTAGTTTACAATATATGGCATAAAGTTTTAACAAATTATATGCAACAAAACTCATTTGAAATTTAAACCCGGTATGATGAATTTTCATATGTGTACTTATTAAAACTACCGCATTAATTTAATATCACTCATACTCCAAACTATTTATTCATGTTTGGCTACCAGTATGTATCATCTGTGGTAATACCTCCTTTGCCCTCCTTTATCACTATTAACACTCATGTTTTCTAGTTATAGTTGGCCAGTAGTTTGTTTTTTTTTTTGCTTTTGGGTTTCTTTTGGCTGGGTTGTGTTTTGGGTCAGTTGCAGTTGTTTGCATGTTGCTGATGGTGTTCATTGGTCCCCAAGTAGAGATTTTGTAGATTGGATCACGTCGGTTCACATGAGTTATATATACCGCAAAACATTTATTCATTAAACTACTTCCATGAATCACTAACACATGTTTACATACATATCATAACAGACACACACATTCACGTTTGTTTAATCCTGCGGAGATGAACATGTAAAACATTGCACAGTGGTTCTTAATAATATGATTTTATATTTTTACTGTTTTTTGCATATAGTTTGTACTATATATTGTCAATTGTGTGGACTATAAATGAACTTAGATCGACTGTAGTCTGAATTATATACTGATTTAAATCTGAATCAAGTCTATGCTATGGTTGCTTTAGTTTAACTTTACTCTATCTATAGTCTGAACTATAATAGGCTGTTTATAGTCTGGACTATAGGCTGTCTATAGTCAGAACTGTAGGCTATCTATAGTCTGAACTATAGGCTGTCTATAGTCTGGACTATAGGCTGTCTATAGTCTGGTCTATAGGCTGTCTATAGTCAGGACTATAGGCTGTCTATAGTCTGGACTATAGGCTGTCTATAGTCTGGACTATAGGCTGTCTATAGTCTGGACTATAGGCTGTCTATAGTCTGGACTATAGGCTGGACTATAGGCTGTCTATAGTCTGGACTATAGGCTGTCTATAGTCTGGACTATAGGCTGTCTATAGTCTGGACTATAGGCTGTCTATAGTCTGGACTATAGGCTGTCTATAGTCTGGACTATAGGCTGTCTATAGTCTGGACTATAGGCTGTCTATAGTCTGGACTATAGGCTGTCTATAGTCTGGACTATAGGCTGTCTATAGTCTGGACTATAGGCTGTCTATAGTCTGGACTATAGGCTGTCAATAGTCTGGACTATACGCCGTCTATAGTCTGGACTATAGGCCGTCTATAGTCTGGACCATAGGCTGTCTATAGTCTCAACTATATGCTGTCTATAGTCCCAACTATAGGCTGTCTATAGTCTGGACTATAGTCTGGACTATAGACTGTCTATAGTCTGGACTATAGGCTGTCTATAGTCTGGACTATAGGCTGTCTATAGTCTGGACTATAGGCTGTCTATAGTCTGGACTATAGGCTGTCTATAGTCTGGACTATAGGCTGTCTATAGGCTGTCTGTAGTGTGGACTATAGGCTGTCTATAGGCTGTCTGTAGTGTGGACTATAGGCTGTCTGTAGTCTGGAATATAGACTATCTATAGTATGGACTATAGACTGTCTATAGGCTGTCTATAGTATGGACTATAAGTTGTCTATAGTATGGACTATAGGCTGTATATATTTTAGACTATAGGTTGCCTATAGTGTGGACTATTGATTGTCTATAGTCTATAAGCTGTCTATAGTATGGAGTATAGGCTGCCTATAGTATGGACTATAGTCTGAACTATAGGATGTCTGTAGTCTGGACTATATGATGTCTATATTCTGACTAAAGACGGTATATAGGCTGTCTACGGACTGGACTGTAGGCTGTCTGCGGACTGGACTTTAGGCTGTCACGTATATCGTCCGTGAATTCTTTATATTATGGTAGATAATAATTTTACTAGAACTTTACGAATTGAATTATATTAACCCCACAGTGCATAAGTTTTATTTATAATACTCTTCTACATACACTCACCCCAAACTGGCGTTTTGCCATTGCGGCGTATATGAATTGTGAAATTGACTAAAAACGTAAGAATAAGCGGGTTAACAGGAACTTCAAGTATCTAAAAGAAATATACTTACGCACACATACAACTACTCACATAAACTATATGCAAAGTGTTGAAAGTAATTTTTAGTATAATAAATCCACAAAATACGTATAAAAAATTAAAAAAATAAGAAAAATATTACACAAAAATTGCTAACAAAAAATATATACTGCTAAAATAACCATATTTTACACATGCAAGTGTAAGTAATAACAAAATAACAGAAACAAAAATATGTACAAACAAATAGGAAAGAAAAATTTGAAAAAAATGAATTGGTCTTGTTGCAGCTTTTTCATACACATGAATTTTATTTGTACACTTGTACGTATGAGTAATTCATGCAAAAAGCAACTGTGGCTCTTTAACCAATACAAGAGAACAAACATTTACTAACACTCTCATATACAATGCATACATAGAAATTATTTTATAGTATTTGCATGGAATTGTTGAAATTAATATTTAAAAATGGTACCTGGGATTTTGTGGAGTTGTAGATTTAGTACTTAATTGTAATAGTAATTTTGTGAACCACTGAATGTGTAGAATTGATAGATACACTTGATCAGTACTTTTTGTACTTCAATAAGTTCCAGTTTAATACAACGATATCCTATGTTAAAGACTTAAGCGTTAAAATAGACGAAAATTATGATAATTTAATAAACACTTAATTCAGCTAAGGGATTTTACAATTTAGCTAAGTAAATTTCTTAAGAAAAATATAAATCTAATGGATAACTGAATATATTTTCGGCAGCCTGTTACATAAAGTACCATTCCACCATGTACAAATGTAGCTATGATCTCCTCTCTGATTTCTACAGATACAGTAAAAAGATACTATTCATATGTAAAGCTAAAGTTGTTTGTCTATACGTGTATGTTTTATTTTGTTTTTATTTTAACTTTTTGGAGTATTTCATTTGGTTGTTTGTTTCCTGTTGTTATTGTGTGTGTGTGTGTGTTTGTATGTCAGTGTTAACCGGATGAGAAGTTGAGCATGTGTAAGTGCTAAATAAAAATGGTGTTTCGCTTCTTTTTAAGATTTCGCACATAAGTGCTCTTAAGGGCGCTCAACGGAATATTAAATGCCTTTTGTACTCGTATGTGCAATTTTCTGTTGATTCTCTGACAACAATTTTTCAATGAAAAATTGTTACTGACTTCATCTTTTACTTCTATATTCAATGTGTTGGTGTATATGTGTGTGTATGCATTCAAATCGCTTTTTCGTGTTTTATTTATATTTTTATTATTTTTTTTTCTGATTGCTTTAATAACGAAAAAAATTCCATACATATTGGGGAACAGTATAAATTTGTACATCTGTAACCATGTAGTATATATAAATGCGCGCTGCTCATAAGTTTTCATTCAATGTCTATGAATTTGAATGATTGTTTATGTGTTAACATCGTAAAAAACCATAAAATATGAGAACATATTAATATTTTTTTAGCTTTTATTTTGTGTTTTGTAATTTTGATTATAAAAATTGCTTTGTAAACTCTACAGATACAGCTTTAGATCAGACAGATTGTCTTAAAAAGAGACTTTCCGTATTTATTTCAGATTTGATAGGGTTTCTTGTTAATCTAAGTAATACCCACCAAAAAAATGGTAATGAGTCGTACTTACTCAACAACTTACTTTTCAATACCTACTATATACCGTCAGCATTACTTAGAAGAAGTCTAGCAATGACTTACAAATAATATATTATAAAAGCACTTACTTTTTTTTTGTGGAAAGGTAACCTCGTCCACTGTGTTAAACAAACACAAACAAAATTAATTACTTAACTCACTGTATTTGCAGGCGATTGTAGTAAGTACTTACCTAACTCACTATTTGTAAGTGAGTGTGGTAAGTACATGCCTCCAATGTCATCATTATGTTAATATAATGACTTAAAATGCTATTGTATAAGTAAATTTTAGCATTTTAACTCCATACTTTTCAATGTAAGTTGTAATGATATATGAGAAGGCCATATATAATATATATATATATATAAGGGTGCCACATAAGGATGTCAATGTTGTTCCTACAAAATTTGAGGGCATAAGATGTTGCAGTTTCTGAGATATGCATCTTTTAATACCTATTTTGTAAGTGGGCGTGGCACCTCGCTTACTTGAAATTTCGTAATTTTAAAATTAATAATAATATTTTCTTAAATTCACTGTATTGAAGGATAAATATGATTCGACACAGCTGAATATAGCATTCTTGCTTGTTTTCTCTTCACTCTATACTTGCATGCTATTGCATTTTCCATTAGCAGTTGGTTTTGGCGGCATTATCTGAGTGTATAATGTAAAATGTCATTGAAGTGACCTTTTACATGTGACAGTGCTAAAGGAATATGTCATCCAAATAGCAAGAAAATCTTAGGCTTCATATGCAATGACAACCACTTTTCCTTCCAGCTTTTCTTCCTCCTTCTTTTACTTCGGCTGTTTCGTCTTCATCGTTAGTAGGGATTGTTCTCTCTCTTGAGCGACATGAAAATGTAATTTATGTAATGTCATTCCTTTTGGCTTACAAATCCCAACATGTTGCCTTGTTGTATAAAACACTAGAGGTGCACTTAAAGAAATTAAGGGGACATTTTTAAGTTTTAATCCTATTAAATTGTTAAAGTTTTCTCAATTATTATAGTTGTAATTCGAACTTTGCTCTTTCTAAATGTGTAGTTTCAACAAATGTATTATCTTTATTAATTACTGACAAATTCAAACAAAATATTTTTCTTAGTGTATTTACCAATTATGCATGTATGAGTGTGGTAGGTATTGTATTGCATATTATGGCTAAATGACAACATTGTGTCACAAGTTGGTAAAAGAAAATTGTTTTTCAAAAAATTGCAATATTTACAAGGCTAGAGAACTACCACTAATTCTGTAAAATAAGAGTACATATACAAGTTACATTTTGTTATGGATGCAGTTGACCCAGTTTCACAATGCGTCGCAACTCATAAAGATGGTTTATATGTAAAAAAATACTCACAACAACAACTAAATAATACTTATATAAGTATGTATTTAGGCTCAACTGACCATGTAGTTTTTGAAATTACCAAAAAAAGAAACTGTTTTACACACATCCACCCGAAACACAAACTACACAACAACTAAATACAAATGTGCATTATTTTTATAGCACACTAGTAAAGTTGTTTGGTCGTTTATTAACGAGGAAAAGCAGCCAGCACAATGTTAAGGATACACAGGAAATTATGCTAAATAAACTTTGCTTCACACATACACACACACTTAACAACATTTAAATGCAAAACACAGGGACTCACTGGACAAACAATCAAGTTGTTTATTATAAAAATGTGTGTCAGATAATACTTGCTACTAAATGTTGTTGCAGTTTATTTGTTGTTGTATACAACACATTACAACATTTTATATGTGAATGTAAGGGTATGGGTATTTAAGCTTTTTAGATGTTTAAGCAAGCATTTATGTTTTTTTCGTTTTTGGTATGCAATGTGTGAGAATGAGTGCATGTTTGTTAGGGTCCTTTTTGTCACTATTAATTAAATGCAATGTTAAATCGTGTAATTTGCAGTGGTTACAATGGTAAATTTCTAATGGCTGGTATTCAAAAAAAAAAAAAAAAATGGAACGTTGTTAATATAAAATTGTAGTTATAGCAAATATGTATATTAGAGGTCTTATTCATACACTTTGATTAAAGATTTATAGAAGAAATTTTAATATAAACTGTTTTCTATAATGCTGGATTTTTGATACTTACTATGAAATATTGATACAATATACATTTATTTAAAGTATTTGACATATTTAACTTTTCCCAAATTTTTAGCAAGATATTGACTTCATGTCTAAATAACTGCTTAATCTAATTTCTGATATTCTGCTTTAAAGTGAAGCGTAATCTAGAAAGAGCGTTCTAGATTATACTGAGTTGACCTAAACGGTACTTTTCGTATGTCGAAATTGATAATTTCGAAGAAATCTAACTATTGACTTAACAAAACTACAACCATCAATTTACCTTTTTTATATAGACTCTGTACTTTGAAAGCATTCCTGTCCTTGACCAGTTTCAGGTTAGTCCCGTCCCATGGTAGAGGGATTAATAAAGTTTTCAGGGTGTCAAAGAGGGTGTCAAGATCCTCAACGGATCCCTCTTCTTGACCAATTCCAGGTTCCAGTTCCAAGCCGTCCCAGAGTGGAGGGATCCATTAAGTTCTTCAGGGTATCAGTGAAATGCCAACCTCATCAAAAATACACCATTTTTTTACCTTTTAAGTGATTGCAAGGTCCACTCTTTATTGTTGACCAGGTCTTCTATTTACCTTACTGAGCGGATCTATTGGAATTTTCCCTTTTCAGCTCCTAGGGAGCTTTGCTTCAGATATTGAGATAGAACTCATTAAGATTGCTTCTTCTTCATCGACTTCTTCCCATGTGCCCCAAAAACCACGTTTTCTATCAACTGCTGCACAATTTTTCTTTTTTTATCCTTTTGGGAATTTTGTATGATGGTGTTGTTATTATCATCTGAGTATTCAAATTTGGAATCCTTACCTATTATTTAAAGGCTGAGGTTTCAAAGATCTCTCTTCGAGTACCTCCTACGAGTACATCACCCCTACATTTTAGAGAATGACATGCTGTATACTTGACATATCGGACAATTTATCACCGTATTTTACTTTAGTTCGTTTTTGTTTTAGGGAAATATCGCCTCTTTCGTCCGTGGGGAATTTAAGATTACCAGGTGGTGGACAAACTACCCTCCCTCAACTGAAGTGAAACTATGACTGGTAGAAACAGATTGTCCACCGCATCCCCATATCCGGTAGAAAAATTGGCAAACTACTGCTAATTATACCCTACACCACTTTAGTGGGGAGGGTATATTGGGTTTGTGCTGATGTTTGTAACATGCAAAAATATTCATCCTATACTCACCTTAAAGTATACCAATCGGCTTAGAATCGTTTTCTGATTAAGCTATGTCCGTCCGTCTGGCTGGTTGACTTAAATCTCCAAAATTAACTTATAAACACTAATATCGCTATGATATTCAAAAAATATTATATAAATATAAATCTATTCACAAAATTTCATCGAGATTGGTCCATATTTACCCCTAGCCCCCATATAAAGCCTCTTTCAAAAAATTAGTTTTTTGTCCATAAATCGCTTAAATGTATCGGAACAAGGTTCTATTGAAGATAATTGCTTTATTATGAAAAATAAATCACATTTAATATTCATAACTGGTGGAGGGTATTATATGGTCGATCACGTCCGACTATACTTCTTACTTGTTTATATGCATGTATATGTAAACTTACTTCCCAGCATTAGAGTTAATGAGACACACATCTCAAAATACAAAAAATAACACCCGACAAGGATGTTGAGTCCTTTTTTTTCTCATATCCCGTAATTTTTATTTTTTGAAAAATGTTATTAAAAATTTTAATTTTCTACCGAATACCAAACAAATTTCACAATTTAGTTATAAATTGTTAACATTTCTCAGACAGGTTTAAGTGTATAAATAAGACACAATAACAACTATACAAAGACATTGAATAATTGAAGCTAATTTAAGAGAAAAACTAAATTTATCTTATAAACAGAAAAAAAAAAACAACAACAGCAACGTTTCGTTTTTCATTGTCTTATCGCGAAATTCTCATTAAAACACCCGGTAAATATATATTGAGATGGGTGGATGAGGAAAATAGAATGGATACATATGAATGGACGAGAGAAAGAATATATGGTTGATTGAATGAATAGGAGGAAGGGTGTTATAGCTTATTTTTTCATTTATAAGTCTATGAAGCTCCCTAAGTGCTTAAAGCTAACAGCTTTAAATAAACCTACTTACAAGCAAACACACATACCTTTAAACAAAGAAGTCGCACAATTCCATCACTTTTCTCTCTAGAGTTCATGCCATTTTGGTTTATTTTATTTAGTTCAGTTCTGTCAGTCTTTGTTTCGGTACCTTCTTCAATATTAACAGCCAGTAATTTATAACAACTGCAGTCATGAAGGCATGCGAATATGTGTTTATTTATTTGATGGTATCACACCCCTCTTTCATGTTTAACATCACACGGAGAATACACATTCATCCAATCATATAGAAAAATGGGGAAAAATTATATAGGACGTTTTTTTTTTGTTGCTTTTTATAAACGTAATTTTACTTTTATAACCCCCCCTTTCTTAAGACAATATATTGCTGTTTTTCATTGTTATTGTTGTTATAGCATTATATTGTTATAACTAATACCAATAACAAATATTTCCACCTATCAACTGAAGCAAACCAGACGATGAAGGATTTTCGGATTTTGGTACCATTCAAAATACTTTGAACAAGAAGTAGTTTTACAAATTTTTGAACGTTCCAAATATTTAAAGCATACTTTTGGAGCCATTTTTTTATTACAGTATATCCGGTGAAGTAAATGCAAATTTTTAGAGAGATATAACCCTAACTACAATATAGTATACAAAATTTCAATAAAATTTTTTAAGGCTCCTCCTATAGTACTTTTTGTGTATAGTTATAGCCGAAATGATACAATTTTTAGTTTTTGAATATTTCCCATCTTTGGTGTTCACTGGCTTCAATAAAACGAAAGGGAGTAATAACATTTTGAAGACGACTATGGTGGCATCATGAAAAATGACAATAATTTCGATCAAGCATCAAATTGTCTGCTAAATTACCAACAAAATGTGAAACAATTTTACGCTTCTTACGCCGTTTGTAAAAATGTTATAACTTGAAAAATATTTCTACTATACACTAAAACAAAAACAATTCAACTACAAGAAAGCAGTCAAGTATAAAAGTACTTGGGTGTGAGTTGCAAGTGGATAAAGGGAAAATGTGAAAAATTACAAAAAAAAAAAAAAAAAAAAACAATGTCAACTTTCTTTAACAGCGATAAAGAAAAATTTAATCGAAAATAATCAAATTCCTGTAGCATTTTCATTCACTACTTTAACTGCTACTTTGTGTATACATAAAAGTATATGTGTAAATTTTTAACAAATCCGCGTAATAGCATCAACATCTCAGTGTCATCAACTTTGAGCTGTCAAATGAAAGTCACACTCTTAGTCACTCATTCACTCACTTACACATTCATATATTCATTTCCTGTAGTAAGGTGTCTTACTGCGTATTTTTAGTAAATAAAAAATTGTGAAAAAGCAATTTTTGTTCTTTCTTTTTGAATATGAATAGTTTACATGCATGCGTGACCCTGCAGTTCAGGGTGGTTGTCCCCAACTTATAACAATATTATTATGTTTGGTTAGCCAAATATCTTCTTTCTTTCACTTAAAAACACTTGAGAAAATTAAATTTGGAAAAAAGTATCTAAAAGTGAAAACTGCTGGGTAGTGTAATATTTTAAACTTTACAATGTTTAAGTGTCATCTTGCTGTTTCCGGATTTATTTTTTTTTTATTTTAAACAAGTTTTTGGATGTAATGTTAAGAGTTTTTGTTTGCCTCCAACTTATATGTGCCGAATGATTTAGTTATGGCAGCTGGCTTAAATTTTAAATTGAATTGAACCACCATTTTCTTAATAACTGTTCACTTATTATCAGTACGACAGAGTTAGTTTCGTACAAATCATTTTTTTAACCCTTAGAGCATCATTCCGATAAATTGTAATTGGAAGTTTAGATAAATGGTCCAAAAGCAATGGTCTATTTATTTTTTTTTTTTCCAATTGGAAATAAGTTAGAAAGTGTAGATATTAGTCGAGTATGTTGAAATATTTGGACCAATTTTCCAAACCCAATAAGATTTGTTTATAGGCTAAACAAGAAATATCTGCCAAATTTCATGAAATTTATTTGGATTGACATCAATTTCTAAAATTTAATTTTTTTATTTTTAGTTTCTATAGTCCTAATAAGTCCTATATAACCTCATATCACCTAACTACAAAAAATAAAAGAATAATGCAAATTCAGAAATAACCGAACGGGTGTCTGGCACTTTTTTTCGTTTTTTCAAGTTTTAATAATTCTTCGGCATGCCCTAAAATGTTTGTTACTTCAAAGTAGGGTTCTATAAATCGATTTTCGAATAATCGAACAATCGACTTTTTGTCAAAAAAAGTCGAAAAGTCGAAGTCGACCATTTTGTTCCAAAAAAATCGATAACTCGACTATCGTCTATGAAAAAAGTCGAAAAGTCGACTTTGCAAATAAAAGTTGTAAAAAGTCGAAAAATCCGAAAAAAGTCGTAAAAAGTCGAAAAGTCGGAAAAAGTCGAAAAGTCGGAAAAAGTCGATAAAAGTCGGAAAATGTCGGAAAAAGTCGAAAAAAGTCGGAAAAAGTCGAAAACTCGAAAATAGTAGAAAAAAGTCAAAAATAGTCGATAATTTTAAAAAAGTGAAAAAAAGTCAAAAACTCTATAATAGTCGGAAAAACTCGAAAAAGTTAAAAAATAGTCGAAAAAAAGTAGAAAGAAGTCAAAAAGTCGGAAAAAGTCGAAAAGTCGGAAAATGTCGAAAAGTCGACTATTTATAAAATACTAAAAGTCAACTTTTAATAAAATGAAAAAAGTCAAAAAGTGGAAAAATCGACTTTTCATAAAATGCAAAAAGTCGAAAAGTCGACTTTTCGTTTCAACTATACAACCCTACTTCAAAGTACCTAAAGGGGAAAAAATTTAATAGCGGTTTGAACTCAAATATCAAGGACTTTTTTTCCTTCCCTAACTGATACTTTTAGAGTTTTCTATAATATGGAACCTACACTGAAAATAAATCCATACCAAATATGGTTCGGCATCACGAAATTATTTCATAATACATACTTATATGCGAAATTGTACGAAATATTTTAGTACAATGAAATTTAATTTGTTTTACATTAATTCCGGAATATTTTAACTTTTTGTTGAAAAAAAAAGATTTTCTACAAGAGGTCTTATATGGGGATAAGGGTAAATATGGGCCTATCCTTACAAATTTTGTTAGAGTAATTGACGTCTAAACTAAAGTTATTTATGTAGAATTTCATAGTGTTATTAGTGAGTTTTGACCTTGAAGTCATTTCCTGAAGGAGAGTTTGTATGGGGGCTACGGTCAAATGAGGCCCGATCATTACGAAAATGAGCAGTGTCACTTTTATAATACTATGTTTTGCCTATTTTTGTTGACATATTAGAACATTTAATATAATTATGAGCTCAAAAGCCCTATTCCGGTTGTACAGATCTCAAATATTGTGACATACAGACAGATGGATGGATGGACAGAAGGAAATAGCTAAATCGACTCGGAAAGTGATTCTAAGCCGATAGGACCCTACTATAGTGGTGTAGGGTATAACAATAATGTTGTACATTACGAAATAATTTTCTTACGAAAAAAAATATTTTCGTTAAAAGACACATGCCTTAACGAAATTATTTTTGTAAAATAAAACAAAGTTTCTTCTTTTAGAAAATTTAAATGAATTGGTTTAAATTATATAATATTTCGTATTATACACGAAAGTTTCGTAAGTATTACGAAAAAAGTACTTACGAAAAAGTGGTTACGAAAAAAGTAGTTTGATTACATATTTTACATGGAAAGACAATCGACTTAAGTGCTATTATGAACTGTAAATATTTAAGAGGTGTTTAAGCCAGAACGCTAGCATCTTGTAATATCGTTTCTTGATATTTATTGATTCTGATCTAATTTGAGTCTGAAGATCCCCTTCAGATTTTAAAGTAGATCATTGACTTATAAATACTAATATGTTTGGCGATAAATTAGACAGAATTAAAATTTTATATAAACCTAAAATCCTCTACCAATTTTTATAATGATCGTAATATAATTGACTGAGTAATGAAATTTTCTATATTCCTTCTAGAAAGCTGGTCGATGTTTTATATAAAAATTAGTAGGAAAATTCTCTAGTGTTTGACTTTAAAATTTTATCTCTCCTATGCATAACATTTTTAGTATTATATTAATACTTAAAGCCAATATATATTTACATACATATTTAATTATTCATACAAAATAATATTCCAAAATTTCAGTAGCTAAACACGTTAAGATAATATTTATAGAAATTAAAACATTATCATGAAAATATATAGCGGGTATTAAGAAAATAATTCTATTATAGAAACACAGGTGCTATTTTTACTGACCATAGTTAAGAGTAATACAATCATCAAAGAACGTTCTTATCAGCAGAGATTACTGCTTCTATTACAATATAAAATTCAATTAAACATATTTTTTTTTCTATTTTGTTTCTTTACAGATTCCTGTGCTATAGAAATACTAAAACTCAAAAACACCTTAAAAGGTTTATCTCCCTCCCTTTACGATGCGTTGCGGTAAAGTGATATTAAAACAAACGAACAAAATTCAAGTTTAACCATGAATGACAAATGTAGCGATAAAGACGACTTATTCTTTAGAAAGGCTCAAAATATGTAACGAAAATAAAATGAGGAAACTCGTAATAGAAGAAAAGAAAAAACACCTTTCATCGTGCCGATTAAATGTAATAGAAACTTCATGAAACTTCATAAAGAAAAAATGAGGAAAAAAGTAAAACATAAATGTTCAAAAAAAAAGGGAAGAGATAACATTGGCTTAGACAAGGTTGACTCGTTATGAGTGTTGACTGATAATTTACAATGGATTTGTTTCAATGAAGGAACATTTCACAATAACACAAAGTTGGTCGCATTCAGGGCAAAATTTAATTAGACCTTCGCCTTCTGCCTTATTTTCTAACTGGTTGGTTAGTGTTGCTACTGCTGAATTAACTACATTATTTAAAATACAAGTTGCTGCTAAGGTCACCTCTTACTTATAATACCACTACTTTGCTGGCTGCTGAATTTACACTGTAAAGGTAAGTGTTTTTTTCTTCTTCTTATAATGCTTTCAGCTACTGCTGAATTAACTACATTATTTAAAATACAAGTTGCTGCTAAGGTCACCTCTTACTTATAATACCACTACTTTGCTGGCTGCTGAATTTACACTGTAAAGGTAAGTGTTTTTTTCTTCTTCTTATAATGCTTTTATAGTATGTTCTTTGTTACGTCTAAATGTTGCCTCATAAATTTTAGGTGAAAGGTCAGTTGAGTTTAGTTTCAGATATAATATTAATGAAATGAATTAATAAAATTCTTTACCACTTTATTCCATTCATTTGGTTTTTGTTTCTAACTAGCATAGAGCTAGATAAAAAAAAATGTAAATGTAAAAAAGGAAAAAAATATATATTCGTCGGTACATTGTTAATTTAGGTTCTCGGCCATGGTTAATTAAATAAAAGGATATGTTCATTTATTTTACAATAGTGAAAAGCAAATGGAATAGAATGGATATAAAAGTGGAAACGATAAGGAAGTTATAAAATGTATTTTGTGGTGGGGAATAAGAACATTTAGAGAAAAGTTTTTTTTTTTACTATATATTTAATGTAAAGTTTTTTTATGTGACAAATTTCTAAAAGAAAACTTGCATAAAGTCGGTTCATCTGTCTGTCCTTTTAAATCTTGTAATCAATCTATACAGAGGGAAAAAGAAATATACACGCCTGGTACCAAATTGACACCAAAGAGTTTATAATTTTTCAATAACATCCGTTGTCAAAGTATATACATACGTACGACATCACTATGTAATGTTGACAACGCAACGTTGTCAACATTGCAACAATTCCTTGTCGAAATCTAAATTTTATACACATCCATTGTCTAAATGTTAACAAACGTGGTAAGCTATATATAGTGTTGTTGTACGTATGTATATACTTTGACAACAGATGGTATTGAAAAATTATAAACAGTTTGGTGTCAATTTGGTACCAGGCGTGTATATTTCTTTTTCCCTCAGTGTACAGGTTACAAATTTTGAAAGAATAATTTTTTTGAAACTATCGAAAATTTTTGATTTTTATAAAGAACTAATATCGCTATTCTAAAATTGTAATGAAATTCGACATTCAAAAGTTTTATTCAAACTTAGGATAGGTTGCAATGGTGTATATTGCATCAGATCCGTGTAAGTTATATGAAAAGAATTACCATATCATGTTTATAAGCATAGTTTTCTGAACTTAGTTCCTTAAAATTTTACAACTAGTGTACCTGAGGGATATTGAATCTAGAGTAAAACTACTCCCCAGATATTTCCCCGACCAATTTCTCGATGTCGACCACTTTATGTCGAAGTGTTAACTTCCCCAGTACATTTGCCCTTACATTTTCGTTTATTTCCAAGTGACCTGGTATTCGGTTGTGTCTAAAGAACTGTTTTAGATTTAACCTTCTGATAGCATGCCTGGAAGATAGTGTTGCGATTAGGAAAGCGGTAGAGGTCCGACATAGATCATTTCTTCTAAAAAGTTAACTGTTCTCTTAAATTCTGTAGAAGTTGATTTCTCACTGACATACAACCCTATTACAACATCGATATTTTAAGAGGGAGTCCATATTGGACTTCAAATATAATGAATTAAAATGATTAAATGATTAAAATTTTTACTTTTATTCCGGGCAGGTACTCAATGTACAGCTCAATTGAGTCCATCATATTGAAGATCTCATTGTGATACTCTTAATGGTGTCAGAAATCGGAAATTTAATATTACACAATGCTTTCTGAATCCTTTTTTTATTATCCCTGATAACTTCTACTTATCAAAAATATGGGGAGACCTAACTAAGAGTAGGTGACGTTACTTATACTCGTAGTCTGGCAATAGCAAAGTAGATGAGACATCTTCTCTCCGTAATACGATCTCTCAAATCTGCTCCCTTCGAAAACTTAGCAAAAAGAAACGACCTAGGGGCGTTATATAGAGGTCAAGTAACCTCGAGGTGTGACAGGTGATATTTCTCAGATAGTTCAGACAGAACCTCGATATCATTACATCTGAGATGAGATTTTTCAGAACAAGTAACTTACAATTTGTAAGAGAGATGCCAGTAAAGGCTTTGATTTCATCAAAAACACTTATCGCACCAGACCTGACTAAATCGTCTGCTACACGGTAACCAGATGGAGTTTGTTTTACCTTATTCAGATTCCCACTAGCTTTGTTAGTGTTATTGTTGCGAAATGTATTAAAAACCTCCAATTTGTAGAAATTACTCTTACTTAATATAATTTTTCTACAATATTTTTTTTAAGTGTATTCAAATTGTAAAAACCAAAAAACAATTTAAACTAAATTCAATATACAATGATGGTTTCTACTTTAATTTGTCTACTCACCAACAATGATGTATTTAACCATTTGAAGAATGAAATTATTTTAACACTTGTTATTAGGATTTCCGTTTTTTTTTTCTGCTTAATTTATTTTTTTCACAAACAGGATTTCAATGAAGGGACTTTAGTCAGGCGCTTCTATTATTAATGAGTACTATACAGATTTTTTTGCTGGCTGTTATAGTAGTTGTACGTTTATTTATCCTTTTTGTGTAATAAGCACAAAATGCAAACAAGAAAAAAAAGGAAACAAAAATCTACTATAATTAACATCATTTGTTAAAAATGTTTTGAGAAGAAAACGTCCAATAGTCATTAATTAACACTAATGAACTTTTACTCACAACTAGTAGCCTCCGTTAATATTTTTTCTTATTCGTAGTCATTTGTGGGCCAAACTTTAGGTTGTACGTTTACTCCCTGTTTTACTCCTACTCCAACTCCCATTGCCAATGCCTGTTCTCATCCTTAATTCTTAACCCAAAAAATTAACGAAATTGTCGATACATAGAACCACGTGACTTATCTGTATTTTGCATTAATCTTGGAACATTTTCCAACATGTTTGCAAAGTACAACATAAAAAAAGTTTGTATTTTTCTTTTTATTTTTTTTTTTGTTGCACGAAAGTTCTTTGACACGTTCTTTAGCATGTAGTACATTCTTGTTAAATATTTTTTTCTTTCTTATTATTTTTCCTAGCTGAAACATTTCGGCCACGTGTCACTTGTTCAAAAACTCCATGGGCCAGCAGCAAGGAGAAGCTTGTTAAACAAAGTATTTTTTTTTTGTAAAATGTATTAAAAAGGTACAATATTGGAATTTCTTGAGCTGACAAGGACATGGCCAGTAAAATGGCTTATCGCTAAAAGCAGCGACAGCTAGCAAACTAAACTAAAATATAATATGTTTCATTTACTTTACTTTCCTTTATATTTTTTTAACTACATAACTTGAACTACTACTACACAAGAAAATCCTGGCATGCATTTTCTTGCTAAACGAAATTTTTGTATTAAACTGTATTTGATTTCTACTTCTATAAAAGTGATATATACATACAGTTTTCTTTAGTAGTTTTTCATTTTATTTTTCCTTCGTTTAAGTTTTCTACCAATTTTTACATCTTTTCACATTTTATCCAATTTTTCACATCAATACATTTCTTCGAACCAATTTCAGTTGGTTTTAGATGTTTAAAAGCTGCTGTTAGTTTGCTTTAACTACGAGTATATTTCATTGAACGAAAGAGAGAGAGAGTGAGAGATGTGTGGAAAACTTCAAGTTAAAGGATTCATTAAGTTTGTTAGTCAGTTGTTGCCAGAGACGTGATAAAAACTTATTTCTCTCAATGATTGCTGCTAAAACGTAATTGTATTTTCAGTTAAAGTTAATTTAGTATGTACGTATATTTTTAGATACATACATAAGTTTTTGACTTGTATATAGAGTGTGTATTAAAATATACATACTTGTAAGGAAATTTAGATCAAATTTTATATATGTATGTTGCATACACATAGTTATATACATATGTAATTTTACATATAATAGATCAAGTTTGTTAATTGGAGCATAAGAAACATGTTTTCCTTTTTTTTTGAATATTACTATTTTACAAATTGTCAATTTATAGTTATTTGTACATATTTTATAATATAGCAAGGATGGATTTGTGATGATTTTGTAACGCCTTAAATAATAGTCCTTTACTAAATTTAGTTGTCTGAGGAATGTCTGTCCTTCCTTGTAATCAAGCAATATTTAGAAATTTTGAAAAAATTGATTTAATTTGGTACAAGAGCTGTCATTATTGTTTAAAAGGACAAAGGAAAATATTTAAAATTCGAATACGATTTTAACAAAAACCTTACATAAATGTCCTAACGTCCGTTTCTATATATCATTGAAGTTCTTTGCGGTAAAAATTTGTTTCATCTGATTGAGTCCGTATATTGATGCACCTTGAGAGTGACGTTGGATTCGTAGTTATTCTAATCCAGAAATCTTTACTTTTTTTCTTTTCCTTCGTGCGTCCTAATTCTATTGTTCACTCGGTCCCTTATAATGGTGAGGGGCATCATACGACCGTTTCAGTTTTTATACCCTACACCACTTTAGTGGAGAGGGTATATTGGGTTTGTGCTGATGTTTGTAACATATACAAATATTCGTCCTATACCCACCTTAAAGTATACTAATAGGCTTAGAATCGTTTTCTGAGTCGATTAAGCTATGTCCGTCTGTCCGTCCGTCCGTCCGTCTGGCTGGCTGACTGGCTCACCATGTAAACCTTGTCCTTGCGCACAAGCTCGCAATTTTCAAGATAATTGAATGAAATTTGGCACACGCTTTTTTTTGGCCCAAGGACAAAGCCTGTTGAAAATGGTTAAAATCGGTCCATTATTTTACCTAGCCCCCATACAGAACCCCCCGAAAAGGGCTTCAGAGCTCATAATTATGTTAAATATACCTGTATATTGATAAAAAGCGGCACAACTAAGTTTTATACAAGCCTTGATGACCTTGCCAAATTTCATAGAGATCGGGACTCATTTGACCCTAGCTTCCTTCAGAAAATTACTTGAATGTCCAAAATTAACTAATAAACACAAATATCGCAATGAATTTCAGCACAATAAAATATTATGTAAATATAAATATATTCACAGAATTTTATCGGGCTTGGTCCATATTTGCCCCTAGCCCCCATATAAAGCCTCTTCCAGAAAATTAGTTTTTCATCCATAAATTGCTTAAATGTATCGGAACAAGGTAATAGAAGATAAATGCTTTATTAGGAAAAATAAATCACATATAATATTTATAACTGGTGTAGGGTATCATATGGTCGGTTACGCCCTACTATACTTTCTTACTTGTTTTAGTTGCATTCAAAGTGTTTGTGTTAATATATTTAAAAATTAAAATATTTTATTAGGGTCAAATATAAATTTGTTCAGAACAAAAAATCTTGTTTTATTACCCCTTTTTCTGCTGCAAATAATTTGTATGCTAATTATCTGTCATAAAATGATTTCCTCTCTCTAATAATCATAACTCAAGCTAAATTAGAGCATTTGAAAAAAAGCAAAAAAAATATACATAAATGAAAGACCCTTTTTCTAAAGTATATAATTGAATTATGTCGTTTTTGTTTTTTCTATTTTAATATTTTTTCCGTTTTTTTTTTAGTCCTAATAACAATATTTTTCAACATTTTAAGCACATTTACATTTAAAGGACACATCAGCTTTTAAACATTCAAAATACTATTTATGTTTATCTTCATTTGTAATCCAACAATAAGATATTATCCTAAAAGGATCCAACATGAGATTAGAATGTTTATTATGCTTTTTTTTTTTTGTAAAAATAAACATCATTTAGTAGTAATAGTAGCAGGCCAAAGGACAATACAAATACTAGTGAATATCATATATTCAAGCTCATATAGTATATTTAGACGAAATATTTATGTATGTGTGTTTGAATAAATAAGCTTACATACATATGTGCGTATAAATATGTGGGTTTAACATAAACAAAAGATAACAAACGAAATATTTACAGTGCTGTTAATAAGTATAGCATACTTGAAGGGAGCTGATTTAAGTTAAATGATTTCAATTATTTTTAAAATGGATAATTTTACAAACATTTTTCCAGTTTCTGAGACAAATATGGGCAATTTCGGTTCAAGTGACCCAACTCAAAAAATCGATTTGGATGAAATTTGCATCAAGATTAGTACTACTTGATAGTAGGCCAGATACAAATTTTTTATAGGGCAAGAACTGCCGGAGTTAGAGGTGGTTAAAGTTGGACATTTTAGTCATATAGGATTTTTTCAAATGGTTTAACTTTTCACCTATTGGTTCTAGCAAAAATTTTCCAAAAAAGTTTAGATATTTCTTTTTTGCTCAAACAAAGCTTAGACCATTTTTCCTTTAAGAGCTTTGTGGTCACTTAGTGGGATGCACTTAACAAAATTTGGCCCATATGTTAAAATGGTTTTGGGCTTCGTAAAAGCTCTAGCTACAGTAGTTCGAATTAGGTATGGAATCACTACTATTGCACCTTTTCAGTACTTTTTGAAAACGGAAAATACCCCAGTATCCCCCCGACATATATATTCTAGGTCATAGAATAATCAACAGATTAGTCCATGTTAAAAGATTAGTGCATGCGCTAGTTAATATATTAATCAATGTACTAATTAGTAGACTAGTTCTAAGACTAACACGCAAAATCAAAATATCTTGAAAACTGCACATTGCGCGCAGCTGGCGGAACTGACTGATGGACGGACGGACATGTCTTAATCGAGTCGATCGGTATATTTTAAGGTGGGTAAATAGACTTCGTCTTTGGACCAAATAACACGTATGGTCTAAATTTCATGAAAATATCTTGAAAATTGCGTTCTGTACCTTGCGCACGTGACCAGCCGGACGGACGGACATGTCTTAATCGATTCAGAAAGTGGTACTTTAAGGAAGATGCAGGACCAATATTATTGTGCGTTACAAACTCCAGCACAAACTCATAACACTACATATGGGTTTAAATTTAGTTTAAATTTCACTATTTTGTCCGATTTTCCAATATCATATGGCTGGCCATGATGAAATTCTGCATAAATTGAGACATAAATTCCTGTACCAAAATGTATAAGAATATGTCCGCCCATATTTTTCCTTGCAACCATATAATTCCTTTTGTAAATTTTTTTTGTCAACAAATTTGAAAAAACATTTCGGAATTAAATTAAAACAATCAAAATTTTGAACATAATCTCTGGTGTAAGGTATCTTATGGCCATGACCGACTATACATTCAAACTTATTTAAATTTATATTATTTATAAAAATTTAATATTTTATGTAATAAGCTATTTAAAAAAATATTTTAACATATAGCAGTTAACAAATATCCGGCTCATTTTGTAGTTATTAAAACTTTTTTTCAATCAATGCCACATAAGCTTCTCTTAATAGAAAAAAATTAAAATTGTTTGATAACATTTTTTGCTTTCCTTCATTTATATGCATATATTTATATTAGCCAATTTTTATAGAAATTCTACTCTTTTTATACGTTTTTGCTATAATTTTGCCCTCTGCAATATTATTGCAATAATAAAATTTTATTTTCACAAACAAAAAATGTAAATTACATATTAAATTATTTTTAAATCCATACTATTTTTTCGGGCATAAAATATTTTTTTTTTTTCAAATATTGTTGTAAACAAAAAATGAACATTTATTGAAATTTGCATTTTTATTGCTTGACCACTGAAATGTTTGTGTAAACCAAATGAATTATCCTTTTTTTAGCTGTTTGTTTGGTTGTTTGTCTGCTGAATGAATGAAAACTCCAGCTCAGCTCAAACAGGAATATCATCATTTTCGATACGATTTTTTTTTATGGTTTTGTTTTTGTTTGGAGTATAAAAACAAATATTTTACTTAATTTTTATATTATCTGTAGAATATTTTTATTTTAAACATTTCATATTTATGAAGTTTATTAAACAAAAAATAAAAGGAAATTTTCCCTTTTTTATGGGGGAGGATTCATAATGCAAAAGTTACCGAAATAATAAAGAAACAAAAAAAAAAAAAAAACAACACAAGGCAATATTTATGCTGATGGAATTTTGTTTTTTTGCGCTTTTTTTGGTTTTTGTATTTTATGGCACAATCGCATTAAGTAAAAATTTATTGCATCACTGGGACAAAGACTGACGACTAACGAGTGAGTGAATGAATGTACTACTTCTACTACGACGACGTGTACAATGGAGGTATTGTGCCTTTTTGTTTTGAGGTTGTTGCCAAAGCTAATGCCAAAAGGCTTTGTAAATGTACTGCTGCGGCTGCTGCCCGATGTTTCGAGGGAGTTGTGTTTTACGAGTGTAGGTAGCTAAAACCAAGAGCAGCTATATTTATAACAACAATGTATCTAAAACTAAACTAAATAACCCATATGAGTATATTAAAGAAAAGTCTCAGCTTCAGCTCCTACAAAACAAACGAAAAAAAAAAAAAAAAAACGCCAACAATAGGAGTTGAAATAAAGAAATTTATTTATTTTTGTATTCTTTATTTCATTTAAGCTGATTCCTTTCGTAAACGTTGCTAAACTGACTTTGACTGTTCTTTCCATTTTTTTTTGTTATGTACTTTGGCAACGTTATTTTGTGGCAACCGTTAAATTTTGTATATTTTATAATAATTTTCGAACAAAAGGTCTCCAAGGGGAATTAAAATATTGTAAATATGCAAATTGCTAAAATACTAATACAGTCGTATGTCTAACAACAATTCTCTATAAAATACTTTTTATTGTATTTTCACATTTTTAAAGGTTTTCTCATGTGTGTTAGCTAGTGTTAAATAAGTATTTGCCGAATTGTAGATATTGGCAACGAAAAACGAGTATCATTTGATAGAGATATAAATGTAAATGTCTAGAGATGTGAAAAATAAACTCCTTCTAGAATTTTCACAACAATGGCAGCTAGAGGAATATAAAATATATTTGAGAAAATTTGCTGATTACTGAAACCCTTTGCATGCTACGCTCTTATGTGGAGGCCTACCTGAACTATTTGAAAATAAATTTTCAATTCAAAAGAAAATATTCCGAAATTAGCGAATAGGTATTGAAATTACCAAATAGGGTTTTATAAAATGTTCTTCTTTCAGTTTAAATATAGAATTGATTCTGTACTTTAGACTAGCCTAGACAACAGAGTAGACTATAGACTAGACTATAGACTAGACTATAGACTAGACTATAGACTAGACTATAGACTAGACTGTAGACTAGACTATAGACTAGACTATAGACTAGACTATAGACTAGACTATAGACTAGACTATAGACTAGACTATAGACTAGACTATAGACTAGACTATAGACTAGACTATAGACTAGACTATAGACTAGACTATAGACTAGACTATAGACTAGACTATAGACTAGACTATAGACTAGACTATAGACTAGACTATAGACTAGACTATAGACTAGACTATAGACTAGACTATAGACTAGACTATAGACTAGACTATAGACTAGACTATAGACTAGACTATAGACTAGACTATAGACTAGACTATAGACTAGACTATAGACTAGACTATAGACTAGACTATAGACTAGACTATAGACTAGACTATAGACTAGACTATAGACTAGACTATAGACTAGACTATAGACTAGACTATAGACTAGACTATAGACTAGACTATAGACTAGACTATAGACTAGACTATAGACTAGACTAGACTATAGACTAGACTATAGACTAGACTATAGACTAGACTATAGACTAGACTATAGACTAGACTATAGACTAGACTATAGACTAGACTATAGACTAGACTATAGACTAGACTATAGACTAGACTATAGACTAGACTATAGACTAGACTATAGACTAGACTATAGACTAGACTATAGACTAGACTATAGACTAGACTATAGACTAGACTATAGACTAGACTAACTAGACTAGACTATAGACTAGACATAGACTAGACTATAGACTAGACTATAGACTAGACTATAGACTAGACTATAGACTAGACATAGACTAGACATAGACTAGACTATAGACTAGACTATAGACTAGACTATAGACTAGACTATAGACTAGACTATAGACTAGACTATAGACTAGACTATAGACTAGACTATAGACTAGACTATAGATCTAGACTATAGACTAGACTATAGACTAGACTATAGACTAGACTATAGACTAGACTATAGACTAGACTAGACGACTAGACTATAGACTAGACTATAGACTACTATAGACTAGACTATAGACTAGACTATAGACTAGACTATAGACTAGACTATAGACTAGACTATAGACTAGACTATAGACTAGACTATAGACTAGACTATACTAGACTATAGACTAGACTATAGACTAGACTATAGACTAGACTATAGACTAGACTATAGACTAGACTATAGACTAGACTATAGACTAGACTATAGACTAGACTATAGACTAGACTATAGACTAGACTATAGACTAGACTATAGACTAGACTATAGACTAGACTATAGACTAGACTATAGACTAGACTATAGACTAGACTATAGACTAGACTATAGACTAGACTATAGACTAGACTATAGACTAGACTATAGACTAGACTATAGACTAGACTACTAGACTAGACTACTAGACTAGACTATAGACTGGACTATAGACTAGGCTATAGACTAGACTATAGACTAGACTATAGACTAGACTATAGACTAGACTATAGACTAGACTATAGACTAGACTATAGACTAGACTATAGACTAGACTATAGACTAGACTCTGACTATAGACTAGACGAGATTATAGACAATAGATAGACTATAGACTAGACTATAGACTAGATCTAATAGACGAACTAGACTAGACTTAGACTAGACTATAGACTAGGCTAGACAAACCTAGACTTAGACTAGACTATAGATACCTAGACTATAGACTAGACGGGCCAAACCCTCTCTAATACCTGCTGCAGGGTGCACAAATGAAAAAATTGCTACGAATAAATGGGAAAAAGCATTGCAAATTAAAACAACAACTTAATCTTATAGTTCTGGGACACAATAATAGACATTTAAATTGTAACCCATACTTGCGAAATACTTATTTTTATTGTAAATTTTATACCATTGTTATATTGCCACAACAACAGAAATAATAACGAAAACCAAAATAGAATCGCTAAATAACAACTTTATTTGTACGTTTTTTTTTAGATTTTTATTTCTCATTTTGTTTACCGAAATTGTTCTATTACAAGAACAGGGAAAAAGTTTTCATTTAAGCCTATATTTGAGTTGCAAACAATTGTTGTTCTGTGAAATTGCTTGCAACACTCGTGTACACATATGTAAGCTGCTATATGCCTGTATGTTGAACATACATGTAAAGAGTTTATACATACTTTATTTTTGTTTAGTTTTCAAAAAATTAATACAATTCTAGATATTTTTTTGTGTTTTTGAACTTTACTAACATTTGTTAAACAAACGAAATTACAATCAATTGTATGAGTATATTGTGTGGCTTGACGTACATATATGTAGGAAAAATAATTTTGTTGTTTTTTTCTTCCTTATTTAAAGTTAGACACGCATGCTCATTGTTTAACACCCACGTAATGTTCTTGTTAAAATATTCACTAAATTGTGACACCCATAGTGTGAAAGTTGGTGGGCGAGTAGTTTTTAATATAAATAAATTTTATTTGTACGTAGAGTGGTATGCATATTCCGGATGTTTACCTAATGGTGAGAAAACTTATTTAGGTGTTTGAAAAAAATTGTTTAACTTAAATTAACATTTAAATGCCAATTTAATTTGTATAGGAAATATTAAGGAATTAAACTTTTACATAAAGGTTTATAGTATATTGTGGTTCGGCTTTAGTAAGTGATTAAGAAATTTTAAGTGGTAATTTAAAATTTGGAAAAAAAATAAATGTCTTAAATTGAGGAAAAATTAAATTTGCTGTATAATGTAAAAACTAAATATTTTTTGATGAAAATATTTTTGAAGAAAAATCGTGGGAAGAAATTCTGAACTTAAACAAGTAAGAGTGCTATATTTGGCTATGCCGAATCTTATATACCCACCATCTAACCGTATGTCGAAAATGGAGTGCTCCCCTATAAACATTAGGTTGATATTTGGAATAGGACTTAAGACAATTATGGACACAGCTCTTTCGGATAAAAAAACTAAAAATTTTTAAAAGCAAAATAGTTTTGTCCAATTTTTAAACCATGAACATATGTATATGGGAGGTAGAGTAAATTATAGACCGATTGTCGTAAAATTTGGAAGATAGATTTCGGTTCGTATAAATCTTATTTGTTTAATGAAATTTCGTCACTGTACTCGTATTTTGAGTGTTTATATCGAATTTCATCATTGTACTCGCATTTTTATGCCAGTAATAAGCGTTAAAGTAATTATATGAAGGGGGTCTTATATGGGGGTAGGATGAATTACCAATCCATTCCGTATTAAAATCGGTACAAAGATTAACGTTCTTATAAATGTGGCTGATGTCGAACTTGTATTTTTAAGCCAGTAATGAGCGTTAAAGTAATTTTGTGATGGGAACCTTATATGGGAGGTAGGGTCAATTATGAACCGATGCTCATACAAATCTGCATACCAGATTTTGGCACGCATTAAATTATTTTGTGAAGGCGACCTTATATGGGGAAAGGGTAAATTATGGACTGATTCTCATAAAATCCGGTAGAGAGATTTTGGCTTGTAAGAAACTTATTCGAATTTGATCTGATGGGGACCTTATATGGGGGGTAGGGTCAATTATAGAGCGATCCTCATAGAATTTGGTAGATAGATCTTGTTCGGGGGGACACTTGTATGGAGGCTATCCGAAAACGTGGACCGTTATTGCCCATTTTCAATACCAAACAAACCTTACCTATAGGAAATATTTCTGGAAAATTTCAACTCACTAACTCTTTCCGTTCGGACTCTATCGTGCTTTCAACAGAAAGAAAGACGGACGGACGGACATGGCTAGATCATAGAATTATAGAATCATAGAATTTAATAAGGACCCTGAATATATATACTTTTATGGGTCTATGATCAATATTTCGATGTGTTGCAAACGGAATGACAAAATCAATAGACATACAATTCCAAATTTTATTCAATTTAGAAAATTCTGCAAAATTTCAACTGACATTGAACTAGAGTGACTTTGTTTTTATAATATAGCTTCATTTGTCAATACAAATTGAGAGAACTTAAGAGTTATAAAAGATCAATTCCGACCAAAAGAGAGACGTTGAACGTCTAGTTCTCCCTGCGGGAATTTATGACAAACCTCAATATAATAACGAAATATCCTTTCATTTCAATTAAATTCGTGTCCCAGATGAATAAAAGCTCGGCTAGACATGGTAAAATTAATATGAATTCCAGATCAACTAATGTTTATAAATGAGCATTTAAGGGTTTTTCCAAAATCTAGTTTCTAGTCTTGCAAATTTTGTTGTAACTACTTAAACAAATTTGATTTTGTTTTATTTCAAAATAAATAAATTTAAAACTAATAAAACTGCCAAACTAATGGCAGTAATTTTTATTTAAAAATGTTTATCCCTTTAAATACTTTTCAAACATCCAGAAACAAAATCTCATTATTCTTATATTTAAACATACAATATGACTATGAAATAAAGGAGCAAATAGTTTTTTGAACAATATTTAAATGTTATAAACAGTACAATGAACTTTACCCAAAGCTGTGTATTTTTATTTATTTTTTTTTCAACTATTTTTTAACCATCTTTTCTTGAACAAATACTTTAACTATCTTCTACTAACTGACGTATATTTTTGGCATATAACAAGTGCAATAGCAGCAACAAATACATTGTAAACTTTCTCCCATTTAATATTTGTTTTCTTCCACCTTAATGTTGACTTAAAATTTGTTTCTCTAAACTTTTTTTTCTCGAATGCACAAGTATTTCATGTTGTACTTGTACAACTATGAGTAGAATTTTTTTTTTACTTCAATCTAAATAAAACTGGGGGATGGATGGATGCTTGTTTTACCAACATTCATATGTTTTATGTTTTCTGTTTCCCTATTTTCTTGGTTACTTTTTTGTAGCGTTTTTTTTTTTTTTTTTTGAGCAAAATTAAAAAACAACAAAAACCAAAAATAAATAAATAAAAATTATAAATAGAAAAATAAAATCACAGCGATCAAACAGAGTATGTATGTGTGTGTTTATAGGAATAACTCTTATTTTATATAACTCCTTTTCTTCCTTTGAAATCACACACTGCCCTGCAGTTCGAGGAATTGTTTCGAAGTAGTTATTTTACTTAAAACTACTGTTCAATTCACAATCGGTAGTAATCCTTGTCAATAACTTTTGCACTGATATTCAACAGTTACTGTAATGGATTACCTATGATGGCTTAAAAAACTAGTTCCTAAACTGCAGTAAATACAAACGATTTAAGTGCATTTAATCTCCTAGGGACACTGAGATAACGTCTTTGAATTACGAAAAAAGTAATGATCAGTCGAGATAGAAATTTAGGATATCTAGGGATACATTGACATTTTCTAAAACTGCTGGGAAATGCAAGGAGCAAAACACTTTGCAGTGTATCAGTAAGAACAGGAATCGCGAAGTTAAAATTGTATATTGAAAAGTTGAAAACTGTGAACATAAAACCAAAACCAACTGATGCAAGAAAAACGCCTTTAGCTACTTATAAAGAATCGTCCTGTTATTCTAAAAAAAAAAAATAGAAAAACAAAACAACAACTGTTAAAAAATAGGACGTATATAACATACGGGAACATTTAGAGCGATGCCAGATGGAAGATATATTCAAATGATAGCTTTACTTAAATAGAAAGAAATATCAGATTACATTGAAAACTTGAATAACACACAATCCATTTACCTCTCATATAAACTTTTTTTATCAACTTTCAAATCCAAACTTAAACAGTTCAATATGCAGATACATACATATGTATATATGTATGTGTGCTTAAATATTGCTTCAAACTTTTTTTTTACAAAAATTATTGATACTAAAAACTTGTGGCAACTTTTCATAACAAATATGAAAATATGATGTGTACTTATACTGCTACAACCAACTTTTTCATACTCATACATACCTATTTTCATATCCCATACATATACATAGATTCTCTCATACAAACATTTTAACTTTAACAGCAAGATTTCAAAACAAATATGTACGAAAAATAAATAATAATAAAAAAGTATACAACCTGCATTATGCAAAGTTTGATTTATGTCGTGTTAAATAAATACAAATAAAATTTTGAAAATTCTCAAAATAAATATATGAGTATCTTAAATTCATATTTGCCAAAGACAAAACAAAAATAAAAAAATACTGATTTGATATTTCACAAAATATTTTGGGGTTGCGTTTACTGAAGGATTGTATTTTTTAAAAATTTTACGCAAACAAATCAAATCTCCCCCTCTAAACTTGTTGTTTTAAAGTTTTATCATTAAGCAACATATATTTTTTTAGGTTAAACTAAGCATAATAAGTCTCAATTATATTTTTTAGTAGTTTTAAGCTCATTTAAATTTAGTGTCACTAAATGCAGTTATAAAGTGTTAAAAATGTACTTTTAGGATAAGGGAGATTTCCATAAATAAAATTAAAAACGGTTTAGGGTACCATAATCGATTTTTTTTATATAACAAGTAAGAATGTATAGTCGGATATGACCGATCATATAACATCCTACACCACTGAGTATGTTAAAAATATGGATTATTTATTTAATAATAACAAGTAAAATAGTCGATATATTTTTAATGAAAAAATGATTTTCTGAAGGAGGCTATACATACATATGCGGGGGCTAGGGATCAATTATGGACCAATCCTAACAAAATTTGGTGGATTGATTTTTGTTGACATTAATGTTAATTATACCGAATTTCATTGAAATACACGTGTTTATAAGGGAATTAACAACGTAGTATCATTTGTGCTTGTATAAAACGTAGTTGTGCCTATTATTGTAGGGATATTACAATAGTTGGCATAATTATGAGCTCCAAAACCCAATTTAGGGGGTCCAGTTGTATGGGGGCTAGGTGAAATAATGTACCAATATCAACCAAAATCAATAGGGTTCGTCCTTGGGTAAAAAGTAATATGTTTACCAAATTCCATCCAATGATCTTTAAAATTGCGGACTGTCGTTTGATTACAGACGGACGGACAGGGCTTAATAGATTCAGAAAATGATTCTGAGCCGATTGGTATACTTAAAACTGGGTATATGACCATTATTTCTATGCGTTACAAACATCAGCACAAATCCAATATATCCTTCCCACTAAAGTGGTGTAGAGTATAATAAAGCATTTAATTTGTATTTTTACCTTAATTACGAAAATGTTTAATAATCTGTTGACAAAAAAAGAGATTTTCTAAAATAGGGGCAAGGGTAAATAAGGGTCTATCCTTGATCATTTTGCTAGAAGGGTTCATGTTAGATTAAAGTTTTCTATGCACAATTTCATCGTGATACTAGGGTATAGAATTGAATTTTCACCTTCAAGTCATTTTCTGAAGAGCACTTTGTATGGTGGCTAGGATCAAATGAGGTCCGATCATTACGAAAATCGGCAGTATTATCTAAACTTATACAAAACTAAGATTTGCCAATTTTTGTAAAGATTCTACAAATTTTAACATAATTATAAGCCCAAAAGCCTTATTCTGGGGTACGGTTGTATGGGGACTAGGCGAAATTATATACTGATTTCAAACATTTTCAATAGGCTTCGACCTTGAGTCACAAGAAGAGTATGTTCAAAATTTCATCAAATTATCTTGAAAATTGGGTCTTCCGATTTTGACCCAACTTTTCAAAACGGAGTATGCCACTAGATTCTACGATCCAAAATTAAGTTTAGGTGTCTCGGCATTTTTCTGTGTCTTTTTGACATACTTACAGTGTAATTAAACAACTCTTTCAATGCTCTGATACTGTTGCGTTAGTATTTATCGATATGTTCGACGCCCAGTATATCACTCCGCCTATTTTCAATTTAATTTGTTAACTTAACATCTGGCATATCTTCTTTCTTCGAAATATCTTATCCTAGATGTAGAGAGAAATTCTGAGGCCAGATTCGGATTAAGTGCAGCTCAACCTTTTAGAAAAGTATACTCTGGGTTAAAAATGTATCGGCCTATGTAATTGAGTCATACACAGAGGGAAATAACCGGTAGAAAAGTACCGAAATTGATACAATCCGTTGTCAAAAGTGATCTTACCACGTTTGTTAACATTTAGACAACGGATGTGTATAAATTCTTAATAACACTCAGTTATCATTTTGTCAAACACCGTTGTAATTTTGCATCGTTGTCATTGCAACAACGCATTATTGTCATTTCGATTACAATTTATGTCATTTCGGCAATGCATCGTTGTGATTTCGACAACGAATCGTTGTCATTTTGACAACGCAAAGTTTTGTTTGGCAACATAGTGTTGTTATTATGGTAACACATAGCAAGTGAAAATTTTTTAGTTTTGCATACGTACATAAATATATCAAATGGATTTTTTTGAAGTCAATGCTTATTTCTATTCGGAGAACGATTATGATCAATTTTTTTAGTTATGTGTCATTTTTACTGGCCATATTTATTATTTCTTTATATCAAAAAAATATTTCATTTACATGAACATTAAGTTTGATATGTGCTTCTAAATTCTATTCTATTAAAATGTGAAAAAACAACTTTACATGAAATCAATAATAACAAAAAATGTAAACATATCTTGTGTATCCTGTTGACGCCACAAGAAAAATTTATTAGCTTATTCGAAGAAACGATTGTTGTTAGACACTTTAAGGGTGACCCAAATAAAAAAACCACACAGCAATAAATAATTTACAATTTAAACCCTTTTGGCAATATTAATATCGAAAATATTAAAAATTTTTATTACAAAAATATAAAACAACTTATTTAGTATTTGCATTAAAAGTTTTTTTTTTATATAGTTAAACTAAACCATTCAATATTGGCATCCCTAGCATAAATTCATAATATTTTTCATTTTGCCAAAATGTATTGGTATTGAGTATAAACAAACAAATTTAGACACACACATATAAAGACTTAATTCACATACAAATGGGGTAAGAATTAATGGTGCAACACAACACATTGACACCCACCGGATGCATCTTTAACTCACACATACACACAGCGGCACTCACATCTACATAAAGTCAAAAAGTCAGCAACAATTTTGAACATTATTATCAGTATAAAAAATTGATAAAAAAAAAAAATGAATGAACGAAACTTTATGTACACAATTTGCGGAATAAAAAAAACTATATTGTGTATAAACTATAGAAATATAACATGCAAACTTTTATTCGAACGATATGACGACGAAAATCTCATAAACTTTTAATGTGTGTTTGTTTGGATGTAGGTTTTCTTCTTAACGTTATTTTTTCCAGTGAAAAAAATAGAAATGTTAAAATCAGTCTTTTTTTTAAATAAGTAGTTTTCGTTGGAAACCATAAAGATGAAAATAGAACCTTTAAAACACTAAAAGAAATTTGTGGTCTTATATAAACCACCCTACATTTCCAGGAAGCAACCAGAACTGAAAAAGAAGTGATTAAGTAATCGAATAAAGCGATTTGACAAATATTTATATTGCTGAATAGTAGTCATTAAAAAGTAAGTTGTTGAGTAAGCACAGGTCATTACCAAGTTTTTCACTAGGGAATTAGGTTAGAGTAGTTAGTTTGAAAGGAGGATATATAAACATCAAATTCGAAGATATACATCTGGACCTCTATTGGTTCTGTTGCCATCAGCGTCCTTTACCAGTGCCACAGGTGGGAAATCGAACCCACCACTTCCGTTTTACCAGACTACAACAGTAACCGTTAACCTATCGGAGGCCACTAGGTTAGATAAGGTTGATAGGAAGATGTTTTCTACATCGAATCCGAAAAAACACCTAACCCACTATCGGGTCAGATGTGCGCTACTCCTCAATGTGCCTTCGTATTAACTCTTGTGATGCAAAGTTAAAGTTGAGATAGATTAAAATCTTTTTCAAAATGATCCCACAGATTTTTGCTCACTGTATAAAAGTTTGACTTAAGGGAAGAGTGCAGCGTTTTTTTTCGCCAAAAAAAAAATCTCTTATACACTAAGTTTATGCTTATAATGGATAACATATTTTTATATATATAGAGATTTACTTGCACAGACATATACTTACACTTACTTATTTATTCACTTACTACATTCTTATACTACTCCCTTACAGCAGAAAAAAAAAAAATTACAAAATGAAGATGAAAATAAAAAAGATTCCTGCATAATGCAATATTTGCTTACGGCTCTTTATATGAAAATAAAAGAATTTCATTTTCAAGGATGGAAATAGCAAAAAAAAACTGCTATTTTGAGGGATAAGAAACATATTTTTGGGGGTAGATAAAACAGCCTTTGGAGTCAAAGAAAAAAAATCTACTAGAACCTACACTATTGGAATATTTTCACAGTGGACAAAGCAAAGAAATTGTTTTAGATTTTAAATAGTCGGAATCAAAATTTTAAATTTTAGAAAAGATCTAAATCTAATTGTATCTAATATTAAAATTTTTTAGTGAAAATTTGAGATTTTTAGTGAAAAATCTAACTTTTAGATAAAAATTTACTTATTAACTAAATAATTAAATTTATATTGCGTAATCAAAATTTTAGTAATAAATCAATTATTTGGTAAAATATCACATTTTTGATGAAAAATATAATTTTTCGTAGATAATAAATTTTTAATCAAAAATCTAATTTTTGGTAAAAAATCGAATTTTTAGTAAAAAATTAAATATTTGGTGAAAAATTACAATTTCGTACGCCCACAGTTGATGGTCCGCCCACCTTTGTTTTGTTTTTGCATTTAGGTCACACAGCGACTTAAACAAATTCCAGGCATTAAGGAAAAGAACTGTGAATATTTCAAGAAAAATTTAAAAATTTAGCCATCCACTGTCGGTCCCGTTGCCCTATGTTTTGAAACTCAGTAATCCCTAAGAACTTTCCAATCGGGAGTGCTGTATCTGGAATAATATCGCTCCCAAGTTGTTTGGATCTAATTTCGATGAAAGTCCTGTTTGTTTGGATCTAATTTCGATGAAAGTCCTGTTTAGAGCCATTCTGATAACGTGTTCTACATTCGTCTGCATCTGCTCGTTCAATCTTGTACGGTTGTGCCCCTAATCCAGTGTGTACACTTAAAATTTCGGAGTTGCTCATTCTGGGAGAGGTTTTCGTTGGGTTACCACATATGATCTATGTGCTCCTATGTGCACCGTTCCAGTATTCTAAGAGGACTTATGAGATTCTCTCGCCCCTATTTTTAAATCACACCTCTACGTCTTAAACGGTTTCGTATTCGTCAGTTTAACATCCTCGAGTTCACTTCATTTTACCGTAAGTACATTGTTAACTGTTTATTACCGATTGGCCAGGTATCCATATCTTACAAAGCTTGACTCTGGAAGAGTATTCCGTTAATGATCTCTTACAGTCCGCTAAATATGTTAACTTCATATGCACACTAATTATAATCCAGCTTAAAAGGTAGATGGAAACTTATATTGGGTTTAGCTAGTCTGGAAACTTATGTTGGGATTAGCTAGTCGATAATATATTTTTGTTTATGAATTTTCAATGTAGAACCCTAGTTTCAAGCCATTCGTGCAGTAACGGATTCCTACAGAAATATGCTCTAATATTACACAATAAACTTTGACTTAAAATGTATAAAATGTGTTCAAATCTTAGCGTTTTGTTAAGAGATTAAAATGAAAGTCTGTTAAAAAAACCACGGACCTAGACCATAAAGACCCACTGTTTACCAATAAACCCGTAAAAATATACTTAAATATGACGCTAACAGCAATAGTAATAACATCTACGTCAACTATAACAATCATACACACATGTATTACAGGACAAGGATATTCTTGTTATAAAAAATTCATACGTTACAATACATACATACATACATCCATAGGTGGGAGTAGTATACGTGTAAGTATATGCCAAAAGTTGTAAATGTTTGGAACCACAGTAATACCGTCAGTAATACACCTAAGTATATTCCCCAAAAGGTAAAAGTTTTGCGCTTGCAAAACAAGAAACTAAAAAAAGTATAAGACACATAAGTACTTACAGCATATAACACAAATTGCATTTATGAATGTGCAGCAATGTTCAAGTACATGTGTATGTGTATAAGCAACATTCATATCCTTTTAGCCTCATACAGAGAAACTGTATGTTCTCTTTTGGGTTTGAAACATAGTTGCAGGCATAGTAGGTTAAATCATCTTGCAACAAACAGCAACAGCAAAAAAAAAAAGGCTGGTAAAACTTAAAGATTTTATTTAAGGTGAGCTTTTATTTGATTTTTTTGGGTTCGTAAAAAGTAAAAGAGACTTTTTTTCTTCTTTAGATTTGTTAAAAATGAGTTAAAAATTGAAAACATAAGGAGTCGCAATTTCTCTGTTGAATTTTTAATGTAATCACATTTTGTCAAATAAAAGTCAACAAGAGCGTTTGGTTGTGCCTGATTCTTGCATGGTTGATGATTGTAGTTGGTTCTACAAAAATCTCAAAAGTTCTTTCGTTAGTTTTTATTTCGGTGTTGCTTTTTTTTTGTTGTTTTTGGTGGTAAGAATAAAATAAAATTTTTATAATTCTGGTTGGGGTTTAGAGAGAAAATAAACTCTTTTAATTTGATATACTTTGTATAATCAGCAAAGTTAAAAGTACATAATGCAAGCAGGTAAATACTTATTTCTTTTTTTCATTTTCTTTAGAGTAATTTAAAGCTGTAGTTGTGCCTTTATAATATGTATATGGAAACATGTATCTTTGATGCGAAAAACTGATTACTTTTGAAAATATTACTTTGAAATTATGAAAGAAGTATATTTTTCTTTTGAGGGCATTAATTTCTTTGCATTTGATTTAATTGTTTCTGTTTTTATATACTAAAAATATGGAAAATATAAACATTAAGTAAAAGTAATCAGTAACCAAAGTAATCAGCCCGCAAACAATTTTTGTATATATTTCCTTATACCAATGGTGTTAACTGTTTCGAAATTCCTACATTTTTTCATTCTTATACCAAAGAAAATCATTTCTCTTTGAATAAGTATTAAGCATATACAGTAACAACAATAAATATTTTGTTTGTGTTTAGGGCATTTAATCATTACAGTAATAAAAGTGCCAAATGTCTGAGCCATAACGACTTAACAACAATATCCTGATAAGGTCCTTATAGTATTTATACTTGTGTACATGCGTGTGTGTGTTAAAATAACCATTAATTCATAAACTAATCGTAACAATAACTTATGCAACTAAACACCATTAACACTCACTCTCAGACTCATAGATTCTGTCAGGTTGCCACAAAACATTTATCCAAATAGTCGCATAAAATAGCCAAGAGCGTAAGCTTTACATTGCACCTGTGATTATGTAAATTTTGAAATGTATACATATAAAGCTAAATATACTGTATGGCTAAGTACCCTGCAATTTTAAAGTGAAAAAAATCCAACTTTCCTTGCTTTAAGTATAACATTATCATATATAACTCCTTTCCACGAATACTCCAATCCTGGCAAATATAATTTACAATAACTTCCCTATATCAAGTTTAGTAGTCAAAAGTCATGTGATTTGATTAGTATATAGTGGTCAATGTGGAACATGCTCCACAGACTGTCGAGCCCATTTACAATATATATAAACATGTGTACACATACATTGAATGAGGATGTAACTACGATTTAATGAAGGAGTGTGGATGTATATTTATAATTGCATACATTCATTTGTAAGCTTTTAAAAAAATATGTAGCTTTAAGGCATAAACTTATTTTCAAACTTACAGTTGCGTTCAAAATAATAGGAGTGAAAATTTCAAAAAATTTAAATATAAATTTTTTAGTGAAATATTTAGATTTTAAATTAAATATTTTTATAATTTGTTTATTTAACTTGTTCTCTAATTTTTATAATCATTATTTTAAATATTTAAGAAATTTATTTAAAAAAATTTATATTTTTTTAAATTTATATACAAAATCTGTTGTTCAAAATAATAGGAGTATTCGTTTTAAGTTCAAATATTTTTAAAATAAAAACAAAAATGAAGGGAATTTCATCTAAAATATTATTAATTAATGTGTAGCAGTACAACATCAGTTATTTTTGTCAATATTTTATTTAGAATTTGGGTATATGAGCCTCTGGAACTTAATGTCTTTCCGACAACGGTTTTGAGGGGCTTGATGAAACATGTCGTGGCCGATTATCCACAAATATGCAGTTATTTATTCAGAAAATCTTAAAAGATGTTATATGCAAGGTCTTTTAACATTTTGCTTTAGAATCAGTAAGTCGACAACCATGAAATGGCCTACTTTCTATGGAACGACCTTCCACCAATTTGGAATCAATAATGTTTTCATACCACAACACCGCCATTTTATCAAATTTGTTTATTGGAAATATGAGAACATATCTTGGGGTAATATGTTTACCTACAACATTTGGTCTACGATACCATTTTACAATTTATTAGACCATACCCTTTTTGTCAAGACCCATCATTAATCATTTATATTATACGAATTCTTTGAAAGTTGGTTAGAGCTTAATATTTTTTGATTAATGGACATCCAACATATTTTCTGAGTTCATTTAGATTAAAAAATGTAATTTGTTGTCGTATTCATGCATTAAAAATTCATCCATGTATGAAACCACCTCTGAATGCGTTACTTAGCAAACTTTATGGGTTTCACTATATGCTTTATGGTCTGAAATGAAATTTTTTCAAAAAAGATTTGTTTAAAAATTGATCTGAACTAACTGAATATTGATAACGATGTTTAATAACTACAATTTGGATTAGTTTCACTAATTTGGGACGCCCTAATGGGATTAATTTTAAAAAATTATAACCGCTTAAGGGAAGCACTTATAATATTTGAATAAAATGTTTATTTTTTATGCGAAATTTTAAAACATTTGACTTGCAAAAGTATTCAAAAAATCTTTTAATGAAATTACCATGAGATTTTTCATATTTTTTTCGCGATATTTTCATAATTTTCAAGATATTTGAACAGATTTCATTTTCTTCAATTCAGACATTTTATTTCAGGATTTTAAATGAAATAATTCTGAAATGAGCTTAAAATTACTTAAAATCATCTAAATATAACAGTTTTATATTACATTTTTAATATTTACAACGAATAATGTAAATTAATCTAACTTAGATTATATAATATACGGTACTCCTATTTTTTTGAACAGTCGAAATCGGATATGGATTTCGAAAAAAGTGAATACCAAAAAAACTAATGAACCTGTATAAAAAATTTCATTCGTTTTGTATCTTAAACACTTAACAAACAAATATCGTGAAAAAACATTGGTTTTCTGTAAATGTTTCTTTTTAAAATCGAGCAGCACAATTATTTTTAAGTCTCACTCCTATTATTTTGAACGCAGCTGTACATATCTATGTGAAATTTAAATTTTATATACCCTAATATTATAGTACATATGTATATACCGATATAAACATTTGTTTATGTAGTTGTAACGAATTTGTCTGTAAGTATACCTAGTACTTTCATAAGTCGGATTATTATACCCACCATCAATAAAGATAGGGGGTATATTGATTTTATCATTCAGTTTGTAACACATTGAAATATTAGTACTTATATGTATATATTCTGGTTATATATCTTTATAAATAAAAGAGTAATTTTTGCTCGTAATCAATAAACTGAAATCTACTTCACCTATGGGGGCAAAACTTAAAATATACATTCAAGGTATCGTGAGGGCTTGTCAAGTTTTAAAACTATCCGTTAGATGTCGCCGCAGTATTAATTTTTAGTCAATTACACTTAAACCGCCGCACAGTGAGACATTTGGTACTTTTAGAACGACAAAAATAAAAAATTAAACGCTTTCCAATTGTCTTGCTTGTTATTATAGTTAACAGTAAACAATCCATATACTATAGAAAAATAACTAAAAATATTGCAGAGTTCCTTTAACCCGAAATATAGGTGCTCAAAGTTGCTACTTTAAAAATAAAATAATTTTCTTGTAATATTTCTGAAGCGGCATATTAATTTTAAATGCTTATATCTTGGTAAATATTTCAGATATTTATATAGTTTCTTCAGTGTATTATAACTTAGTACTTCAAGATTATTCTGCAATGATTTTTTAGACAAAAGCTCAATTTTTATTTTTATTTTTAACTCTAAGAAAAAATAATATTAATAATAAAAAGATATTTAAAAATTATATTTTTAATGGAATAGATCTAATGACTGCAGCCAATTGCAGTTATCTAATTATAACCCTTGCATAGGAAATTTTCTATAGAAACATATATATGAAAATTGGCTGCGATCTTTTGAGATCTTCAGAGATATTCAAAAAAATTAGACTGTCCTATAGAATTTAATATGTTTTTGTTTTTTTTTTAATTAAGTGTAAACTCACGTTAGGGGTATATATAAATTTTGGCCTTGGCACCATGTATTAACCCACAATTAGTGCTCTTAAAAAAAATTACTTAAGCCAATCAGGTGTCTTAGCTTTATTTAAAAAGTAAAATTTTCTGTTTATTTCCAGATTTAAATTCATAGATTATAAATTTATTTTGTTCTTTGTAAAAACCGCGGAATTTATATTTTATTTTAAATTTTAATTAGAGTATAAATTGTTTGTTAATGTTGCATTCAATTATTTGCAAATATTTGTACAATTTGATAAAAATTTCTAAGACTGACAACCCTAATATTCATTAGGGTGGTTATATAAAGCATGTTTTTAAAAATTATAGAAGAGCATGCACTAAACTGTAATGCAGAGCATTTGAGACAAATCGGATAATACTAACCCGTTTAAAACAGTATCTAAACGGTGAAAATTTGTTTAAATAGGAAAATGGGTTTTATTAACTTTTTGCAGAGACTGTGCTACAAATATTTATATTTTGCATTTTCTTATAAATAAATAGCAATCTGTATAAAATTGTCTTTCTAAAAATATATAAAAATTCAAAATCGATTGCAAAAGTTTTGAGATATATGGGACCAAAAATTTAATTTTTATTCAATGTATACTTGTAAAAAATGGGCGTGGCAGCAGTCTTATCGTGCTGATTATTATGTGGAGCGTTTGGCCAATTGTTTGCTAACTGTAACTAAAATTAGAACTCAATATCACTAAGATTTGATTAATGTCGTTCTAAAAGTGCCAAATGTCTCATTGTGCGCCGAACGGATTATTTTCAAATTTATAGATCTTTAAGTGGATATTTCACATGTCCCGTTAAGTATAAAAACGATTTAGTCATGCCCTTCGTCTGAAATATGAATTTTGGGGAAATTTACTCGTATCTTAGCAATTTATTAACGGCAGTTGGATATCTTTTGTAAAAGTTATAAGCAAATACAAATTTAAAAAAAAGTTTGTTTTAAAAAGTAATTGAATTTTTGTCCTAAGCGATGATCGATTAAGATCATACATTACTCTTTAAATTAAAATTAAAAGTTGTTTATTATTGCATCACATCTATACAAAATATAATATTTTCTTGGGTTGTAATCAAAATTTGAACCAATTTTGCTGATTTTAAAATCGAATTTTAATCTTAAGAAAATTTATTTCAATATACAGTCATGGGGCAAAGCTTTATCGACTCAGTTATCTATAAAGATCCAGTATATATACTTTTATTCCATAAAAAAGATGGGAATTTTGTCATTCCGTTTGTAACACATCAATATCTTGATCATAGACCCACAAAAGTATATATATTCTGGGCCCTTATTAAATTCTAAGACGCTCTAGCCATGTCTGTACGTCTGTCTAACTGTCTATTGAAAATGGGCAATATCAGTCCACGTTTTCGCATAGCACCCATACAAGTGGCCCCCAGGAAAAACAGCTTTAACAGTCATAACTGTTTTAAAAGTAACTGTTTTAAAAGTAAAAGAGTATAGCGATGAAATTCCACATAAATAAGTTTTATATGAGCCAAATTCTCTCTACCAAAGTTTATGAGGATCGATCCATAATTGACCCTACCCCCCCATATAAGGTCCTTTCAGAAAATGACTTTAACGCTCGCTACTGTCTTGAAAATACGAGTGTAGCGCTGGAATTCGACACTAGTAAGTTTCTTATGAGCACAAATCTGTCTACCAAATTTTATGAGAATCGGTTTTAAAAATTAATATTTTGTTAATCCGAAAGGGATGTGTCCATAATTGACTTAAGCCCTATTTCAAATATTAACCTAATGTTTATAGGAGAGCATTCTATTTAAGGCATACGTTTTGATGGTGGGTATATAAGATTCGGAATATAAGTCGAATATAACACTCTTTCTTGTTGAGTCTGAAATAAAATATTGTAGAAATTACAAACGGAATGACAAACTTATATATTCCCTTTCTCGAAGGCAAAGAGCATAAAAATGGAGCAAGTGGAAAATTTTATCGAATCTTATGAAAGTACTAGGTTCATATGTACCTATTTATATATACATTCAATTTAATTTAGAATTTTATTTAAAATCTAGTCTGTGGTATGTGGTGCTACATACTCTGATTAGGTTTGAATTGTAATGGGTGCGTGTGTTACATTTTTTGTGCAGTTATGATAAAGAGTTTGTTCTAGAAATATCTTTGATTATATATAGTGTTCATAGCATAAGTTTTGTGATGAAATTAATACTTTAGCACTCGATAGCCAAAGAAATATGTCGATTAAGTACTAAGCGCAAAATCTTAAAATCATAATAGCTCAAATCTGGAAAATATTGAAAATCAGTTGTAACATTTTCAGGTTAAAATTTTTTTTAGAAGTGTTATATTCTACCCAGAAGAAGAGAAGTAGCCAGAATTTATTTTTTAAGAATATAATTCATTTTTTAAGAATGGGGTTATTTGTAAGCGGTCGTCATAATGCCTTATTTAGCTCCCTATTTGTAATCGAGCAAGTAAAGTCTCCAATGACTTAGTGAAAAGCTTTTATATTAGCTTTTTAACTGAAATATTTTAATTATCAAACAATATGTTACAATTTTTCAAATATTTGCTTAATAAATGTTTTACGAAATTAAGCATATATTTGATATCATTATGAAATATTTTGATTACAAATATGGCTTAAAGTAAAATTGAAATATAACTTCTACAAAGAATTCAAACCACTAGAGACTGATTAATCCATAAATGTTAGTTTGTATGCAGATATATACATATATATATATGCGTTCGTATATGTGATACTTACTATGAATTGCACTAAACCACTTATGCCTCATAAATTTAAGATTAGAAATAAATTTGAAACTATTTATCCTTTATGCCCATACAAACATATGGGCAGTTGTATATTAAAATGAGCCATAATAAAATATTATAATATTATCTACACACAAATATGTATCTAAGTGCATTCATTCATTCATTTGGTTGTTTAACATACATATTTATGTTGAATAGAGATATTTTTGGTAACAATTTGCAATTTGCGCTTTTTAACCTTTAGGCCTTTTATAAAACAAACTAGTTAACAATAGCATAAACTTAAAATTTCACATATAAGCTCTGAGACTACTACCACCAACCAACCACTGACTTGTTTGGCATTGTACTGCAATTTATGTTTGATGGTAAATATTACATTTTTGGAAACTCCATACACATACAGCATCATAAATGTAAAAACAACATAAACATAAATACAAGTATTTTAACACCATATTCCAACAATGACCATTCAAACAAAATGTTTATTGCTACAAAGAGCAGGCCTAAATAGTTCTATGTAGTTGCTGCTAAAATATACAATTCCTCTTCAAGTACACTTGTTATACGCACAATTATATTTGTATCTAGAGATTTATAATTTTGGTTTCTAACTTTGATATTGATTAATTTGTATAATTAAGCAGAAACCTTTACTTAATACTCCTCTGTGTTGTATTCTGTTCTCTGCTATGTTGGGGCTGTGCTATTCATTGCCATGCAATGCCAGCACATGGAATTAAATGTTATATTGGACAATATTGCTTATTCATAAGTCAATTAAAATTTTCCCCCCGGAGGATAACAGAATTATAAATGCAAGTACACTAGTACGAATATTAAACATAAAATGCAGCAGCAACAACAACAGCAGTCGAGTGAGTGCATTTTGAACAAGTGCATTTTACCAGTCACCAGTTTAGTTTTAGTATTCGCCCCATAACATTCACTCAACCGACATTCATAAAAACCGCACGACATATTATCTGTAATCCTAACCGATAAAACCACAACTTATTAAACCACAAAACATGTTATACAACCATCCTAAGAAGTAGGAGGCTAAACCTAAACCTTAACTATGGCAATAACTTAAAATACTTAGTTCAAAGAAAGGATGAAATCAACCGTAACCATAAGATGTAGTTTTTTTTCTTCTTCTTCTTCTTTTGTCTTATACATTTTATGAAACAAATATTTTATATTCATTCCTATATGAAATAAGCATCAATTACAAATACCACTTTATAAGCATTCAATTTCTAATTTATGTATAAATTGGTTTCGAGGGTGCGCAATTACCCAATGAATAATTTTAAATACGTTTGTAATGCATCGAAATGTTTATTAGAATTAGGAAAAACTTTTCGCGATTATTTAGGGAGTCCATTTGAAACAGTTGCATTTTAATTATACTCTAGAAAATTCTTGCCATATCCGTCTGTCTATTGAAAGCACGATAAGGGTATGGCGAAAATCCGGACATATTTGGCTCTAGTCCCCACAGAAGATTGTCTCCTGAAATTTAAATTAAATTTAATGGTTTAAAAATAAGACTGCCCACAGTTAGTTTTGAAAGCAATTGAAAACCGAAACCAAAATGTCAAGGCTTAAGAGCAAGTACTTACGTATATAGTTATATCTAAGTAGAGGTTCTATAGTCGACTTTTTGCGTTTAGTTAAATTTTCAACTTTTCGACTTTTTGCATTTTATGAAAAGTGTATTTTTCGACCTTTAGACTTTTTTATACAATTAAAAGTCGACTTTCAGTCTTTTATAAATAGTCGACTTTTACCGACTTTCTTGGACCTTTTTCCAATTTTTCCGACTTTTAGACTATTTTTGACTTTTTCCGAATATTCTAGAGATTTTGACATTTTTCGACTTTTTAAAATTTTTTACTTTTTCTACTATTTTCGAGTTTTTGACTATTTCCGACTATCTTCGACTTTTTTTGTCTTTTTTCGACCTTTACGTATTTTTTTCGTCTTTTTTCGACTTTTGACGACTTTTTTCGACTATTTTCGATTTTTTCGACTTTTTACCATTTTTCGACTTTTTTTGACTTTTATTTACAAAGTCGACTTTTTGACTTTTTTCATAAACGAAAGTCGATTTATCGACTTTTTTGGAACAAAATAAATACTTTAGTAAGTACAAGTGTTTACCATGTTTTTTTTTTTGGCAAATTGATCACTTTTTTCAAATTCAATAGGTTCTGTTCAAAGTTTACTTGTATCCGAAAATAACTTCAAAGTTCATATTAGAACCGATATAATGTATGATATAATAAGAAAGGGATCGATCCATAATAAACTAATTCCATATTTTATAGTGACCTTCCAGAATTCCATCCAAACGTATTCTCAGAAGTTAAGAATTTCATAGTCTCGTCACCTAAATTTGCTCACTTGCAAATTGAGGAATTCAAATGAGTTCCCATATAATAATAATTAATATCCACACTCCCATTTTTTAAACTCTTTCTATTTTTTCTCACATAAATTATCTACTGGGTTTTGTTTGCCTATCCAAAACTAATCAATTTAATTTACTTAAAATGAAGTTTTCTGATTGGTTGGCATTAAAATTTTACTAATAGCTTAATACACTAAATTTCATTAAATCATTTATGATCATAAATCAAAATTTTAAATCTTCTTATTGACAAAATACTTTCGACACTCACCACTTTTTTTTTTGTTTTTTGTTGTGTTGGCTGATTTAATTTCAACTCAAACCTCATACCACAATCACCTCTGTCATCATTATTTTCATAAACTTAAGCAAAAGTTCATTTTCTTTTAGAGTTGAGAGTTAATTAATCATTTTTCAAAGAAAATCTTATTTAGAAATGAACCAAATGAAGAGGATCCGGCAAAAACAGAGATGAACTTAACTAACTGCCAAAAGTGCTTTACAATACACTTGTCAGTTAGTTAGTTAGTTTTTTTTGTGGCCCTACTTCATTTATAAAATATTTTTCATTTTCAATATAAATTTGGAGTGAAACGGAGTTGGAGTGTGAGTTACAAGTGGCTGTTGGTTGGAATGATGGTGTTTTGTTCTTTGGTCACACACAAAAAAGTTCCTAAACAAAAATGGTTTTTATGCTAAATTTACAAATAAAATAAAATTCTATAGAATGGCAAGTTTGGGTCAACGGCAAAATATGTTGTAAACAAACAGAGATTGACTCTATGGGTATGCTCCATTCAACTCTAGAGAGGCAAATAATTTTATTTTATAAAAATAAAACTGGTCCCTTTTAGCATCGCATCTGGTTGTATGTACGTATGTATGTATTGGTATGTAGTTATAGGTTTTTGTTTGTAGTAGTTAGTTGTTTATTTTTCATTATTATCAGTTCACTATGGGTTGGTGTTCATGAAATACATATGTAGTTTTGTATCTATTAAACCACTCAGACCAAATGTTTGAATCTAGTAGATCCATATATTATTAGCAAAATAGATCCACTATGTAGGGATTTTTGGAATATAAAATATTTAAGTGTAAAATGCGGTAAAAGGATACCCCCACCACATATAAAGTACTTCTTTATATTATAAAATTCGCTTATTGCTCTAAGACTAATCAATGGACTAATAGAATTAGTCAATAGGTTAGAAAATAGATTAGTCCATAGACTAGTTCATATTCAAATCAATAGATAGATATTAGATTAGATTACTATGCTATTTTGTTCAATAAAATAGTCAATGGAGTATTACATAGACTAGTCATCCATAGACTGATAGACAAGTCCATATACTAGTCAATGGAATGGTCCATATACTAGTCAATATAAGAGTCTATAGGCTAGTCTAGTTAATATAATAATCCATAATCAATAGACTATCGCAAAGACCTTTAGTCCATAGAACCTTTATTTAATAGAAAAGATAATAGAATAATCCATAGACTAGTCAATAGAATAGTCCATATAATAATCTATAAACTGGTCAATATACTACTCTATATGGGCTATTCCGTAGAATAGTCAACAGACTATACAATTGATCTGTTCATAGACAATAGATTAGACAATAAACTAGTCAATAGACGATTACATAGTCTAGCCAATGGACTTTAACTCGTTTATCCATGGACTAGTCATTAGACTAATCAATTTCCTAGTATACAGATTATTTCAGACTTATAATACTAGTCCACTGACTAGTCTATAAGAAATAAAAAAGCCGAAAAGTTGTTTCTGTAAGTACTTCCTGGTATGATAATGTCCAATATACTTTCTTCTAATATTACTTCTAAAATTGTTTATCAAATTGTTTAAATTTTATCCTTTATTCTCTAAAAGAATAATAATACATACATTTAGTTTTATATACTAAATAAATAAGCTCTTATTAGAACTTATTTGGTCAATATTTTTTTCTGTGTACAAAACATTAAGAAAAAACCGATAGACTAGTCAATATAATAGTCTATAGGCTAGTCTAGTTAAAAGAATAAACCATAATCAATAGACTATTCAATAGAATAGTCCATTGACTAGCCTATAAACTAGTCAATAGAGTAGTATATGGACGTAGTTAATAGACAAATCCGTAGAATAGTCAACAGACTATATAATAAATTTGTCCATAGACAATAGATTAGACAATAAACTAGTCAATAGACTAGATTACATAGTCTATCTTTAGTAGATAGATTATTTCATAGACTTATTAAAATACTAGTCCACTGACTAGTCAATATGCAATAGAAAAAAGCCGAAAAGATGTTTATATAAGTTCTTCCTGGGATGATAATATCCAATATACTTTCTTTTAATATTACGTCTAAAATTGTCTATCAAATTGTTTAAATTTTATCGTTTATTCTCTAAAAGAATAATAATACATACATTTAATTTTATATACTAAATAAATAAGCCCTTATTAGAACTTATTTGACCAATATTTTTTTCAGTGTACAAAACTTTAAGAAAAAACTCTTAAATTATTTGCAAAACAATCAAAATTAAAAGTGGAGATGATAATAAAGTGTAATAATTATTACACAAAATATAATATTAAAATGTGAGAGAAGAATAAAGAAAATATACAAGAACAACCAAAAATACAAAAACTTACATTTTTTGTGATATCACTTTAATTCTCTTTATTATGATTTTCATAATGAGCATCACAAAAAGAGCCAAACTTTTAATTGTAAATTTGAGTACATACTCACACACTAATTGTTGTTATTATTATATTTTTGTAAACAACAAACAACAAAACAAAGACACGACATCAATTACAATAAATAGCAAATAATATGCATTTTAAAGAGGTAAAGTTAATTGTTTTCTTGTTTTGCATCGATTTAATTGAGTGAGACTTTTTTCTTCTTTCCTTTTTATGAGTTATTTTTAATAAACAGTTAGATTTAGTACTCCACCAAGAAGACAAACAAGAAGAAATTCATTATTAAAGCAATAAAATCAGTTTGATTTCTATAGCAAACGGTATCGTTCGTCGTTAAGTAAGTAAATAAGCAAATAAATTATTAAAGTGAATTTTTTTAAAAAGTGCGCAACATTAATTCAAAACAAACAAGTGTGTTGTAATAAAAATTGCATGCAGAGTTTTGTTTAATAAAATTAATATTGTATAATAAGTGGTTTAAATAAAGTGTTATAAAAATGTCATTGTATTACAAAATACTTTGTGATAAAAAGTGTAAAATATTTTAAGAAATATTTATTTGTATTTAATTTGCAATTTTTTAAAAGGTAAAGTTTTATGATTAATGCTTTTAAATGAAATAAATAAATAAGTGTGAGTGTAAAATTATAATTTGATGAAGGAGCTTTATGTTGTATTTATTGGTGTGTTTTTAAATCGGTAATCGGTTCGGTCGCTTAAAAAGAAATCGGTAGCTGTTTAACAACAAAACTTGATTTTAGGTGAGTAATTGCTACACAATGTTTTCCTTTCAAAAACCTTTTTTTAATAGATTATATAAAATTATACTACTGAAGATAAAATACTACTTTTGAATGATTGCCGATTTGAATAGTCTAGTCTAGTCTAGTCTATAGTCTAGTCTATAGTCTAGTCTATAGTCTAGTCTATAGTCTAGTCTATAGTCTAGTCTATAGTCTAGTCTATAGTCTAGTCTATAGTCTAGTCTATAGTCTAGTCTATAGTCTAGTCTATAGTCTAGTCTATAGTCTAGTCTATAGTCTAGTCTATAGTCTAGTCTATAGTCTAGTCTATAGTCTAGTCTATAGTCTAGTCTATAGTCTAGTCTATAGTCTAGTCTAGTCTATAGTCTAGTCTATAGTCTAGTCTATAGTCTAGTCTATAGTCTAGTCTATAGTCTAGTCTATAGTCTAGTCTATAGTCTAGTCTATAGTCTAGTCTATAGTCTAGTCTATAGTCTAGTCTATAGTTCTAGTCTATAGTCTAGTCTCTAGTCTAGTCTATAGTCTAGTCTATAGTCTAGTCTATAGTCTAGTCTATAGTCTAGTCTATAGTCTAGTCTATAGTCTAGTCTATAGTCTAGTCTATAGTCTAGTCTATAGTCTAGTCTATAGTTCTAGTCTATAGTCTAGTCTATAGTCTAGTCTATAGTCTAGTCTATAGTCTAGTCTAAGTCTAGTCTAATAGTCTAGTCTATAGGTCTAGTCTATAGTCTAGTCTTATAGTCTAGTCTATAGTCTAGTCTATAGTCTAGTCTATAGTTAGTCTATAGTCTAGTCTATAGTCTAGTCTATAGTCTAGTCTATAGTCTAGTCTATAGTCTCGTCTATAGTCTAGTCTATAGTCTAGTCTATAGTCTAGTCTATAGTCTAGTCTATAGTCTAGTCTATAGTCTAGTCTATAGTCTAGTCTATAGTCTAGTCTACAGACTAGTCTATAGTCTAGTCTATAGTCTAGTCTACAGACTAGTCTATAGTCTAGTCTATAGTCTAGTCTATAGTCTAGTCTATAGTCTAGTCTATAGTCTAGTCTATAGTCTAGTCTATAGTCTAGTCTATAGTCTAGTCTATAGTCTAGTCTATAGTCTAGTCTATAGTCTAGTCTATAGTCTAGTCTATAGTCTAGTCTATAGTCTAGTCTATAGTCTAGTCTATAGTCTAGTCTATAGTCTAGTCTATAGTCTAGTCTATAGTCTAGTCTATAGTATAGTCTATAGTCTAGTCTATAGTCTAGTCTATAGTATAGTCTATAGTCTAGTCTATAGTCTAGTCTATAGTCTAGTCTATAGTCTAGTCTATAGTCTAGTCTATAGTCTAGTCTATAGTCTAGTCTATAGTCTAGTCTATAGTCTAGTCTATAGTCTAGTCTATAGTCTAGTCTATAGTCTAGTCTATAGTCTAGTCTATAGTCTAGTCTATAGTCTAGTCTATAGTCTAGTCTATAGTCTAGTCTATAGTCTAGTCTATAGTCTAGTCTATAGTCTAGTCTATAGTCTAGTCTATAGTCTAGTCTAGTCTAGTCTAGTCTAGTCTCATACATATTTTGATATCTTAATGTTCTTAATAATTGTTCAAATAAATGTAGAGATGTCATATCTATAAAATATCCCCATACATTGTGAATATTTAATATTTCTGATAAGTTTTCACTTCCATGGTTTTAAAGATAAAATGGCTTCTTTGTTGAAATGTTTAACCTGATGTTTAATTTTATGAAGGTAGCGTAAAAGTTTATCAAATATTGTCGACATGTGCTTAAAAAGTAGCGATTCTAAAATTTATTGCGATTGCGGAGGGGTGAGCTGAGTATGTGAGCTAAGTTTTCGGAAAAATAATATGAGAAAGTTAGACTTCTTCGATGTTGTTGCGGAATGCGTTATCCGCATAATATATGACTAAAACTCTTAGGGAATTTACTGTGTATTTGGAACTCAAATTTAAATTTTAAAATACCTACGAATTATTTTACTTCGTGGATTTTCGAATGGTAATTTAATATTATTGGTCTACAAAATGTAGTCCTGATAAACAACCGAAAAATTAAATTCAAAAAGTCACCAACGAACGAAAAATTTTGAGATATTTTCAATATTTTCTAACATATTTCTATAAAAGCAGAATATTGTTTTTTCATGATTTTTTCGATCGTCTTCGCTGATCCCCTAGGATTTTGCTACGGAACACTAGGGTCCGCGGACCCCATTTGTGAACTCTTAATTTATTTTATCCAAGGTTTAGAAAACAAATAGTGCTGTCAACTTTTTACATATCAAAATGTTTATGAAATAAAATAAATTTTGTGAATCAAAATGCTAAAAAAAAACATTTGTTTCAAATCTTACCATTTTCCACCCATTGTGCAATCATTTGGGGTATATTCTAAACCTTATTGTTGTGATTTGTGTTATTTACTTTAAACTTATAATTGGCTCTGTAAAAGATGTACAATGTACATACTCTTATACTATATACAAATTCTATACATACAATAAACATATATTTTTGTTATCCAAAAATTATTATGAAGTAGATAATGAAGCTACTGCATCATAAATCAAAATGTCAAAAGGAACTTAAACGTGAAAATTCGCATTATTAACACCAAAAAAGCAAAATGAGCAAAAACTCTATGGACCAAGCAAATAAAAAAGAATATTAAACTTGATTTTGAAGTAGGGTTGTTTCAACTTGAAAGAGAGCGAAAAAAAATAACTAAAGTTTCAAAATACATACTTCTACTTACTAACCAAAACCAGTAAAGTAATAAAATTACAAACAAAAAAAAAACTGAAAATAAAAGCGAAGGCTTTCATTCAGATTGTAACTCTAGTGGGTAATAGTTAACCATACTCTAGTGGGCTATCAACCACCTTTAAAGTGTCTTACGTACAAATATGTATAAACCAGTAGTCGAAAATTTATGATTTTTATAAACTGCTGCTGAAGTATTTAATAATATCTAGATAATGTTCTTCACCCTCTTCAATTGTTGTGTTGAAAAATTTGATCTCAAACACCAACAGGGGAGTACCGCTATGGGAAGGGGAGAAGAGAATATAATCAAAATCAAAATATATGTTCAACTGGGGAATTATTTCTACATAAAGCAAAAGAAAAAAATTTACAAAATAGTAACTTAATTTCTTTTGGTATGTTATACGAACGTGCTTAATAAAATATATTTTGAATTTCGCAGTTAGTCATTCATTCAACCAACCAGCCAGTCAGTCAGTCATTCACTCAGTCACATATACTTTTATCCTTTTTATACATCCCTTAAGACAATACAGCTGATTAATTTAATTTGTAAAGTAAAAATAAATTGTTTTGTCATACATTCATGTAGAAAAGACATACATATGTACATATGTTTATTTTACTTATAGAAACATACTTATGTCTGTATATTTATCCTTCAGTTTAAGCTATTAATTTAATACTACAATACAAATTGTTAATATGTCAAAAGATATGTACATATATACAAACATACATATATACACATTTATTTTCAAAAATTGTTTAACTTTAAAAGCAACCTAATAGAACTTTTTAATTCGGTTTGAAACCGATCTAGTTCAATCCCATCGTCCGACTGTCAATTTGTTTAAGAATGATATGATACAACACATTTGTAAATTTGGCTAATTAAGGAAAATTTTTTGATGCAGTTAATAATCCTCTTCAAAATCCAGGATCCTCCCCATTTTCAGCGACAGTATACATCTTCGTATTTCGTTAGTTAGTGACTCTCTGGGAGTGATTACTTTTATTCTAAAATAGAAATAGATGAATTTCTTTTTAAAATAAAATCATCTCTAATTTGTCGACAAAGCAATTTAAACAATTACTCCTGCTACATGCAAAAAAAAAACCTTTTAAATATGTTAATTAAAATTAATCCTCAATTGTCTAGTGTTCCTAAAAAAACGTGTTATTTTATTTGGTTTGACAAAAAAAAAACCATAAACTCCTACTTTATTGTTCTAGATCATTATGTATGCAAAAGTAGATTTCGGCAATTTTACATTTAATTTTTTTGAATATTTTTCTTAACATAAATCTCATTGTTATAGAATTTGATGGGGCTTTTTCATGTCAAACATCTATTTATTCTTTTTTTTTAAGAAAAAGAACAAAATGCCTTTGACATAAAAGAAAAAAATTATAAAACAGCAAGTACAGATGATATTAGCACCATACTATGAATAACTAAATATATTTTACTTTTTTCTAAAAAGTTCATATCAAATACTATTTTGTTATACTAACTGACTTACGTTACTTCACTTTTTGCTTTCTTTTGCAACATTATCCTGAGTATGTTGCTTTAATGTCCTTTCCATTATTATCACATACATATAGTATACTTAATACATGGGGAACGTAGGAACGAACGAAAAATGAGCGAACGAACAAAGTATGGCTATTTATCATGTCGCGAAGATTTCTTTTTTTTTTTTTTTTGGTTGCTCCTGGTTTAAACTAAAAAATTTGATTTTTTCGCTTTTCGTTGTTTGCCATGAATACTAATATGAAATGTTGTTGCATATATTAAGGAGACATGACTTGTTTCCGGTTTTTTTCTTCATCTTATTTCACTGACTTCTTGATAGTTTATATGGTTTTTCTTCGGTATCTCTAAGCAGCTTGGTTGGTATTACATTGTCAAGATTATGTATATTGTGATTTCTTTTCTTGTTCTTCCTGGTCATATTCCTTATAGCTTTATATGATGAGATATTCCTTGATTTTTCTTCTTATTTTCAAAATGATGAAAAAAATTTGGACATTTTTAAGGCAGTTTTATATTCATAAGATTGTGTTATGAAAAATGCCAACGGAAATGAGCGACACACGTTAGGAATCTCAAGTATAGTTGAGAAACTGGTGGAAAATACTGACAGGCAAAATAATAGCTTGTACGATGTCACCATTTCCAATTTCATATTATACGTATGTCGACTATAGACTTGACTAGACTATAGACTAGACTAGACTAGACTATAGACTAGACTATAGACTAGACTATAGACTAGACTATAGACTAGACTATAGACTAGACTATAGACTAGACTATAGACTAGACTATAGACTAGACTATAGACTAGACTATAGACTAGACTATAGACTAGACTATAGACTAGACTATAGACTAGACTATAGACTAGACTATAGACTAGACTATAGACTAGACTATAGACTAGACTATAGACTAGACTATAGACTAGACTATAGACTAGACTATAGACTAGACTATAGACTAGACTATAGACTAGACTATAGACTAGACTATAGACTAGACTATAGACTAGACTATAGACTAGACTATAGACTAGACTATAGACTAGACTATAGACTAGACTATAGACTAGACTATAGACTAGACTATAGACTAGACTATAGACTAGACTATAGACTAGACTATAGACTAGACTATAGACTAGACTATAGACTAGACTATAGACTAGACTATAGACTAGACTATAGACTAGACTATAGACTAGACTATAGACTAGACTATAGACTAGACTATAGACTAGACTATACTAGACTATAGACTAGACTATACTAGACTATAGACTAGACTATAGACTAGACTATAGACTAGACTATACTAGACTATAGACTAGACTATAGACTAGACTACTAGACTATAGACTAGACTAGACTAGACTAGACTATAGACTAGACTATAGACTAGACTATAGACTAGACTATAGACTAGACTATAGACTAGACTATAGACTAGACTATAGACTAGACTATAGACTAGACTATAGACTAGACTATAGACTAGACTATAGACTAGACTATAGACTAGACTATAGACTAGACTATAGACTAGACTATAGACTAGACTATAGACTAGACTATAGACTAGACTATAGACTAGACTATAGACTAGACTATAGACTAGACTATAGACTAGACTATAGACTAGACTATAGACTAGACTATAGACTAGACTATAGACTAGACTATAGACTAGACTATAGACTAGACTATAGACTAGACTATAGACTAGACTATGGACTATACTTTTGACTACACTATATATTACAATAGACTAGACCATATACTAGATTATAGATTAGAATATTTGTAGACTGCTAGCGCCTTCACCGGAAATGGTGTATGCATTCTTCCCTTTCCTGTGGATTTCTTAAATGGTACAAAATAAACACTTGATAAAGTAGCATGGTCTGGTAGACTATATTTTCGTTTAGGTAACTAATATACTACATTACTCCACCTCCAAAAATCATTTTATAAGTGTGTAAATATGTACATATGTATATCCTCATATATGAATTTAAATCAACATCTATTTCTCACTTTTTATTTTAATATTTTGGTACTTTTTTCCAACATACATACTCCTTTTTTATTCAGTTGACTTTACACTCCAAGAAAGATATAATCTCGTATAAAGCAATTTATTATCATTTGTGGTGTTATAAACATATTAAAGCAAGATGAAAAAAGAGTAAAATTTATTTAACAAATGAAATTATTAAATAAAAAGGGTTGTGAGCCACTGTAAATACATAAACATTTTCTTAACCTCACAATTTATCTTAAAGAAAATTACATTTCAACTAAATCGGAAGGATTTGAAATTTATATTCATTTGTGTTAATAGACTCTAAAAGCAACCAACATTTTATTTCAATTTCTATGAAGATTGTAAAATGTTATACTCCTTCCCCCTTTCCCCACTATGGGGGATATGTAGGAGTATGCAGGTTGAACAGGAGCGTTTTTGCGATTGTGGAATTAAAGGGGATATTTTTAGAAAATATGTTTATATAGATAATTTTATGAAGCAGATAAGTAAAGGTACTTTTGTTAGTTTTAACAACTTAACTTATATTAGTTGCAGAAAAATAGTTTACTGCGCTTCTGAAAGCCCTTAGCCCAGAGAGAACACATTAACAATTTCGTTTTTATTTATGTTTGCGACTATTATTTTGTATCATTGTAAACAAAAAGATGCACATAATTTTATTTCCATTTATCAACCGGAAACGGAAAGTTCATTTCTAGCCAACACAACCCCAACAAGAATAACAACTTCACTTGATATTACTGACCAACCGACCAACCAATATTTTGTCGACAGCACAGTCTAGTAATAAACAACGTACAATAAATATGTATTACATAAATACCAAGTCCGAAACATACAAACAGTACAACACAATATCCTTTTACCCTCATACATTCTACTACTATTACTAAAATAGCAATTTGTCATAATTTAGTTTACGACAATTTACAACCAATGAAAACCAAGGAAGGAGATCAGACTTTGTAGTCAGTCGTATTAATAGAGTCAAGACAAACCTAAACAAAATAAAAACATTATATGGCTTGCAGTTAGTATTTGTTTTTTTATTATTCCACACAAAAAAAATGAATCCTGTGAAATACGCGTTTTTCTTTCGTTACAATACTACAAACATGTGTGTGTATTTGTGATTCAGAAAAAAAAACGCAATGTCAGCTTATATTTTTCATTACAGCAATGTTTGTGCTATTTGTTGCTAATGTTGACAATAGTTTATTGTTCATATATTTCTTTTTTTATTTCACTGGTTGGACAATTGTAATAATGTTGTCATTTATCAAGTATGTTTATTTAGTTAATTGGATGGTCTGATCTGTAGAATTTATGAAAGACATCATTAGTTTGATTTATACAAAATTTTATTTATATGTATGTTTGTTGTATATACAAAGTAGAAAAAGTTTTGCTTAGCCGGCGAATATATTCAGAAATTATTTATATTTTATTTTTTATACAATAAAGTAATCATTTTGTTAGTTGTTTTAACTATTTATACCCTACACCACTATAGTGGGGAGGGTATTATGAGTTTGTGCTGATGTTTGTAGCACCCAAAAATATTTGTCCCTATACCTTAAAGCAGCGGTTCCCACCGATTTTTACTTCGCGGACCCCTTGAAGAACTTATTTAATTTCGCGGACCCCCATACATATTTTGATATCTTATTGTTCTAAATAATTGTCCATCCGAAAATTGACCTAGTTCATTAATTCCTAGGTCTAATAAATGTAGAGATGTCATATCTATAAAATATTCCCGTACATTGAGAATACATAATATTTCAGATAGGTTTTCAATTGCATGTTTTGAAGATAGAATGACTTCTTTGTTGATATGTTAACATGATGTTTAATTTTATGATCGTGAGATCTTTCATGTTCATTTTTCTTCAAGGTAGCGAAAAGGTTTCTTTATCACATATTGTTACATGTGCTTAAGGAGTCACGTTTCAAAAATTTGTTGCGATTGCAAAGGGTGAACTGAGTAAGTGAGCTAAGTTTTCGGGAAAATAATATAAAAAAGTTGGACTTATTCTATGTTGTTGCGGAATGCGTTGTCCGCATAATATATGATTTGAACTCTTTGTTAAAGTACTGTGAATTTGGAACTTAAATTTGAATTTTAAAATACCAACGAATTATTTTACTTCATGGTTTTTGGCTACATATTTACGCGAAACGCTATGGATTTTCTGATGTTAATTTAATAATATGTATTGGTCGACAAAATCAAGTTAAAATCTGTGTATCACGTCGGATTGGAATATTTATAAAGAGATGCATAAAGAGTCACCTCTGTTTTGGAAATATATAATTTTAGTCCTTTCAAACAAGAACACTTTTGCTTACAATTTGATAAACTTAAATCTGTAATAAGCTTGTCTTTGAATTGAACTTCATACTCCGGAATACCAGTATCCCTAATTTAATTGTAAGGCAGAGTATTATTTGTCTGAAATAAAAACCATTATTTCAGTACATATACAGGAAATAAAAATTACAAATCACGCAATAATTTATAAAAGTTATACAATAAATTTGTAGGGCCTAGCTTCTTCCTGATAAACAACCGAAAAAATAAAATTCAAAAAGTCACCAAAAGATTTGGGATTATTGCACAAAAATTGGAGATATTTGTACATACATATAAAAGCAGAATATTGTATAATCATGGTTTTTTTCGTTCGTCTTCGCGGACCCCCTAGGATTTTACTACGGACCACTAGGGGTCCGCGGACCCCCATTTGGGAACCGTTGCCTTAAAGTATACCAATCGGCTCAGAATCACTTTCTCCGTCTGTCTATCTGTCTGTCTGTCCGTATGTCTGTCTGTCTGTCTCTCTGTCTATTGGCCTAATCCTCCGTCTGTCTGTCTGTCTGTTTGTCTGTCTGTGTGTCCATGTATTATGCGATAGTGCTTATGTTTGTAGCACCCAAAAATATTTTTCCTTTACCCACCTTAAAGTATACCAATCGGCTCAGAATCACTTTCTGAGTCGATTTAGCTATGTCCGTCTGTCCGTCGGTATGTCTGCCTGTCGGTCTGACCCTCCGTCCGTCTGTCTGTCTATCTGTTTGTCTGCCTGTCTTTCTGTCTGTGTGTCCATGTAAACCTTGTGCGCACTCTGCATGTTGCAATTTTCAATATAATTTGCAATAAAGTAATAATTTTGTTAGTTGTTTTAACTATTTATACCCTACACCACTATAGTGGGGAGGGTATTATGCGTTAGTGCTGATGTTTATAGCACCCAAAAATATTTGTCCTTTACCCACCTTAAAGTATACCAATCGGCTCAGAATCACTCTCTAAGTCGATTTAGCTATGTCCGTTTGTCCGACCATCCGTCCGTCTGTCTGTCTGTCTGTCCACCTGTGTGTCCATGTAAACTTTGTGCGCACTCTGGATGTTGCAATTTTCTTCTTTTGGACAAAGCCTATTGAAAATTGTTGAAATCGGTCCGTTATTTCGTATAGCCCCCATACAACCGTACCCCTCGAATAGGGCTTTTGAGCTCATAAAATTATTAAATGTTCTTGTATCACTTCAAAAATTAAAAACACTTAGTTTTACATAAGTCTTAATGATACTGCTGATTTTCGTAATGATCAGGCCTCGTTCGACGCTATCCCCCATCCAAAGTCCCCTTCAGAAAATGACTTGAAAATCAAAATTCACTTATAAACACTAATATCATGATGATGTTCTGCATAAATAACTAACATAGACGTAAATCCCTCTACCAAAATTTATATGCATAGGACCATATTAACAGTTTTTCAAGTACCCGATTTTTCAAAATCTATACAATTCTGAATTCGGTGTACAAATGTCACATACAATCGTATGGAATTGCCTATATACTACAGGTACCAATACATATTTAACCCATCAACCAAGCATAGAAATCCATTTTTGAACCATTTTTTAATCCCTTAAATGTTGACTTTGAAGAAGGTAAAATACCTTAGACCTGGTCCACACTAGGAAACTTTTGTTGAGAAACTTTTTCTTAATTCTCTTTTGAAGTTTCCTTAATGTCCACACATGAAAACTTTTGTTTCAGAAACTACGTATTAATTGCATTGATTTGTTGTTGTACGAATGAGAAGAATAACAAAACAAAACAAGTTTCCGAGTACGTGAAACTCCGTACCGCGAGAGAGATGAATGATATTCATTCTCTTTCTCTCTCACGCAAAATCAAAAGTTTCCCAAAAAAAGTTTCCTAGTGTGGACCGGCAGTTGCTAAGAAATAATATTCTGAAAGCTAAAGCAAACGTATTTTCTCTCTTTACTTTACTGTTCGTCTCTTTACTGTTTTAAATTGAAATTTAAAAAATCTGTCCATTTTGAGAAATTTTCATTGTTAGTTTTTGGTAAATTTTATTTGAAATTTTCGATTGTTATTGTTAATTAAAGCAGAAGTTTGTTTTTTACTTTAATCCTTTTTATGTTCCATGCTTATACCCACAACATGGTACATACTTTTTTGTTGCGGGTTTTTGCCATTAATACGCTTATCATAGTAGATACAATTTGCAATTGTCCAGTTTTGTGCAATTGACAAAAACCAATTCTTTGAAAATTGTTAGAACTCGTATAAGGGTTTTTTTTTTATGAAATGTTGTTTTGGCCGTATTAGTTAACAAAAGCTGTAAAAAATTAGAAAATTGGTTGAATTCAAAAATACACGTACACACATACATACATAGATTTTAGCCTAAACTCGTATACATAATCGGTTCTATCTAGGGATGCCAAACGGGACTGGCTTTTACAAATCCCGGGATTCGGGATTTTGAAAATTGCAATCCCGGGATCCCGGGATATTTCGGGATCCCGGGATTTTTCGGGATCCCGGGATTTTTCGGGATTTCGGGATTTTACGGGATTTCGGGATTACATAAATTTAATTATTTTATACATGAAAATCTGAAATCTTCATGTTTGTGAAGAAAATTGTTTAATCTTGTGAAAATTAATCGACAGAAGATAAATTATTTATTTTTCATAAAAAATTTATTGAATTTTACCTTAATTCCGATGTATTTAAGCAATTTATTGATGAAAAACTAAATTTCTAAAAGAGGCTTTATATGGGAGCTAGGGTCAAATATGGGCCGATCCTCAAACATTTGGGAAGAGGCATGTAATTTTATATAAAGGTTAGTTATGCTGAATGTCATCGCGATACTAATGGTTATAAGTAAATTTTTGGACGTTTAAGATATTTTTTAATGGGGGCTAATGTCAAACGACGACTCAGAAAGCGATTCTGATTCGATCGGTATACTTTAAGGTGGGTGTAGGACCAATAGGTTATAATAAATGTAACGTTCAATCCTTCGAATATCAGGTTAGATCATAAATGAACCTTTTCTTTGAAACATGTTATCTACATTCAGAACAATTTAATTTACCTTTACTGTTATCACTCAGATTTATAGAAAGCATTCCAGCAAAATTAAAACGAAGTACTTCCAAAAGTATACCATTTATCACCACTTTAAAAGTAGCACTAAGTGAATTTTTTAACCTTCTGAGGAAGTGATGTTTAAAGACTTCCGAAGATTGGAAAATAATTATATTTTTTCAAAGCTGAAGATATTTTTTTTGTTCTTACATTCTTGGGAGATAAAACATTTTACTTTTCGGCTTCTGTTTTATTATATGTATCTATTACCCTTTATAGTTTTAAAATTATTTAAGGCAAATTAGTTGTATTCTATAATAATACAATTTCACTTTCGAATAACTTGCAAAAAAGGATCATAAAAATTACTTCTTGAGAATGACTTCAGAAGTAGTAAATTTGGAATCAAATAAAAAGGACATCCCTCCTATGACAAGCCTGTGTTAAAATCATCACTTCTTCAGTTATTTTTCAGTACTTCCATGGAGTAAATTCTACTTCTTTTTCGCTTCTTTGGAAGTTCTTTTTTTGCTGGGTTGTAAAGCAAAACATTCTAGATATCATTTAAAAATTTATTTTATATTTGACTGTGCCGAAATAAAATAAATAAATATTCCGGTATGTGATGGAATTCGAACAATTTGAAATCAATAGATTTGAAAAGGTATGATTAATTTCAATCGAGGAATGGTTTATTATTTCAAAATACTACGCAGACAACAAAATACTTTCCATTTAAGAGAATCAATTTAAAAAATATGATAATTTGTATGAAAAGCCGCAGAAATTGAATATTACACAATTTTTGTATTATTTTTGTAGATTCAAATCGATTCTATTTTTAAAATGAATCTCATTAAATAGCTGATTGGTCAATACATTAATATTAGCATCAAATTGGTTTTCAGGGGAGGTGCTTTTAGGATTTCTTGTGTTAATTTTGGTCCAAATTTATGTCTACTATAGACAAAGAATGTGTATACTTTTTGGGTCTACGACGAAATGAAAAAATAAATTTGTATGTACTATATTTGGTATCATACCACTTTAAAAAATAAAAGGTTCAAAATGTACAAGAATAGCTGTGCTGAATAAGTCAAAAATAAACAAAGATCGTAATTTTGAAGCGAATTGAATGAAATTATGGCTCAAAAAAGAATTAAAAAAAATTTTTTAGTAATAAATCCCGGGATTCATTTTGAAAAATCCCGGGATTCGGGATATCCTAATCCCGAAAAAATCCCGGGATTTATTTTGCAAATCCCGGGATTCGGGATTTTCTAATCCCGAAAAATCCCGGGATTTTCGGGATCGGGATTTCGGGATTGGCATCCCTAGTTCTATCTATCTATGAATGTATCGCAGCATCCTGGGCATAACATGTTGTTGTTGTATGCATCATTGTACGTTGTGGGTGACAAATGAAAGTGGAGTTTGGAATGTTCAAATTTTTGTTATGCCGTTAAAAACTCGCGCATATTAGCAATTTCACATATCGAATTTGCAATATTTGTTGTTTTGCGTAGAACAACGATGTTGTTGTAACATTTTAGTGTTTTTGGTTCTTATCAAACCGTCAACAGGCTTGATTTGTCTCTTCTTTTTTATTTTTCGTGGATAGTTTGCGTATAGGACATAGTTTTTGTTTTCTATTAAAGCTCGTATTCGCATTCATGTATGTAGCCTAGTAGTGAACCTGGAAACAATTGTTATTTTTTCATTTACCCAAATGGCACATGAAATGGGCAAATTGTTTTCGTTTCGTCATTTATTTATTTTAAATTTTTTCGCAGGAGGTTTTTGGTTTTTTTCTCTCAATTTTTTGTTTGCAATAGCTTTTATTTGTTGAAATAACAGCAGGAGTGATGAAGGGTGTAGTAGTAGCAACAGTAGATTTCGCGGGATTGAGGTTGTTGCGGTTGGTATTAATGTTTTTTTTTTTTTTTTTCAATTTGCAAATTTTATTTTTGTATATACGCTGCTCCCTATAACAACTATGGGGGTATATTTACTATTTTGTCGTTTCTGTTAGTGCTGTTTATATTCTATTTGTTTTATTGTTTCGGATGTGCCTTGTCGATTTATTCAAATGCAAAATCCTGGAAAATCCCTCAAGGGCTAGTGTTTGAAATACACGTCTAAAAACGTTGAGTGGAGAAGGAAGGTATATATGTATAAGCAAATGAATAAATGGATGAATCCCCTGACACAATCCGAGCCATCATCGAATTTGTGAAAGTATATATAACATCTATTTATTTTTTATAATTTGTTTGTTTGCTACTATTGTTGATGATGGTTTGGAGGTTTACAAAAACATTAACGGTACAATGAATGCTGGAGTGTTGAAGTGTTTTGCAAAAAAAAAGAAAAAATATCATATAATAAAAACAAATTTAAATTAAAGAAAAATAGTCCCCAAACTCCCACGCATCAATATTATCATCAGCAGCAGCAATAGCAACACCAGCAACAAATATCTACTCGTTATAGTATAAACATTAGCCTTGGCAACGTCAACGATAACTATACGAGCAAGTAATTTTATCAACAGTGCCATTGGCGTTCATAGAGTGGATCTCTGTGTAATTTCTCTACATACATACATATATATTTATGAGTTCTCTGATGACAAACACGCAAATGTTGCATACAACACAATTTCATGTCCTGCTGTTGTCATTTAGTTCGTCCGTTTCAACAATTTTATTTTATTAAATACAATATTTTTCCATTTTTGCTGTTGCCTCGTTGTTGTTGTTGTTTCTTTGTCGTTCTCGTTTATTTGTTAATGCAATTGCGTAAATTGTTTTTAGAAGCTTTTTTATTGCGTTGTGAAGAGGTTTTAATGGCTGCGATTCCGCTACTTTGCAATTTTGATTATAACAAATAACACCATAATATTTACTAACGATATGACTGTAAAGGCAAAAAAGATTCATTGGCAACAGCTGCTTCGGTGGCTGTTGCAAATTCTATATATCTTTAGTAATGGTTGCACGAACTGAAATTGATGGTGACGGCAAGGAATATGACATTTTTATAATACATACAAGCGTATTGTTTTGTATAAAAGTCATCATAAAAATTTACTTTTTACTACTTATTTCAATGTGTTTTTTTTTTCTGATGTACTAAAATAGCTTTTCTTTGGTTTGATCTTATTTTGATCAAATAAGAGTATTATCTTTGTACCTCCGGTAATCCGGGATTTTAAATGTTATAATTCAAATCTTACTTGTAAGTTCGTGCTTTAAAAAAAATTAGTATTTAAGATTTTATGGTTAAAAAAATTAACAATAGAATTTACTTTTTTGATATTTTAAAATGGTAACGATAATTATAGAGTTTTATTGCAATACCGATTAAAATGTCAATCTAGAAGCTACGAATACGATTGAAGGAAATAACATATTTTTTTAAATTCAATTGGAGTGTTATTTAAGAAACTATAGCCGATTTTAGATTCTTCATAAAAAAATAGATTTTTGGTGGGAAATATGAGTGATCACAGATTTTCTTTATTTTCTCAATTAGAGTGTTATTTAAGAAACTACAGCCGATTTTAGATTCTTTGTATAAAAATCGATTTTTAGTGAGAAATATGAGTGATCACATATTTTCTTTATTTTCTCAATTGGAGCGTATTTAAGAAACTACAGCCGATTTAAGATTCTTCATATAAAAATCGATTTTTAGTGGGAAATATGAGTGGTCACAGATTTTCGTTATTTCTCCAATTGGAGCGTTATTTAAAAAACTACAGCCGATTTTAGATTCTTCATATAAAAATCGATTATTAGTGGGAAATATGAGTGGTCACAGATGTTCGTTATTTCTCCAATTGGAGCGTTATTTAAAAAACTACAGCCGATTTTAGATTCTTCATATAAAAATCGATTTTTAGTGGGAAATATGAGTGATCACAGATTTTCATTATTTTCTCAATTGGAGCGTTATTTAAGGAACTACAGCCGATTCGTTATTTTCTCAATTGGAGCGTTATTTAAGAAACTACAGCCGATTTAAGGTTCCTCATATAAAAATCGATTTTTAGTGGGAAATATAAGTGATCACAGATTTTCGTTATTTTTTCAATTGGAACGTTATTTAAGAAACTACAGCCGATTTAAGATTCTTCATATAAAAATCGATTTTTAGTGGGATATATGAGTGATCACAGATTTTCGTTATTTTCTCAATTGGAGCGTTATTTAAGAAACTACAGCCGATTTAAGATTTTTCATATAAAAATCGATTTTTAGTGGGAAATATGAGTGATCACAGATTTTCGTTATTTTCTTGTTTGGAGCGTTATTTAAGAAACTACAGCCGATTTTAGATTCCTTACATAAAAATCGATTTTTAGTGGGAAATATGAGTGCTCACAGATTTTCGTTATTTTCTCAATTGGAGCGTTATTTAAGAAACTACAGCCGATTTTAGATTCTTCATATAAAAGTCAATTTTTTAGTGGGAAATATGAGTGATCACAGATTTTCACTATTTTCTCAATTGGAGCGTTATTTAAGAAACTACAGCCGATTTAAGATTCCTCATATAAAAATCGATTTTTAGTGGGAAATATGAGTGATCACAGATTTTCGTTATTTTCTCAATTGGAGCGTTATTTAAGAAACTACAGCCGATTTAAGGTTCCTCATATAAAAATCGATTTTTAGTGGGAAATATGAGTGATCACAGATTTTCGTTATTTTTTCAATTGGAACGTTATTTAAGAAACTACAGCCGATTTAAGATTTTTCATATAAAAATCGATTTTTAGTGGGAAATATGAGTGATCACAGATTTTCGTTATTTTCTTGTTTGGAGCGTTATTTAAGAAACTACAGCCGGTTTTAGATTCCTTACATAAAAATCGTTTTTTAGTGGTAAATATGAGTGATCACAGATTTTCGTTATTTTCTTGTTTGGAGCGTTATTTAAGAAACTACAGCCGATTTTAGATTCCTTACATAAAAATCGATTTTTAATGGGAAATATGAGTGATCACAGATTTTCGTTATTTTCTCAATTGGAGCGTTATTTAAGAAACTACAGCCGATTTAAGATTCTTCATATAAAAATCAATTTCTAGTGGGAAATATGAGTGATCCCAGATTTTCGTTATTTTCTCAATTGGAGCGTTATTTAAGAAACTACAGCCGATTTAAGATTCTTCATATAAAAATCAATTTTTAGTGGGAAATATGAGTAATCACAGATTTTCGTTATTTTCTCAATTGGAGCGTTATTTAAGAAACTACAGCCGATTTAAGATTCTTCATATAAAAATCGATTTTTAGTGGGAAATATGAGTGATCACAGATTTTCGTTATTTTCTTCATTGGAGCGTTATTTAAGAAACTACAGCCGATTTAAGATTCTTCATATAAAACTCGATTTTTAGTGGGAAATATGAGTAATCACAGACTTTCGTTATTTTCTCAATTGGAGCGTTATTTAAGAAACTACAGCTGATTTAAGATTCTTCATATAAAAATCAATTTTTAGTGGGAAATATGAGTGATCACAGATTTTCGTTATTTTCTCAATTGGAGCGTTATTTAAGAAACTACAGCCGATTTAAGATTTTTCATATAAAAATCGATTTTTAGTGGGAAATATGAGTGATCACAGATTTTCGTTATTTTCTTGTTTGCGTTATTTAAGAAACTACAGCCGATTTTAGATTCCTTACATAAAAATCGATTTTTAATGGGAAATATGAGTGATCACAGATTTTCGTTATTTTCTCAATTGGAGTGTTATTTAAGAAACTACAGCCGATTTAATATTCCTCATATAAAAATCAATTTTTAGTGGGAAATATGAGTGATCACAGATTTTCGTTATTTTCTCAATTGGAGCGTTATTTAAGAAACTACAGCCGATTGTAGATTCTTCATATAAAAGTCAATTTTTAGTGGGAAATATGAGTGATCACAGATTATCACTATTTTCTCAATTGGAGCGTTATTTAAGAAACTACCGCCGATTTAAGATTTTTCATATTAAAATCGATTTTTAGTGGGAAATATGAGTGATCACAGATTTTCGTTATTTTTTCAATTGGAACGTTATTTAAGAGACTACAGCCGATTTAAGATTCTTCATATAAAAATCGATTTTTAGTGGGAAATATGAGTGATCACAGATTTTCACTATTTTCTCAATTGGAGCGTTATTTAAGAAACTACAGCCGATTTTAGATTCTTCATATAAAAATCGATTTTTAGTGGGAAATATGAGTGATCACAGATTTTCACTATTTTCTCAATTGGAGCGTTATTTAAGAAACTACAGCCGATTTAAAATTTTTCATATTAAAATCGATTTTTAGTGGGAAATATGAGTGATCACAGGTTTTCGTTATTTTCTAAATTGGAGCGTAATTTAAGAAACTACAGCCGATTTTAGATTCTTCATATAAAAATCGATTTTTAGTGGGAAATATGAGTGATCACAGATTTTCGTTATTTTCTCAATTGGAGCGTTATTTAAGAAACTACAGCCGATTTAAGATTTTTCATATTAAAATCGATTTTTAGTGGCAAATATGAGTGATCACAGATTTTCGTTATTTTCTTGTTTGGAGCTTTATTTAAGAAACTACAGCCGATTTTAGATTCTTCATATAAAAATCGATTTTTAGTGGGAAATATGAGTGATCACAGATTTTCGTTATTTTCTCAATTGGAGCGTTATTTAAGAAACTACAGCCGATTTAAAATTCTTCATATAAAAATCGATTTTTAGTGGGAAATATGAGTAATCACAGACTTTCGTTATTTTCTCAATTGGAGCGTTATTTAAGAAACTACAGCCGATTTAAGATTCTTCATATAAAAATCAATTTCTAGTGGGAAATATGAGTGATCACAGATTTTCGTTATTTTCTCAATTGGAGCGTTATTTAAGAAACTACAGCTGATTTAAGATTCCTTATATAAAAATCGATTTTTAGTGGGAAATATGAGTGATCACAGATTTTCACTATTTTCTCAATTGGAGCGTTATTTAAGAAACTACAGCTGATTTAAGATTCCTCATATAAAAATCAATTTTTAGTGGGAAATATGAGTGATCACAGATTTTCGTTATTTTCTCAATTGGAGCGTTATTTAAGAAACTACAGCCGATTTAAGATTCTTCATATAAAAATCAATTTCTAGTGGGAAATATGAGTGATCACAGATTTTCGTTATTTTCTCAATTGGAGCGTTATTTAAGAAACTACAGCTGATTTAAGATTCCTTATATAAAAATCGATTTTTAGTGGGAAATATGAGTGATCACAGATTTTCACTATTTTCTCAATTGGAGCGTTATTTAAGAAACTACAGCTGATTTAAGATTCCTCATATAAAAATCAATTTTTAGTGGGAAATATGAGTGATCACAGATTTTCTTTATTTTCTCAACTGGAGCGTTATTTAAGAAACTACAGCCGATTTAAGATTCTTCATATAAAAATCAATTTTTAGTGGGAAATATGAGTAATCACAGATTTTCGTTATTTTCTCAATTGGAGCGTTATTTAAGAAACTACAGCCGATTTAAGATTCTTCATATAAAAATCGATTTTTAGTGGGAAATATGAGTGATCACAGATTTTCGTTATTTTCTTAATTGGAGCGTTATTTAAGAAACTACAGCCGATTTAAGATTCTTCATACAAAACTCGATTTTTAGTGGGAAATATGAGTAATCACAGACTTTCGTTATTTTCTCAATTGGAGCGTTATTTAAGAAACTACAGCTGATTTAAGATTCTTCATATAAAAATCAATTTTTAGTGGGAAATATGAGTGATCACAGATTTTCGTTATTTTCTCAATTGGAGCGTTATTTAAGAAACTACAGTCGATTTAAGATTCTTCATATAAAAATCAATTTTTAGTGGGAAATATGAGTAATCACAGATTTTCGTTATTTTCTCAATTGGAGCGTTATTTAAGAAACTGCAGCCGATTTAAGATTCTTCATATAAAAATCAATTTCTAGTGGGAAATATGAGTGATCACAGATTTTCGTTATTTTCTCAATTGGAGCGTTATTTAAGAAACTACAGCTGATTTAAGATTCCTCATATAAAAATCGATTTTTAGTGGGAAATATGAGTGATCACAGATTTTCGTTATTTTCTCAATTGGAGCGTTATTTAAGAAACTACAGCCGATTTAAGATTCTTCATATAAAAATCGATTTTTAGTGGGAAATATGAGTGATCACAGATTTTCACTATTTTCTGGAGCGTTATTTAAGAAACTACAGCCGATTTAAGTTTTTTCATATAAAAATCGATTTTTAGTGGGAAATATGAGTGATCACAGATTTTCGTTATTTTCTCAATTGGAGCGTTATTTAAGAAACTACAGCCGATTTTAGATTCTTCATATAAAAATCGATTTTTAGTGGGAAATATGAGTGATCACAGATTTTCACTATTTTCTGGAGCGTTATTTAAGAAACTACAGCTGATTTAAGATTCCTCATATAAAAATCAATTTTTAGTGGGAAATATGAGTGATCACAGATTTTCTTTATTTTCTCAACTGGAGCGTTATTTAAGAAACTACAGCCGATTTAAGATTCTTCATATAAAAATCAATTTTTAGTGGGAAATATGAGTAATCACAGATTTTCGTTATTTTCTCAATTGGAGCGTTATTTAAGAAACTACAGCCGATTTAAGATTCTTCATATAAAAATCGATTTTTAGTGGGAAATATGAGTGATCACAGATTTTCGTTATTTTCTTAATTGGAGCGTTATTTAAGAAACTAAAGCCGATTTAAGATTCTTCATATAAAACTCGATTTTTAGTGGGAAATATGAGTAATCACAGACTTTCGTTATTTTCTCAATTGGAGCGTTATTTAAGAAACTACAGCTGATTTAAGATTCTTCATATAAAAATCAATTTTTAGTGGGAAATATGAGTGATCACAGATTTTCGTTATTTTCTCAATTGGAGCGTTATTTAAGAAACTACAGTCGATTTAAGATTCTTCATATAAAAATCAATTTTTAGTGGGAAATATGAGTAATCACAGATTTTCGTTATTTTCTCAATTGGAGCATTATTTAAGAAACTACAGCCGATTTAAGATTCTTCATATAAAAATCAATTTCTAGTGGGAAATATGAGTGATCACAGATTTTCGTTATTTTCTCAATTGGAGCGTTATTTAAGAAACTACAGCCGATTTAAGATTCCTCATATAAAAATCGATTTTTAGTGGGAAATATGAGTGATCACAGATTTTCGTTATTTTCTCAATTGGAGCGTTATTTAAGAAACTACAGCCGATTTAAGATTCTTCATATAAAAATCGATTTTTAGTGGGAAATATGAGTGATCACAGATTTTCACTATTTTCTGGAGCGTTATTTAAGAAACTACAGCCGATTTAAGTTTTTTCATATAAAAATCGATTTTTAGTGGGAAATATGAGTGATCACAGATTTTCGTTATTTTCTCAATTGGAGCGTTATTTAAGAAACTACAGCCGATTTTAGATTCTTCATATAAAAATCGATTTTTAGTGGGAAATATGAGTGATCACAGATTTTCACCATTTTCTCAATTGGAGCGTTATTTAAGAAACTAAAGCCGATTTTAGATTCTTCATATAAAAATCGATTTTTAGTGGGAAATATGAGTGATCGCAGATTTTCACCATTTTCTCAATTGGAGCGTTATTTAAGAAACTACAGCTGATTTAAGATTCTTCATATAAAAATCGATTTTAAGTGGGAAGTATGAGTGATCACAGATTATCACTATTTTCTCAATTGGAGTGTTATTTAAGAAACTACAGCCGATTTTAGCTTCCTTATATAAAAATCGATTTTTAGTGGGAAATATGTGTGATCACAGATTTTCGTTATTTTCTCAATTGGAACGTTTTTAAGAAACTACAGCCGATTTTAGATTCCTTATATAAAATTTGATTTTTAGTGGCAAATATGAGTGATCACACATTTTCGTTATTTTCTTGTTTGGAGCGTTATTTAAGAAACTACAGCCGATTTAAGATTCTTCATATAAAAATCAATTTTTAGTGGGAAATATGAGTAATCACAGATTTTCGTTTTTTTCTCAATTGGAGCGTTATTTAAGAAACTACAGCCGATTTAAGATTCTTCATATAAAAATCGATTTTTAGTGGGAAATATGAGTGATCACAGATTTTCGTTATTTTCTCAATTGGAGCGTTATTTAAGAAACTACAGCCGATTTAAGATTTTTCATATAAAAATCGATTTTTAGTGGGAAATATAAGTGATCACAGATTTTCGTTATTTTCTTGTTTGCGTTATTTAAGAAACTACAGCCGATTTTAGATTCCTTACATAAAAATCGATTTTTAATGGGAAATATGAGGGATCACAGATTTTCGTTATTTTCTCAATTGGAGTGTTATTTAAGAAACTACAGCCGATTTAATATTCCTCATATAAAAATCAATTTTTAGTGGGAAATATGAGTGATCACAGATTTTCGTTATTTTCTCAATTGGAGCGTTATTTAAGAAACTACAGCCGATTGTAGATTCTTCATATAAAAGTCAATTTTTAGTGGGAAATATGAGTGATCACAGATTATCACTATTTTCTCAATTGGAGCGTTATTTAAGAAACTACCGCCGATTTAAGATTTTTCATATTAAAATCGATTTTTAGTGGGAAATATGAGTGATCACAGATTTTCGTTATTTTCTCAATTGGAGCGTTATTTAAGAAACTACAGCCGATTTTAGATTCTTCATATAAAAGTCAATTTTTAGTGGGAAATATGAGTGATCACAGATTTTCACTATTTTCTCAATTGGAGCGTTATTTAAGAAACTACAGCCGATTTAAGATTTTTCATATTAAAATCGATTTTTAGTGGCAAATATGAGTGATCACAGATTTTCGTTATTTTCTCAATTGGAGCGTCATTTAAGAAACTACAGCTGATTTAAGATTCCTCATATAAAAATCGATTTTTAGTGGGAAATATGAGTGATCACAGATTTTCGTTATTTTCTCAATTGGAGCGTCATTTAAGAAACTACAGCCGATTTTAGATTCTTCATATAAAAATCGATTTTTAGTGGGAAATATGAGTGATCACAGATTTTCGTTGTTTTCTCAATTGGAGCGTTATTTAAGAAACTACAGCCGATTTTAGATTCTTCATATAAAAATCGATTTTTAGTGGGAAATATGAGTGATCACAGATTTTCGTTATTTTCTCAATTGGAGCGTTATTTAAGAAACTACAGCCGATTTTAGATTCTTCATATAAAAATCGATTTTTAGTGGGAAATATGAGTGATCACAGATTTTCGTTATTTTCTCAATTGGAGCGATATTTAAGAAACCACAGCCGATTTAAGATTCTTCATATAAAAATCTATTTTTAGTGGGAAATATGAGTAATCACAGATTTTCGTTATTTTCTCAATTGGAGCGTTATTTAAGAAACTACAGCCGATTTAAGATTCTTCATATAAAAATCAATTTCTAGTGGGAAATATGAGTGATCACAGATTTTCGTTATTTTCTCAATTGGAGCGTTATTTAAGAAACTACAGCTGATTTAAAATTCCTCATATAAAAATCGATTTTTAGTGGGAAATATGAGTGATCACAGATTTTCGTTATTTTCTCAATTGGAGCGTTATTTAAGAAACTACAGCCGATTTGAGATTCTTCATATAAAAATCGATTTTTAGTGGGAAATATGAGTGACCACAGATTTTCACTATTTTCTCAATTGGAGCGTTATTTAAGAAACTACAGCCGATTTAAGTTTCTTCATATAAAAATCGATTTTTAGTGGGAAATATGAGTGATCACAGATTTTCGTTATTTTCTCAATTGGAGCGTTATTTAAGAAATTACAGCCGATTTTAGATTCTTCATATAAAAATGGCTTTTTAGTGGGAAATATGTGTGATCACAGATTTTCACTATTTTCTCAATTGGAGCGTTATTTAAGAAACTACAGCCGATTTTAGATTCTTCATATAAAAATCGATTTTTAGTGGGAAATATGAGTGATCACAGATTTTCACTATTTTCTCAATTGGAGCGTTATTTAAGAAACTACAGCCGATTTTAGATTCTTCATATAAAAATCGATTTTTAGTGGGAAATATGAGTGATCACAGATTTTCGTTATTTTCTCAATTGGAGCGTTATTTAAGAAACTACAGCCGATTTAAGTTTCTTCATATAAAAATCGATTTTAAGTGGGAAGTATGATTGATCACAGATTTTCACTATTTTATCAATTGGAGCGTTATTTAAGAAACTACAGCTGATTTAAGATTCTTCATATAAAAATCGATTTTAAGTGGGAAGTATGAGTGATCACAGATTATCACTATTTTCTCAATTGGAGCGTTATTTAAGAAACTACAGCCGATTTTAGCTTCCTTATATAAAAATCGATTTTTAGTGGGAAATATGTGTGATCACAGATTTTCGTTATTTTCTCAATTGGAACGTTATTTAAGAAACTACAGCCGATTTTAGATTCCTTATATAAAAATTTGATTTTTAGTGGCAAATATGAGATTTTCGTTATTTTCTTGTTTGGAGCGTTATTTAAGGAACTACAGCCGATTTTAGATTCCTTATATAAAAATCGTTTTTTAGTGGGAAATATGAGTATGAGCTTTTCGTTATTTTCTCAATTGGAACGTTATTTAAGAAACTACAGCCGATTTTAGATTCCTTATATAAAAATCGATTTTTTGTGGGAAATCACAGAATCACGTTATTTAAGAAACTACAGCCGATTTAAGATTCTTTATATAAAAATCGATTTTTAGGGGGAAATATGAGTGATCACAGATTTTCGATTTAAGTTTCTTCATATAAAAATCGATTTTTAGGTGGAAATATGAGTGATCACAGATTTTCGTTATTTTCTCAATTGGAGCGTTATTTAAGAAACTACATCCGATTTAAGATTCTTCATATAAAAATCGATTTTTAGTGGGAAATATGAGTGATCACAGATTTTCGTTATTTTCTCAATTGGAGCATTATTTAAGAAACTATAGCCGATTTAAGATTCTTTATATAAAAATCGATTTTTAGTGGGAAATATGTGTGATCACAGATTTTCGTTATTTCCTCAATTGGAGCGTTATTTAAGAAACTACAGCCGATTTTAGATTCCTTATATAAAATTTGATTTTTAGTGGCAAATATGAGATTTTCGTTATTTTCTTGTTTGGAGCGTTATTTAAGAAACTACAGCCGATTTAAGATTCTTCATATAAAAATCGATTTTTAGTGGGAAATATGAGTGATCACAGATTTTCGTTATTTTCTCAATTGGAGCGTTATTTAAGAAACTACAGCCGATTTAAGATTCTTCATATAAAAATCGAATTTAGTGGGAAATTTGAGTGATCACAGATTTTCGTTTTTTTCTCAATTGGAGCGTTATTTAAGAAACTACAGCCGATTTAAGTTTCTTCATATAAAAATCGATTTTTAGTGGGAAATATGAGTGATCACAGATTTTCGTTTTTTTCTCAATTGGAGCGTTATTTAAGAAACTACAGCCGATTTTAGATTCTTCATATAAAAATCGATTTTTAGTGGGAAATATGAGTGATCACAGATTTTCACTATTTTCTCAATTGGAGCGTTATTTAAGAAACTACAGCCGATTTTAGATTCTTCATATAAAAATCGATTTTTAGTGGGAAATATGAGTGATCACAGATTTTCACTATTTTCTGGAGCGTTATTTAAGAAACTACAGCCGATTTAAGATTTTTCATATAAAAATCGATTTTTAGTGGGAAATATGAGTGATCACAGATTTTCACTATTTTCTCAATTGGAGCGTTATTTAAGAAACTACAGCCGATTTAAGATTTTTCATATAAAAATCGATTTTTAGTGGGAAATATGAGTGATCACAGTTTTTCACTATTTTCTCAATTGGAGCGTTATTTAAGAAACTACAGCCGATTTAAGATTCCTCATATAAAAATCGATTTTTAGTTGGAAATATGTGTGATCACAGATTTTCGTTATTTTCTTAATTGGAGCGTTATTTAAGAAACTACAGCCGATTTAAGGTTCTTCATATAAAAATCGGTTTTTAGTGATCACAGATTTTCGTTATTTGTTATTTCTTATTTAAGAAACTACAGCTGATTTTATATTCTTCATATAAAAATAGATTTTTAGTGGGAAATATGAGTGATCACAGATTTTCGTTATTTTGTCAATTGGAGTGTTATTTAAGAAACTACAGCCGATTTAAGATTCTTCATATAAAAATCAATTTTTGGTGGGAAATATGAGTGATCACAGATTTTCGATATTTTTTCAATTGGAGCGTTATTTAAGATACTACAGCCGATTTTAGACTCTTCATATTAAATTCGATTTTAGTGGAAAATATGAATCAATTGGAGCGTTATTTAAGAAATTACCGCCGATTTAAATTCTTCATATAAAAATAGATTTTTAGTGGGAAATATGAGTGATCACAGATTTTTGTTATTTTGTCAATTGGAGTGTTATTTAAGAAACTTCAGCCGATTTTAGGTTTTTCACATAAAAATCGATTTTTAGTGGGAAATATGAGTGATGACAGATTTTCGTAATTTTCTCAATTGGAGCGTTATTTAAGAAACTACATCCGATTTTAGATTTTTCTTATAAAAATTGATTTTTAGCGGAAATTATTAATGAGTGAGCACAAGGGAAACAAAAATATGCAAATGCGTGTTTCTTGTAGTGCATTGTATAGACTCATGGAAGAGTGTTTATCAATTTCAAAATTTTGTCATCGATTTGTTAGAGCATTTTTTTTTCCTTATTTTATCCATAAGAACATAATTTCGCATAATAATAAATAAGTTTCCTTTAAATATCTTAGCTTTAAAAGCTTTGATAGAATTCTTTTTATTTCTTGTAAATTTTAAAATATCCAAAGGTTGAACTCTTCACCAAACGCCCACAAAAATGCCAGCCCATAAGCCCTAAAGATATAACCGAGTTTTGATGAAACCACCACAATTACTCACCTCTCATATTTATTAAGTAGCACTTTTTCAAATTAAATGAAATAAAAAAGTTGATTTAAATTTTTTAAATTTCGCTTTATTTTTTTGTTTTTTATTTTATTTCTTTTTTATATTTTTTGTGTTTTTATTTTTAATATTTATAATATAACTACTAATTACAATTGTTTTGTTTGCTGATGAAACATGAATAATGATTTATTTTAAATTTTCATTTTTTATTATTATTATTATTTTTTGTTTAATTTCATAATAGAATTGTGTAGTTAATATAAATTAAGCCTATCTTAGCCTGAAAGCCAAGTCAATTAAGATAGTTAAGAAAAAATAACATAAAAATAAACATAAATTCAATAACAATTTTTTTCAGGATAAATTTAGATTACAAAAAAGAAAACGGTTTAAATTAGTAATGAAAATAACAAAGCTTTAGAGAGAAAGAATTACAAATTAAAATTTAAGGATATCAGTCTTTAAACGTGTGCCTCCTTTGGGGAAATAGTAGAAGAAATCAAACGAACTTAAAAATAAGAGTTGTTCGTTGTGTAAGAAATTTAACAGATTTTTTTCTTTAGTTACAGAATTAAGGATTTAAAAAATTTGTTTTATTTTTTTTTCTAGTTTTGTTTAGTTACTTTCTTATTTTATTTATTTTTTTTTATTGATGATTGCTTGACTTTATTTGAAACACACGCAGACATTTTATAAATTAATATATTTTTTTGTTGTTTTTTTTTTCTGTTTGTTTTTATTAATATTAAATTATTGATTTTTTTTTATATGCTAATTTGTATTTTTTGTTACAAAAGAGTTGCATTTTACCGTTTGTTTTGTATGGCTGATATTTACATGATTTAAAATTAATTATCCTTAATTTAGTTTATTATATTATTTAAATTAAATTTTTGTTTATATATAAACTGCTATAAATTTTATGCTAATCTGATTATTTGATTCGATATCTCTAGACAGTTGGCTTATTTTACAATATTCTTCAATTTGCTTTTGACTGGAAGATATTTTTGATTTTTTTTCATGTGTTGTTGATAAATTTATACAATACTTAAAACAAAAATGTGTTTTTTTTAGCTAATAGAAAAATCAAAAATTTCTTAAATCATAAAAGCTTGAAAAAAAAAAACAAAAACTAAAGATGAAATGAAATCAAATATACAAATCTTTTTTACACTGGGAGTTTTTTTGTAAGCGTGTCTTAAGAAAAAGCAACGAAAAACTTTTATTAAAAAGATTTTCATTGTTATGGTTTTATAAAATAAATTAAGAATACATTTTAAACATTCATTCATTTACACTTATTCTTTGAGACTTTCTTTTTATAATTCTTACACAAAAGGACTAGACATCTTACATGCTAGTTTATTTTTCAACATATTTCTCAAATCTCACTCACTTTAAGTTGAAAATTATTTTTATTTTTATTTTATTGTTATTTGTTTGTTTTATATTTAAATAAATACATTAAATTGTTTAAGTTATTAACTGAAGCATTTTATATTATTTGTTTGTTTGTTGGTTTGTCTGTCTGTTTGCTTAAGTTTGGGGGGGAAGGGACGATCTGACCTTGTTTAAGACTTAACTTTATATATTTAGACTTAAAAAATAAATCAACAAAAAGCTTTTAAAGTTTAAGCAAATAAATTAACACTGTCAGGTAAATTTGGCCAAATCGCTCTTTTCTTTTTCCTACACTACTTACATCAGTTTTAGTCACTAACACACTCTCAATCTCACACTCACACTCTAACACACGGTTTAAGCTTAAAACGTTAAATTAAGCAAAATAAATATTTACACTTTGAATTGTTAAAAAGTAAACTTACTATATAATTAAATTTCTTACTATGCTGTATTTACATGATCACATACACTCGAAAAAAGTGAGAAAAAATAATAAGAAAAAAAAAAAATATAAACCCTAAAATATTTACACACAACTATACAAAAATTAGTCTTAAAAAAAATCACACCTAAATTTACACATGTAATGTGGTACGTTGATCATTGAGGGGTGACAAAGTTGCTGTACTCTGTACAGACGCTGGATTTAGGGGCAATTTACTGGGCAGCACTTCGGTTTGTATTAACACTTGCTTATCAATGACTGAAATTTGTTTGCGTGTAGGACGCATGATAAGGTACAAGATAATGATGCCCAAAAATAAGACTATTGAACCGACAACAGCAAATACCATGGTTTGGGTTAGAAAACTGGTTTCAGTTTCAGTTACTGCTGGCAGACCAATGAGTTTGGTACGTTTAACACTTAAGCTGGGGATTACCTCATTTTCATCAGCCGATGTAGTGGCAGCATTGGGGGTTTTAACTTTACTGGAGGCAGTGCTGGAACTAGTTTTGGTATTTACATTAGGATTGTAGGGTGTCAAGAAGTCTTTCGAACTATCCTTTAAGATACGCATTCTAGAGTCAGTTTCTCCCGAAGTAGAGGGCACCGATTCAGCGCCATAGATATGGGGTAGAGTTTTGCTACCAAATGTAGAATCCATAGCAATGGCTTGCATACCGGTGGCGGAACTATCGCCTAGTTTATGGGTATCCACAATCAATTTGAAAGATCTACGCATGCCACCCGTTTCCTAAAAGTAAATAAAATAAAAGTTAATGATTAGTGATTTATACAATATAAGAAATTTTCCAATTAGTTTTGTTATTAAGAAATGTTTAAGATTTTAAGAATGTTTATCGCCATCGCTTTTATTCTGTCTTTATCTTCTAATTCTTTTAGTTATTGCTAACATATCAATTTAAAACTGACAAGATCAATTGATTGTTGCTTGTTATTATCATCAAATGTCAATACAAGTTTAACAAACCACCTGCAATCTTAATGTTTCCATAGTTTTGCTTTTTTTTTTTTGTTCGTAATTTATTTTTATGCTTCTTTACAACTCCAATAAATACCACAAACCCATGCAGGTTGCCAGTAGAAGTGGAAAAAGACAAAGGAAACAAAAACATCATTAATAACAACAAGGATTTCAAAAGTGTTCAAGCGGAGTGATACTTCTAAAGCAAGTTTACGGGTTGTTAGTAAATTATTTTATAAATTGTTGCGTGTTAATGTCAAAAACGTAGGCTCCACTAATCTTAGACACGCAAAATATAAATATATATATACACGTTTACGAATATTGATAAAAACAGACACAAACAGACAAAAAAAAACGCTCTTCAGTTTTACGAAAATAAAAGAAAAGTCACAATAAATTGTATTTAAACTCCAAATGAACCAAAAAACAAACAAAAAAAAAACTATAAAAATTAAAGCGAGTGCTATAATATTGAATGTTTGGTTTTGGTCTACAACAACAATATGATTGCATGCCATCATCATCATCATCATGGAAACTGACACGCTATAAGGAGGACAACACCAACAGCAATGACGACGACTAAAGTTATCATGCAACATTTTATGGCAAAAGCTTAATTTAAGTTTTTATTTCTGTGTGCTGCTATAGCAGAAAAGCAAATAAACGAAAAAAAATGCATGTTTGAAGTTTGTAACAAAATTGTCAACAGCTAGAAGAACATTGATGTAATTAGCCAATTACTATGGCTTTCACACCATACCATAAAAACCCTGGAGTTAGAGACTGCATATGGTCACTACAAAAAGAACAGATTTTCCTCTTTTTTTTGCAACAAACACAATTTTGAAGGTGGTCTCGTGCAAGGTATATTGAATATAAAAATTGAATAATGGGAATTTTTGTTTCTTTTTTTTCTTTCTTCATCTTCTTACTTTAAACAATCAAGTTTAATGTTGCAACATGATCATTTTTGTTGGTTGGTGGAGTAAAGAAATAAAAAAAACTCTCTGAAAAAATTATGATGATCACGATCATCTATTATGAAGAATTTTATGAACTTAAAAGAAGAAATAATGTATACAATAAAATTTATATTGTTGAACTAGCTAGTCTTAACTCCCAGATGCTTGATGATAGCTGCTAGACTATTGCTAAAGTAAATATAGAACAAGGGGTTAGGTAACTAAAAGCAAAAGAAGATGTTTATACTAATGAAGCCGCCATCACCAAAAAACCACCAAGGTTAGATCATCATCATCAGCAACAACATCATCTTGATGATGGCGCTTAACTTAAAGCTTAAACATTAAGCTGTTACAGTAAAGTCTAAAATATTATAACCAATTAAGCTTTACAACTAGTTTTTAGGTTTTGTAAAAATTTAAGCAAAACTGTTAAGTTTGTTTTGTTCCATACTGCCTTTTTTTTGGTATTATTATTATTATTTTATCAAAAAAAAACTTACCTTATGTTTGCACGTAACTTGTACGTGATATACTGTATCTGACCAGAGGGATAATTCAACAGTAGAACTATCAGTCAATAGGTTGCCCATTAGACCGCCTCCAGAGACCTCCCAAGTAACTAAACATTGCTTTGATGCATTCGTAATGGCTTGATCCCAAGCAATGTCTGTTATCACTAAGGAACCCTGACGCAAAGCTGAATTGATATTTAAGGGAAATGGACCCAATTGTTGATCACAATTATTCCAACACTAGAAAAGAAAATTAAATAATTAAAATAATTAGTATTAATGGTAAAATATTTGAAATTTAATTACATATTAAAGCAAATTATAAGTAAATACTGGAGGGGAAGGAGGGAAAACAACTGCTTTAATATATTAATTTATGGAAAAATATTGTATTAAAATTCTTGTATTGTTTTAAGGTGTTGAAATTTCCTTTTGCAATCTTTAAACTTAATTAACCTTTTATTTTCAAGTTTTTGCTACAAAAGTTCAAAAGTTCATGTTGCAAACAAAAATAGATTTTAAACCATAATTATCAGCTAAAGAAATTTTTAGTTATTTTGTGTAGAAAACTAATTTTATAACTATAGTTTTTGCGCTTTTAAACAATTTGTCGGCAAAAGTTTATTTTTTGTGGTGGCGATATTTTCAAAACTTTTATTTGCAAAATTGTTGTAGTATTTTGCGCTTTAACAGAAAAACAACAAACCCATATATTTTTTTTTTTGCCATGGAAAGATGAGCATAAAAGAAAATGTCATCATTTTAAATGCACATAATTTGAAAATGGGAAAAAACATACGGTTTAACATTAAACCATAAAGATTAAAATGGAAAAACTAAGTAAAATAACCCAGCAGTTCTGAAGTTTAGCAAGGTCGAAATGTTAGATTACCCAGGAGGTGTAAAGTAAATAATGTACTATACAAAATAAAATATCGGAATTTAATCGGAATAATTGGGGTTTTGAAACTGCAGAGAATTTTTTGTGATAAAGTTTATTATTATAGTAATTTAGAGTAAATTCTACTTAAAGTTGACTTTTAGCATACTTTGACAAGTTTGTTAGTTTGTAATAAATTTGAAGATCAAGTATTTTTTAAAGAGACCCTTTTAAGTGGGGAAATCTGTTTTGTGAAAATGTGTTTATGAAAAAGTAGCCAAAAAATTTAATATTCCATGAGTTTGCAAATGTGTGAAAAAAAAAATCTTTATAAAAAACCCAACAAACTGTGTTCAAGAGGAAAATGTTGCTTGAAACTAACATTTTGCTACATATATGAAACATATATATAATACGTATTTATTTATATATAATGGAGTGGGTTAGAAATCTCCCCGCCATGAAGTTGAACAAAACGAAACAAACCTAAAAAAACTAAAAGCCGGGAATTTTAATGTTAAAACATACAACATAGAAATGGCAAAGTTGTTTGAAACAAGTTATTCATTCGTTCTTTTAGGTTTTAGTTTTTTTTTTTTTTGCGAAAAGAACTTCAGGAATAAAAAAACTCATACATAGACAACAGTGTTAACGATTTTTTCCCGAAATATGGCAACAGTTGTTTCAGGGAGTCAAACATTTACTATATGTCTCTATGTTTTATAATTGTTTAGCAAAAAATATATATGATAACATGTTTTAAAGTTTTAGTCTTTGTTTAGCTACAAAAAAAAAGGTAAAAAGAAAAACTTTTTTTAAGGCAAATTGTTGTATTATATTAGTTTTGCTCTTTTTAGCTAAAGGTTGCTAAACAAAAAAATTAAGTTTTTTAATGAATTTCAAAAAGAAATTTTCTTGTAACTTCATAAATGGCGCCATTTTGTACAAAAATGAAATATACATATAAAAAAATATGTTTTAGTTTTATACGATTTTATGGTAAGAAAAAAATTCTAAACATTTTTTTTTGTACTATTATACATACAAAAAAGTTGTCTGAAATGTATGCATCTTTTATACGTCATAGTCGTTACTTTTTATGACACCATTAGGATTGCGATTACTTTAAAATTCAATTGTAAGCTTATTTTTTGAAATACGTTTATATGCATAAATGTCTGTGTAGACTTTAAGAATTTGTATGCAACATCAGCCATAAAAATGATTTATAATATTTATCAAATAAAAAAGGCATATACATACATATATAATTTAACATGTTAGAAAATCTTTTCTTTCTTTTGTTTAAAAGTTTTACAGAGTAGAAAATAAAGAATAATATAAAAGAGTTAAAAAAAAAAAAACACAATTAAGACATTAGGCGTTAAAGCAACATGACATGACTGTAGTATATAGTTTAGAAAAGATATCACAAAGGTAGAGAAAATTGTTAAAATGAGTTTATAATTAGAGGAAAAAAAGCTATAATGATCTCTAGCAAACACTAACATTATAAATATTTATAAAAAATTCTAAGAATTTTCATTAAAACTTCATAGATTTTTAAATAGCAACATTTTAATGTTTAGAAACATTGTTGCTGGAACAATTTTGCGGAAAAAAAATCTAAAAATTTTATAAAATATAAAAGGAAATGCTTTAAAATTACAACTAAAAGCTTTTGGTATAAAATGTTTATAAACAAATGTTGAGCAACATTGTAAAATGTTGCCTTAAAAAGTATTGGTAATTTCGAAAACAATTTATTAGAAATAACAAAGCGATATAATAAAAAAGCTTAAGAAATTAAGAAAGCAAGCCTAAAAAACTTTTTAAACAATGTTGCTAAACAATGTTTGTATAAACATTAGCACTAAAAATGTTGCCTTAAAAGTTTATAAGCAATTTAAAATAAAACCAAGAAAAGCACAAATAAACCAAACCATAAATTAAAAAAAACGTTAATAAAAATTAGTTTAAACCAAAAAAGCAGCAGTTGTTTTTTGGATAATAAAAGGATGGATGAACATGAGTGTAAAGGATTAACAAGGATAATGAGGAGGCATTATGAAAAAAATAATCAAACAAACAAAAAAGCTGTATGTGATAATAATGGATTTGCACAAAATTAAACAAAAGCTTTAGATTTTTGTTTTTGCGGTTAATATTTGGCACTCACCAGAAAACTGAATGCTTCTGGGATATAACTATTGATATTAGGTGGCGTGATGCACATCTGTAACGTAAAAAAGAAGATGTTTTTTTTGACTTTGAATTCAAAATTATGCTTAATTGATATTTCATTTTTAAATATTTTTTATTTTTTTTTATTTTTCTGTTATAACACATCAAAAGTTTATTATGTATAAATGATATGCATGATTAAATAAAGAAAAGAACACACACATTAAATGAAATTGCAGTAAAATATATGTGAAATTATATAAGTTTTGTATAAGAAATAATTAAATAAAATGCATAAAAGGTGAACAGATAAAAAGTGCAGGGCATAAATGGGAATTGCAATTAAAATGTAAGACAATACAAAGAAAAGGCATGCAATAAAACTTTGTAATTAAAAAAGTGTATAAAGGCCTTAACTAAGTGCTAAGCTAAATTAGGGAGTGTTGTCTAGACTTAAGTTTTACTTGTTGTCATTAAATGAAAAAAATAAAGTTTTCATAATAATTTTCCTAGTAAATATGCTTTAATACCAAGTAAATTTGTACACAGAGGGAAAAATAAATATACACGCCTGATACCAAATTGACACCAAAGAGTTTATAATTTTTCGATAACATCCGTTGTCAAAGTATATACATTCGTACGTACGACAACACTATGTAATGTTGACAACGCAACGTTGTCAACATTGCAACAATTTGTTGTCGAAATCTAAATTTTATACACATCCGTTGTCTAAATGTTAACAAACGTCGTAAGCTCACTATAGGCAACGGATTGTTTGTCAATAGTAAGCGTACCACGTTTGTTAACATTTAGACAACGGATGTGTATAAAATTTAGATTTCAACAACGAGTTGTTGCAATGTTGTCAACATTACATAGTGTTTTCGTACGTATGTATGTATATACTTTGACAACGGATGGTATTGAAATATTGTAAACAGTTTGGTGTCAATTTGATACCAGACGTGTATATTTATTTTTCCCTCTGAGTATAGTTTAGTTATAAAGAGGAGACATTCAAATGTTAAGCAACACGTTGCTAACAGTATAATGTTGACTATTCCTTTAAGATTTTCAACATTAATAAACTGCTATAATTTTGCAAGTTTGCAAGACCAAAATGTAATTATTATGTTGGCAACATGTTTATTTGCTCTAGCAACATGTTTTTTTCAATGTGCTTAAGAACTTGAGAGCTATATCTTGCTTATTCCATTAAAAATTCTTTAGAAATATTATATTTCAGATTCCAGGGAAAAACTTAAAACAATTTAAATATTGATTTACTTTTTTTCAATAATTAGAACAAAACATAACTTAATTTTAACCATAACAGGTCAATATATCTTTTACAAAGAATTTTCAAATTATTTTTCTTTATAAAATTATAACTGTTCAGCATAAAATAACAGAAACTTAAACCTTGTAACGGTTTACAAATTAACTAGTTAACTATATAATGGAAAACATTTTAAATTAAACGTAATGAAATAAATTTCACATACAAAATAGCTATTTAGATATTAACATTTACAACGAACAAAAACGAAATCCCCCAAAAACCTAAAACATAGTTGATAACATGATTTGTTTAAATGTAGAAAAATATATATGTTTTTTTTGAGCTCATAAATATTTTGTTTGAAAATAAGAAAAAAAAACTAATAGTAAACTAAACAATTTTATGGCTTGTACAACATGTCAACACGTTTTTCGTTTTGGAAAAATTTATGCAAATCAAAAAGTCTTCCAAATGAACCACTACTACTGGCACTTTTATCAAAAGAAAATGAAAAAAAGAAACCAAAAAACACATAATCAAATTGGAGGAGGATTGAATGAAGATGATTAGTAAGTTACAAAATACTATGTAAAAAAATGTATAGCAGAAAAAAAGTTTAAAATTTAATTTGTAACATTTTTGAAAAACAAAAAAAAAAAATACAAAAAACTTTTTTGTTATTTTATGAAATTTAAATTGAAATTAATGTTAAATAAATTATGTTTTGGTCTATTTGATTATTGTATTTCTATGCCTACATGGGTTATTTGGTTTAAGACTAAATAATTTATGCAAATTGGATTGGGATTTGATCGCATTTTCTAATAATTAACAAGGTTGTTTTATTAGTTTATATGTATATAGATGTGTTTTTCTGAAACCGCTAATACAGCCAGCTTCCACATACAACAACTGTATAAATACCAAAATTGTATTATAAAATAAACACACAAGCATATTACATATTGATTTTGGGGCAACACAATATTGGTTATACATATACATACATGTTTGAAATTATATTAACATAAATATACAAATACAAATGTTGTTTTACACAGATATCGTACTTGTTTAGAGGTTTATAATTTATACAAATATTGTTTATTACACCATTTAAATGGTTAATTAACAAACTAAGTATGCATAAATTAATAGTAAATAAAAAATATTATTATTATAGTTTGTTGTAAAAATATGTAAAATGGAAGTTTAGTTGAAAGCGAACATAATAAAAAAAACGATTACAAAATTTAGAAAAATTAAGTTTATGAGGTAATGAACAAAATTTGATGAGAAACTGATTAACAAACTATATAAATTTGTTAATATAGAAATCTCTGTTAAACTAGCAGTAATGTAAAAAAAAAAAAAACAAAATAACAAATAATTTCATTGTTGCAATGAAACTAATTGCTATATGTATTAAACTATTAATCCTAGAGATTTAAAGGCTTTTTAAATTAAGTTTTCATAGTAATCCCTTTTTATGCTCATTACAGCTTACATGGCAATACAAATTTTGAGCTATATTCACTAATTTGCTGTTGCTGCCTTAAAAATTATTACTGCCTAATTTGTGCCCTCCTAATTTATTAGACACTATGAAAATGTTTTCAAAATTACACAAGACACTTTATTTTGATGTCAACCCAGTACAAGTGACCAACAAACCACATAATCTTTTCAGACATTTCATAGTTATTTGTGTCCTATAATGCTGACAAGACATTATTGTTGAATGTGTAAGTGAAAAAAAAATTCCCAAAAAAAAAAAATAAATATTACACATGTTATAGCCAAAGTCATATTGGACAATTTGTCAAACTATACTACATATACAAACAAATACTAGTTTCGAAAAAAAAAAAACGTAAAAAAACTATAAGAAATATTTTCAAGTGTTAGTTTTATGACCTAGAGAGAAGAATATAGCAAAGAGATGAAAAAATATCCCCATGTCTAAACCAATTTGTCATTTTGTATACAAAGTGCTAAACGACGTTTACTATTCCCAAACATTTTGAAATATTGAAAATGCCAACATGTGCAGTAAAATGACTGAATACTTGTAGTTAGAAAAAAAACTAAAAAACATGAAAATTTAATTAAAACCAATGTTAAAAAAAGGATCTTAATCTTAAGCAACATAAGTGTAACAAAATTTTTTTACAAATATTTTTTTTTCAAACACATGTTACAAAGTATTCTTCATATGCTCTAGTTTATAAATATAGATTTGTATTTTTAAAAATTTAGACATTTGATAGACATGTTGGGTTATCTGTTTCATATCACTAGCCAACTAAGGTTAATAAGTTCACTTAATTATTACTCAAAACTGACAGACATCTTTATATTTAATAAATAAAAAAACCAAAAGAAAAATACCCAAAACATCATTTAAAAGCTCATTAAAAGATTTTACAAGAAACCAAAACAAATACCATAGAAATATTGATTAATATTTCGACATAAATTTGAAAAAAAAAAATACAAAAAGAAAATTTTGTTAAATATTAACAACAGTTTAAAGAAATCCCCCTGGTGCAACAAGAACAAATGTTTAGTTTACAAATGTTTTAGTAATTTACCCCTTGTCTACAGGATCCATAAATTTTGAAAACATTTTTAATGATTAACAACAATTAGAAATAGAAGGGGGGGACGACAGACCCACCACTTATATACCAACACTTGAATAATAAAGAGTTTACAACAACAACAAAAAAGTAATGAAATTAAAAATTCCTAGAAAATATTTCAATATTTTGTAACTCCACCATAATGACACCACCATCAATTGTTTATATAAAGATTTTTCTATATATATTTGTTTCCATTGATTTCCATCAACACTTAAACAAATAAATTGAAAAAAAGAAAAGTATTAAAACACAACGAGTAATTATTTAATTTCATTGTTGCAACCAACTGCTCCAATAACTAAATATTTTTGTTTTATTTAAACAGTTCTAATACGCAATACTATAATTCCCGTATGTTTTCGATTTTGTTATAGTTTAGAGATGATCTTTTAATTGTTTTTCAAGTGTGAAATGTATACATATATAGATTTTGATTATTATTAACACGATGATGGATTTGTTTTGATTTGTTTCGAATAAACTAAAAATCAAATTTTATTTTTGTAATATATAGTAAAAGGGGTATATTAGAGTAAATAAACACATTCGACATATAAATATATCAACGAAATCATCATCAGTCAACTAACAACGACTGCAAATATTGACAACGTGTGTCAGTGAAAATTGTAATAAAAATTGAAAATGTTTTTGTATACATTATTTAATACTTTCATTTGTTTTTCTCCCCTTCGAGCCCAAAAATTAAAAAAAAATCTATATATATATATATATATATATATATATATATATTTATTCCTGTCATAGCTTTGAAGTGTTTATTTTATGCCACACACATACACAAACAAAGCCATATCACAAAACAATTGTTTAAATTAAGCAAATAATACTATGAATTTATTTAAAATCCAAAAAAAAAAAAAAAAAATAGAAAACAATTTATACATTTTTATAGGAATTATTTGAAAAAAAAAGTTGTGAAAGTAATAAATGTCATCTCATATATGATATTAGTCGGTTAGTTAGTTTGTGTGTGTACTTTGTTTGAGGAAGTATGACAATAGTATGGGTCTGTGTATAGGAGCTGTTGTTTTAATGCTTATTTAAAAGGGTAAAGTAATCGGTTTTATAATTGCACCAAAAAGGTACTTTTTATACCCTACACCACTTTAGTGGGTAGGGTATATGCTGATGTTTGTAACGCATAATAATATTGGTCCTATACCCACCTTAAAGTATATCAGTCGGCTTAGAATCATTTTCTGAGTCGATTTAGCTATGTCCGTCCGTAATTGTAATCAAACTACTATTTTTAAGATAATTCAATGAAATTTGGTACATGTAATTCTATTGTCACGAAGCCTATTGAAAATTGTTAAGATTGGTCGATTATATCACCTATCCCCGCTCTTGTAATCAAACTACAGGTCGCAATTTTCAAGATAATTCAATGAAATTTGGCACATGATCTTCTATGGTATCGGAGACGAAGCTTATTGAAAATGGTTAACGTCGGTCCATTATTTCTCCTAGCCCCCATACAATTGAACCCCTGAACTGAACTAAATCACATTTTATTTTTGTAACAGGTGTAGGGTATTATATGGTCGGCCTCGAATACATTCTTAAATTGAGTTGAAAATGAGATTGATTTAAGTATGATCAAGATTGAAATGATAACAAAATGTAATTATTTCAAGAATTATTTTCTTAATTTAAGACCGATTCCCACTTGATTACGAAATTCAGAACATTTGAATAAAGTATTTTTTTCAAGATTTTTATTTTGATTTAAGCTCGTTTCTTATCAAGACGAATTCCGTCTATTGTTTGATTCTATGATTTGTGATCCTCTCCTAAAATGACTCTTTTCACTTTATTCGAAATTGGGTTACGTTTTACTCGTTATTTAAACAACACTAGATATTCCCTCCTTTTTCTGTCTGATTATAAATTCCCATCATATACCATCATTAAGCCTACAATTACACAGGGAGATACACAAATACATACATACATACATATGTATATGTATATACATATGTATTCATTATATCTATATGTTTGATGTTTGAGAAAAAAACTAAAGGAAGTTTTATTGGTTAAATTTAAAATAAATATTTGTAAAATGTGACAAAATGTTTTGTAAATTATTCCTCTTTTATAAATAAGCCTTTTATCACAAAAAAAAGGAAAATAAGAAAAAAAAATTAATAGATTTCACTGATAAAAAGTAAGAAAAAAACAATTTTTTGAATAAAAAGTCACGCGTCAGTATTATTGATAAATTAAAAAAATCCAACATATAGATAAAAAGTATTGGGGGAGTAAAGACTAAAATGAACAACTAGTTATTTCCCTTTAACTATTTTTTTTTTTTGAAATATTGAACGTGTGGCATTTTCTGGAGTTTTAATATTATTCCCTTTTCTTATATTGATTAACATCTTTTTGTAGAAAGACACATGTTTGTTAAAAGATTATTAGGAAAAATTTTTCCGATTATCTTTAAATTAAGCCAAAAAGCTTAAGGGAGCTTGTTATATGAAACTAAGTTTTAATATTAAAAACAAATTTTGTTGAGGAAATTCAATACTTTTGTTAATGTAATTGAAATTTTTGTTAGGATTTTTGCCTAAAGTTAAGAGTTTTCATTAATTTAGAAAATAAGAAAAAAAATGGCTGAAAAATAGTTGTAGCGAGTAAAGTTTTCTTGTACTCATTAAATAGAAAATATGTTCAATGTCATTTGAATAAAATTTTTTTCTATTTAAAACTATTTTGTTTAACAAAAAAAGTAAAAATCTTGTTAAAAATATGTTGTTAAAAAAATATATTCACTTGAATTTTTGTATTTTTATTTTTTGGCCTGATAAGAGTCCTTTTTTGTCGCAGTAACCAACACATACACAGTTATAGAAAAAAAATCTTGTTACTATATAAGGGATTTTTGTAGTTTTAACCTTGTTTTTTTTCTCTTGCTGCATGTTCATATTTTCAGTCATTGCTCTAGTTACTAAACGGAGCACAGTGCTCGAAATAATACTAAAAAAAGAAAACTAACAAAATAGTGAACAAAAAAAAAAAAAAAAACGAAAGAAATATTTTGTATTTTATAGCTTCCTTTTTTATGAACAAGAGCAAAAGGCCTTCCTGTTATTCTTTTGTGCATGGTAAAGTCATCTCTGTGTTTTTTCCTTATATTTTAAGGCAAAACTGCCCTAGGTATGGTTTTAGTTGTTCTTTTTTTATTATTATTTTTGGTTTTATCGATAAATTTTCAATTGACCCAATTCTGCTACATATATTTTTATTATTTTCTAAAAAAAATTTTACGTACATTTGTTTGCTTTCTTATAATAGTTTTTTCAAAAACGACGATGACAACGACTATTGAAATGTTTATACCAATGAGCGGCTTTTTGGTAACACAATTGTAAATTTACTAGGTTTTTTTTTATTATACCATTGCACTAGCCATATAAATATGGAAAAAATACAATGACTTTACCGTCAAATGCATTCATACATTTCATTTAAAGGCAAAAACCTATAGTTTATTATTGTTGCAACATATAGAATGAACAAAAAAAACATCACAACAGAAATGAGTGCAGTTGCAAATATATTTATTGTATCTAGTCGGTGGTCTTGTTTGATCATGTATAAATGGATTTAGTTTTTGAGAAAAAGGAAATGTGTTTCAAAGAATTTGTTTCTTTTTTTTCTGTTCATACTTTATCTATGAGGCATGCAATTGTTATAAAAAGGGGATTTATGTTTTATATGTGTGTGTGTATTTTCAACGCGGATGTCATTAAAGGGGTAACAAATTTATGGGCTTGTGTATTTAAAGGGCAAAAGTTAAAAAGTTTAAGAATTTATTAAAAAATTAAATTGAGAAATCATTTAAGTCTCAAAATATTAAATGAAATACCCTAATATTTTAATATTTTTTTTAAATAATTTAAAATTTTTTTCTAGTTTTTCTTGGGGTAATTTTAGCAAATTTTTAAAGATTTTCATACTTGTAGTGCTTGAGGAAAATTTTAAGGTTTTCTAACGGTTTAAAGGGGACTATAAACATTTAAGTTTTTTTTATATATATCATGCTAACATTTAGGGGGGGAGGGGGCATATTTTATTACAATAATACAGTGAAATATATAGAAAATATAATAACGAAATAAAAATATATATAACTTAATAAAACAATAAACATTTAAATAGGTGTTTATTGCAAAGCTTATGGAAATACTTACATTTTTACAATCCTCGAAATCCATACAATGATGCCAATCTTGAACAAACTGCAATAAAGAAAAAAAGGGAAAAATTAATAAAAAAATATAAAAATTTGTGTTTAAAATAATTTAAAAGCTTAAGAACAGTGTTAGGCAAAGAGCCTCTTTCACTCTTGTTTGCACACATACTTATGCTCACACATGTATAAAATCAGAAAGCTATTATTGTATTCTCTGCCTATCACTGCTTTAAAGGTAGTGCAAAGCATTTAAGCTTTTAAGGAAAAGAGAGAGAGAAAGATTGTATTAAAATATAACTAGTGATGTGACTAGTACTTAAGGATAGGCATAGTTGGTAGTTACAATACTTTTTAAGCAACAAAAGTTTAAAAAACTGTTTTTGTATTCTCTGCCTATCACTGCTTTAAAGGTAGTGCAAAGCATTTAAGATTTTAAGGAAAAGAGAGAGAGAGAAAGATTGTACTTAAACATAACTAGTGATGTGACTAGTACTTAAGGATAGGCATAGTTGCTAGTTGCAATACTTTTTAAGCAACAAAAGTTCGAAAAGCTTTTTTTGTATTCTCTGCCTATCACTGCTTTAAAGGTAGTGCAAAGCATTTAAGCTTTTAAGGAAAAGAGAGAGAGAGAGAGAGAGAGAGAAAGATTGTACTTAAATATAACTAGTGCTGTGACTAGTACTTAAGGATAGGTATAGTTGCTAGTTGCAATAGTTTTTAAGCAAATTGAAGATTCAATTACATAAAGATAAAGATAATTTCTTTTAAAAAAGCCCACATAGTAACCAAATGTAAACTATGATATTCATTAATTACCACATAATTAAATTATTATCAAATTTGTTAATTATTATAAAACTCAAAATTTATTTATTAATAAAACCAAATATCATGAGTAGGGCCTGCTATGTTAACAAGTCATAAATCTTAAAAGAATTAAATATTCTCAACTCTTGAGTTGTTTATTACAATAATGATAAATATATCTTTCAAAATTTAACATTAAATACAAAACTCAAATATTTAAACATTAAACTGCAAAATCTAACACCAAATAAACATGTTAAAAGTTGCCTTAATAAAGCCGACAAAATGACAACTATAAACTACAATTAATGATATATTTCCCTTCTATTTTCATAGGTTTAGGAGCCCCCCTTAAACACCCCTATATATTATAAAAATAGCAAAAATAAAGATGCTCTTCTATATATCAAACTATAAATATTAAAACATAAATCATTTCATTTAAAACTAAGACAAGCAACTAACAAACACATTTTTAACATTTTCATTTTCAAATAGATTTTTCTTTTATTCTTTATTTCACTGTAAATTTAGAACAGCTATAGAAAAAAAAACTCAAAATTAGAACAAAATAATATATTTGATATTAAAAGCTATATATTTTTTTGTTGTTGTGTTAATATTGAAATATATATATAATTCAAATAACATTCTAAATGCAGCATAAACTGCTAGCTACTGCTGTGTATAGTTTTCCCCCTTTTGGGCGAGTGTTAATTTGAAATAGAAAAAATATATTTGTATGTTTGAAAACTATATATGTATATTTTTGACTTGTTGTTTTTATGTTTTTTTATGGCTAAGTTAATGTGGTGATTATTTAGCCTTTTAATTGGTTAAGAGCAAAAGTGTTTTTATTTCAACGTTGATAATGCCACCCTGAACGTAGTTGCATGCTCCAAATGCTTTAAGTGCCTACAATTTGTTAAGTATATTTTAGCTCTTTTTCTAGATTTGTTATGCAGTTGATGGGTGTTAAATACAAAATACAAATGCTAATACCACCTTCATTTTGTTAAGACCTGCAAAACATTAGCGACAGCCTGCCACCTCCTACTCCTCCCCATCATCATTAACATCTTTAGTTGACATTATTTATTGCAAGCAAAAGTTAGAAAAAAATCCATAAAAACGTACATATGTATAGATGTAAGTAGTTTTATAAACAACCAAGCAAAACTCAGGGGGCTTATAACATTTCGTAAGATTTTTATTTTCTCTTTTTTTTTGGTTCAAGACAAAGTATAGAAAAAATAAACAAACGACATGAACATAAACTTAAGAATTTATATCTTAATTATGTCAATGTTTCCGAAAAACAGGGAAATTAATAAAACAAAATGAATGCATTAAAAAATTATTACTATTTAATTGCAAAGTTTTATTAATACATTAAATTTTTGTAGCATTATTATGATTATTAATAATTTATTTAATGAGGGCAATAAAATGTGATTGCTGTTTTAATTTTTTAAAAAATTTATAAAAAATAAATGACTTTTTTCAAGTATTAAGTAGATTAAAGTATTTAGAATGAAACAGCCGTGCTGATGCTTCTATGTTAGAGAGCAATTAAAAAGCAACTAACACCGAAGCATAGAGAGTTATATTTAAGTAAACAAAGAGAACTTTGTTGGTATTTTTACTTAAAGAAAACTTTGTAAGCTTTCAAAGTTCTCTCTAGGTTTTGATAAAGTCCTTAGAGAACCTATTTGAGATACAGAATATATAGTTGTAGTCACGCAGATAACTAAAATGCTAACAACACCGAAGCAAAGAGAGTTTTAGCTTAGCTTTTTTACTAAGAAAGAAAACTTTCTTAGCTATAAAGTTGTCTCTAAGTTCTGGTGATCTTTTACAAAAACCTAGAGAACCTCTTTTTAGAAATCTCTCCAAATATTTGTTGTTTATAATTGAAAACATGTTGCAACATGTTAGAATTGCAAATTGCGTATTAAATTAATAAAAATTAAAAATTCTTTAAAATAACAAGTTTTTTCAAACAGCTTGTTTCTTAACCTTTCCAATAGACCCCAAAATTAGCATATTTGAAAATAAATTACTAGAATATTTATAAAAAAAAGAAATCTTGCATAAATTACAATACAATTAAACAGCTGTTGCTAAAGAAGGGTTGTAAAACTAACACACATAGTAAAGACTAAATTTTATTGTTTTTCATGCTAATAACTTTAAACTACTAAAGAAACCAAAAAAAGGAAATACATATGTATGTATAGAAAAATCAAATATCAGATAATATGCTATTCAACCTGAATTTCATTATTAATAATACAAAGAAAAAGTGTCATTGTTTTCGAAAAATTGTAGACAAAAATCTTGGGATTATGTGCGGTAGGTCGTGTTATTTAAAGAAAACTATTTTGCTTTAAGGGAAAAAGATTTTAAAGATGACCTTTTGTTTTCACTTAAACAATTTTTTCATTGTATTGTTAATTTATTGTCAAGCATTTCCGCAGAGTCACTATTCACTCGTACCTATATTGCAAGGGGTCTAAGACAATTTTTTTTTTCAAAATCAATTGAATTTATTATAATGTTTAATAATGCTGGAAAACTCTTTTATGTAAGTGAATATATACATATATATATGACATGTCATATTTTCTGTTACTTTTTGTTACGGTCTTAAACAAAAGGACACCATTGACTTGCGTTTTTTTTTTTTTTTTTTGTAGTAGCTTCCCTGCTTTAAGTGGTAATATGTAGTGTTGCATGTAACTGCAGTAGCACTACTACCATTTTTATTGAATGCCTGCATATATGTATAAAGCCTGTGTGGCAGGAATGAATGAATGTTGAAATGAATGAAAGTATGAATGGTTGAATGAACAATTGCAGCAGTAGCTGCTTGTTAATACAGAATAAAAAAAATATGGCGTACTAGGGGTTCCCAAGATCTTATAGTATTATACAACTTTAGCCATATCTCTTTTTGTGTTGCAATTTTTTCTATAGAAATTGTGTTGTTTTTATTGTTGGCAAAAATATATGTCACTTTTCTTAACTAAATAAAAGGGTCTCTTTTTGTGTTAATTATTTGTAATTATAGAAATTTTTAAAGGGATGTTGATTACTGTTAAACATTTAATTTAAAATTGTTCAAATTTTAAGGGAGTTTGGTAGTGATTTTAATTTTATCTTTTTTTTTGGTAATAAGCATAACGAAAACAATAGCCTGCCTGAAGCAAAATTTGTTATGCTGAAATATTGTAATTTTCGTTTTTTTTTTGCCTATAAAATTAATCATTTGTCCAGCCCTAATAAATTTATGTGTATTCTGCCTTTCACAATTAATGGCTTGATAAGTCTTAATGTGTCAATTTTTTTCTGTTATACTTTTTTATATACATTTTTTATGATGTTTTTTGTTTTGTTCTGTAATTTTCTTAATAGATATTTAAAACAATAACCCGGGGCTTAGTTAAGTAAATTGTACCAAAATAAAGTTAATGCTGGAAAAAAAATCATATTGACAAATAGCTCTCATCAGTTAAAGAGCAACAATATATAAATTTTTTCAACAATACACACAAAAAATACATATTAATGTTAAAATATCAACAATATGTAACAATGTAAAATACATTTTTTACTTTTCCAGCAAATTAATCATATTTTTCTGTACAGATCATTATTGTTCAGTAAATGTTTGTTACAAACTTGTTTAATGTTTTAAGGCTGTATTTTTATGGTCATCATCGTCATTGTTAATGTAAAATGATCCCTGGCTTTGGTGTCAAACATACTTACATATGCATGTATATATGTAAAACCCTTCTACATACATAAAAATGCTTATTTTTACATAAATGTATTGAAAAGTTTTTTTTTATGACATTTTCTGTACAATTACCATATTCAAGTGGTCAAACATGTTTAAATTACAAAAAAATAGTTTAAAAACGTTGACATTGTTGTTGATGTTGCATATGCAGCAAAACAATAATTAATTACACATAAGAGAAAAATGTTTAATATTTTCATCATTACAAGATGTCATGTCATATATGTATCTTTAAAGTAAAATACTACACCCTGAACATAATTATAAGTATTTACTTAAGTGTGTAGTACTTTTTTCTTTGTTTTTCTGTTTTAAAACTAATTTTTTTTTTTTTTTTTTTGCTTTTATGTCCAACATATTTTGTCGTCTAGTTGAACCAATTCTTGTTATTGTGTATGTCTTCAGACAGTTTCAATCAATGTTAATTTGTGCTTGTTCATAAATTAAAAATTATTACTTTCAATTGTTGTTTTTCTTTTATTTTTACTGCTGGAGTTCAATTGATGCTTAACTAATAAAATATCCATAAGTTAGTTTTTTTTTTTTGTTCTCAGAAAATTTTATTAAAAATCCATCAACATTTATTGCAGTAATTTAGAAAATCTTAAATGATTTTTATTGTTCAATTTTATGTTAATTGCCAGCCAATTAGGTCGGGGGTAACTATTTCAATGAATTGGGCATTTTAAATAATATTTCATAATAACAATGAAATTATTCATTAATAACAAGATACGAAAAAAGAAAGACAGCTGTTAAGAGAAAATTTTGTTTACTGACACAACGTTAATAGGAAAAGAACTTGCAAAGAAGTAAAAAGTGATTTTTAGAAATCATAAGCGAACGGGCACGGAAATCGCATAGTAATTTGCCCCAATACATTCTCGATTTAATTTTAAGCTTTTAAAAGCTTTGTTTTTGAGCTTTGAGCCAGCAGTTTAGGCCCAACATGGTTTTATTTAGTTCAAGGCCTTTTTTTCTTAATTTTATTATTATTTGTCTGAAACTTAATTTATAGAAAAACAACTTTCAAAGCTTTTAAGTATTAAGAACTAAACATAAACCCCACAGCAAGAACACTAATAGTTCAAGCATTCCTTCTAATAGGCCCTGCTTTTAAGCTTTCAAACTAACCAAACAATTTAAACGTCTCTTTGCTCTCTGCGCCGAACATTGTTTTAAATTATTATTAAATATTCTAATTATAAAATGATCAAAGTAGAAAAGATTATAATGTTATGGTCACCCAATAATTTTAAATTATTATTTAAATAATAAATTTAAATCATAATTTTCATCATATAATCCTCTTTTCTATTAAGTATTAAAGGGGTTAAATGTATATATTTTCCAGTAGGCGTTAATTTGAAAAAAATCTATATATATTTAGCTGCTAACATCAAATAAAAATGTTCTCATATAAAAATGAAATGAAAAAAAAAAAACACTTTTGAAATTTTCTAAATATAAAAAAAAAATTGTAACCATTTACGAAAATATTCTATTTTATAATTTTATTTTTATGATACACACAGCTGCGTCTCAAACAAACAGAAAACAGAAAATTTTTCTTTACACTCAGAAAATATTCAACAATTTGCTTTAATAAGAAAACAGAAAAATTCTACTTTTTATATAAAATATAAAAATAATTTTTCATGAAAATTTATGTTATGGGAAAAATCTATAAGGTCAGTTTGCTGTTAGTTGGAAATAGCTTTAACTTTAATGATCTCTTGGCCATAATAATAATAAAAAAATGTAACAGTGTGTAAACAACACACATACATACATCTACTACATATAGTGTATATGGTCAACAAACAGATAAATAATTTATTTTTTATTATACTTAATTTGTTAAAAACAAAAAAAAAAAAAAGGAAAACATTTTTTTTCTTTTAGATTTTATTTCATTTTTTCATTTTTGGCTGCTAATTAGTAATCGTAAATTTTGCGGTCATAAATTTTATATGTTGTGATAGAGGCAACATACAAAAACAAAAAAACCGAAAAAAATGTGTTAAATTTGATTTGTACGAAACCAGATGAAAAACAGCAAAAAAGAAATAATTCACAACATGTTTAAAGCCATCATATAATCATAATAATAGTCATCATAAAATATCATAAAAAATAAAGCTCAAAGGAATTAACATTTGGCAAATAAATTAAATGTAATAAAAAATATATATACATATACTATAATGTACTCAAACTAATAAAATTTGCCTTAAAAATTTAAATAATATATTATTTCCAAAAAAAGCTAAAAGAATATTTCTCAATTTACTTAAAATTAAAAATGTTCTTTTACTAAATTTCTTAAAATATTTATTAAATGTCATTGTTTTATCATTTAACAAACATTTTAAGAATTGTTCAGTTTTTCTAGATTATAGATTATTAATATTTACCTTATGTTACCAATAATAACATGTAGTAGTAATAATAATCATTATTAGGTTGAGGTTTGTTGTTTTTTTTGTCATTGTTGTTAACTATTTGAAAATTTTAATTGGAAAAGGGTTTTTCTTTATAACATACTTGTCATTTTGAATTACCTTTAACAAACAGCTATAGATAGTCTAAAAACAAATACCAAATACCAATTCAACTCAATTCAATATTATTGTAATAGATAACAATAATAACAACAATAATAATGAATATACATAATATTGTAATGAAAGTGCTGTTTTGTTTATTTAACCAGATAGTTAGTTAGATGGTCTTATAGTTAGTTATCTCTATAAACTTTTTTTTTTTATACATCATGCATAAATACTTCATATAATAAACATATTTTTCTTTGTGTTTGTTGTTGTTTTTGTTGATTTTTTATAAATATATAAATAAAAACACAAAAAATAGTAATAATAATAATAATGGTATTGTATTGTTTTTATATCTTTTAAGTAGTACGTGCTTAGAATTATAATGTCATGATATATAAACAAATATGAATACGTATAATTTGTTTTTATTAGATTTTAATAAATAATATTGGGTTAGGGTAGAAAAGTATATAGGAAAGTTACTTAAAATGACAAATCTAACTAATATTGAAAAAGCTCTATTTTAAAGTTTCAAAGCTTAGTTTGATAATTGAAAATTGTTTTCATATTAAGAGCTTTTAACTTATTTTACTAGCTTTGTAATAAAATAAGCTTTCAACGGGCTTTTTGTTGCATCAGTTCCATAAATTAAGCTTTTTTTTGCTCATGAGATCAGAAGTAACATGAAAGATCATAAAGAAAGTGATCATAAACAAGTTTATAAAAAAGCTTTTTTAGAATAGCTTTTATGATATGCAGATGAATTGTCAGAATATATTAAGCAGAATTGAAAACTTATATTATCAAAAGCTTCAACTAGAGCTTTTGGAAAAAGTGGAAGACGAGTTTCTAATTACCTTAATCTAGTTGTAGTTTTGAGACATTGAAAATATTACAAATCCTTAAAAGCTGGCTAATCAAATTCAGAGTTCAATATTCGCTTTAACTAAAGCTTTTTGAAAAAGTTAGAAGAAATATTCAAAGTTGAGAGACAAAATTTGAATTACTTGTTGTAAATATAAATATAGTGGCCTCCGGTAGGTAAGTGGTTAGTGTTCTTGTCTGGTAGACCGGAGGTGTGGTGGGTTCGATTCCCACCTAAGGCACTGGTTAAGGAGCATACAACAGGCCCGCTAGAAGCCTAGGTGTATTTCTTCGGATTTGATGTATATACATCCTCCTTTCAAACTAACTAACTAACTGCTGTAAATATATATATGCATTCAAATGTTCCGGCATGGCATATGCTACACTTCTAGTTAAGCTTTCAAAGTTCATCGTTTTTAAGGATTTTAACTTTACCCCTACCCTATATACATCTCATTATTATAATAAACATTTTAAAAAGTATATTAAAAACCTACAGAGAGAGAGAGCGTGAAAGAATACAATACTACAGCAGTAATTATTAATGTTAACACTCTTTTGCACGCTGCTTTGCTAGTGTAGTTGCAACACCCTTTTTTTAAACTATATACTTTCATCAAGCTTTCCCATAGCGTTTGTTTTTTCAAAATTTTCTAAAGGGAAATGTTAGTTTGTGCAAAAATGAAAACACTTGCATACTTAAACAACATAGAAAAAAAAAACAGCACGTTCTGTAATGCAACCCATTATTAGACGAAACGAGTGTATTATAAAGTAGTAATAGTGTAGTTGTTTTTTATTTTCATATTTTTATTATTTATAAGTTTTGTAGCATTAGAATTTCCCTCATTTCCGTTGTTTGTATACAAACACAGGAAGTCAAGTACCGCCTGTTAAACTGACTTTTTCTTTTTTTTTTTTTTTTTGATTTCAACACACTTTGTTTGCAAATAAATGCCATGATATCAAAAATTATATGTATATTGTGTATATAAACAAAAATATTATTAAAATAATAGAAATCCTCTAACAACGTTTATGGCTTAAAAAGTTCAACTTTTTTTGGAAATAAATAAAAAAGGAACAAATAAGCAGCTTAAATGCCGCCGTTAAACTACCACAATTATATATTTTTGCCCAACACCCCTAACAAAAAAGCAACCCTCCCGTAAGTCCTTTTGCTCCTTTCTTGCCTTTATAGGAAATTTGAAATTATTTGAACAATTTTAATTTTGGAAATGGAACAGTAATAAGAAAAAAACTAAAATACTAAAATACTGAAATTAAATGTAAATTCGTTGAACAATTTGTTTAAGAATTTTTGTGTGTTATTTCTTTATATTTAAAGATTTGCATAACTAATGAAACAATCTTTTTTGTTTTCGTCTTACTTGTATGCTTAGCTTGTTTCACATATAAAAAGATCTTCAACACATTGCGCTTACTACATATTTGGGGTGTTTTCTTTTAGTTGAAATAAAGTTTAATATAAAAATTCATTTAAGTTTTTTAAATTTAAATTTCTTAAATTTTGTTTTCTTCTTAACTTGAACAGAACAGCATAACGAATTCAATTTGTTTGGGGTTAATGTCTGCTGTCGGTAAGACTGACTGCATATATGTTGGTTATATGGTGGTGTATTTTTCTTATATATATGAGAAATCATGTTAAATGTACCACCTTAAAGGTTTCATCATCTTATAAATAAAAAAAAAGAGAAAAGCGTAACATGATTTCTTTTCTTCTTATGTTCATCTTTATAAACAGGAATTTAAATATTTGACATTAGCAAAGCAATTAAACAAAAGGGTTTTTTACAATTATAAACTAAAGCATGTAAAACATGTTTGAAATACTTTTTATAATTCTTTTCAGTTTTATTTTATTTTTTGTAAAGAATTTTGAATACAAATTTTTTTAAGTCTTTGTTGGTATGTATTTCAAAAGACTATACAAAAGACAAAATAGTGAAATGTGTAGCGTAAATAATAATGAAAAAGAAAAAATTGGATTATGAAAAGGATTTTGTTGGGAAATTTGTTTTTACAGTCAAAGAAAATAAATGGTAAAATATTTGTTATTAAGTCTTTTGAAATTTAATTAAAAGAGCAATCGAATGGAAAAAAAAGTTTTATTTCAAAACTTGATACATAATCTGTTTACCATACCACTTCTTAGGAAGTTAACTTTATGTTAAAAAAAAAGTTCCAAAACGAAGCTTTTTTGAAGTAAGAAGTTTAAATATGACGAATATAAAGCTCCTTTTACATATACCAGCAAGAAAAGAGCTTTCATAGAAAGATAGAACCGTAAGCTCTGTTACTTTTTAACTTCTTAGGAAGTTCATTTTCTTAGCTAGATTTTGAAAAAGCTTTTTTCCCCTTTAAAAACTTTAAGTGCCTATTAAAGCTCCACTCATTTACCCACACTTTTTCTATTAGTGTATGTAATTAATTTGTAAAAGATTTCTAGAATTAATAGAAAAAGGTTTCATTTCTGTATTATTTAACAACTGTGTATACAATTTAAATAAAAATAAATCTTATTTTTGCACACATGAGTTTGGTTTGAATATAAATGTAAACATATTTCTTAAAACTGTAAAACCAAATAAACCACATTTAGAGGAATTTTCTTTTACAGTTTATATACAAAAATAAAACCCAAAAATGTTTGCCTTAAGGTATGAACGAGGAATGAAGAAGGAGCAGCAGTTAAGCTGCTATTCATCCCCAACAATAGTTTGACATATAAATTTAAACAAAAACCTAACTAACACACTATTTCAGTTAAACAAATAGAGTACTTATGTGTGTAAATATACAAAAAGCAGTATTACCACATAAAACCATATTTAAGCCAACCTCTTCTACAAGAGTTAAGTTAAAATATGTTTAAGGGCCAAAAGATCTGGGGAAAAAACTCTAACATTTTATAAAGTTTATTGTTATTGCCAGCCCAACAAACCATAGAAGCAACCAACCTTATAGTCAGCCAAACAAACATGGAATCATTCATTCATTTATTTAAACAACAACTATAGTATGGTTAGGACAACTTGTTATATGCCAAAATACTAGAGTTACCTTAATTTTTTGTTATGCTATTTATATCTTTTTTGTTTTCTTTTTGCATTAAAAACTATAGAGAAAAACTTAATAAGATTTTCTAGCATTTTACTTATTACACATATGAAAAAGAAATGTAGTTTGGTAAAATGCTGAATTGCTATGCTAAAAGAATGTGTATAGTAAGTACTAGTTATAGTTCTTTTGGTGTGTCTGTGTGTGGAAAAACTAATTTTCTTTTGTTGCTGTTTGTTGCTTTTGTTTTTGGCACTCACGTAACCAACAAATAAACGACTGCATTTTACAATAATATTATTATAAAATGCATTAAAATAAAGTAAAAAAAATGTACATTTCAAAGGAAATATACATTTTCAACTAACAAGTAAGTAGGTTACCTTAAAACAGCCAACGAAAAAAAAGCTTAAACAAACAACAATTACTGGTTTTATTTAAACCACAAGTTTAAAATTATATTAAATATAACTAAAGCAAAGTTTAAAAGATCAACGGGTGTAAACCTTTAGGTTTAAACTATTTTTCTAATAATTAAGTGTTTATAAAAAAAATTTTCAAAAAATTTTTCTCATTTCCTGTTTAAGAAAACAAGTGATCTTTTTCTTTTACAATAAAATGATAATCAACAAAAGAAAATTATTAAAATTCAATCAAGCCACAAATTATTTATTGTTTAGAAAAACGCAAAATGACCATTATCTTTTAACAATTTTATCTAGATCAACATATGTTTAAACTACATACAAAACAAAAAAAAAAAAGAGTCTAAATTACATATAAATTATAATGCTCTTGTAGCTTAAAGCTAAAATTAAGGTAAAATAGATACTGACAAATCAATTAAATAAATGTTTACATATTTTTTTTTGTTTTGTTTTGTATATGCAGCTTTTTTTCGTAATTTTTTTTTGTCCAAAGAGAAAAAAAAAAACAGAAACCAACAAACTATAATCAAGTAACTTAAAACCCATAACATTCTCTGAGGTTGTTGAAGTTTGTTAAGTTGTTACAGGGTGTGAGTAAATTTAAAGGGACATAGACAAATTTGCACTTAAGACTTCATAAGCAAAACTATAACAGCAAGATCACTGGATGAGAAATGTATACATGATCACCCGTCACGTACTGACTATTTAGATTACCAGAGCTTTTATATTAAAGTTGTTAAGATTTCAAAAAGAGATCGTTTCTAAAGAGATCATTTCTAACCTGGCCTCCGGTAGGTTAGTGGTTAGTGTTCTAGTCTCTTAGACCGGAGGTGGTGGGTTCGATTCCCACCTGAGGCACTGGTTAAGGAGCGCACAACAGGCCCGATAGATGTCTAGGTTTATTTCTTCGGATATGATGTATATACATCCTCCTTTCCAACTAACTAACTAACTAAAGCTCACATTTTCAAATTGAAAGAAAAGCTTTTCAAAAAGTTATAAGCTAAAATAAAAGAATGTTATTTATCATAGATCCCTTTAAATTTGATCATACCCTGTTACTACACAGCAGACAAACTCTAGGCTAGAAAAAAAGTATTTTAGCAAATTTAAAGGGACAAATTTGCAAAAATATAACAGCTAGATCACTGAATTAGAAAGAAACGTACTGACTATTTACATTACCAGAGCTTTTATATAAAGCTTTCAATTAAAGTTGTTAAGATTACAAAAAATGATCATATATAAAGCTCACATTATCAAGTTGAAAGAAAAGCTTTTCAAAAAGTTTTAAGATAAAATTTCCAAATTGTATTTATCATAGATCCCTTTAAATTTGACCATACCCTGTTACTACACAGCAGAGAAACTCTAGGCTAGAAAAAAAAAGTATTTTAAAAGATCAAGTCAAAGTATTTGTTTAAGCTGGGTGGAAAGCAACAAAAACAACAAAATAAAGCTATAAAAAACCAACATAAGCTAGAAAAGTAAACAAAAAACCAAACAACAACCAACGATCGCCAGAAAAAAAACTTGAATAAAATGATCACCAGTGGAGAGGAAAATTGCATTCGTGAGTTTGTTTTTTGCTAAAGCTGTTTTTTGTCTACTCAACTCCCTACTCTATATTTTAGTGTAGAGTTTTTTGTATAACAAGTAACAAACGGCACGCATGTTGTTGAAATAATGTAGATGAATTTCTAAAGCCAACACCGTACACCGTGGTAAACTAAACTAAAGCTTAAAGGCAATAACCTCAGTTAGAGTAGATATTAAAATTTTAGTGCAGAAAGAAAAGCAATTTAATTTCAATTCGTTTGTTTATGGCTCAAAATAGCAAAACTAATAATTGCACGCATTTTTTATTTTTGTACATTTTTCTAAAAAGGCAGTTTCTAAATAAAAACTGGCAGTTATAATAGTTTCAATTTGCTAAAGGAAAAAAAAACTAAACATAAAAACAATTATCTGTTGCTTAAACTAGATCTTCAGACTCCCACAGTGCTACAAAGAAAAAAAATCTCTCATGGTGGATCATTTTCAGTTTATTGAAGTTTCTACTCTTTACACATGTTAAACTTTGAAATGACGTTGTATTAAAAATATGACATTAAATTTAAAAAAACCCCATATATTGCGATCGTATATATATTTCCTAGTACAAAACATATTTGCAGTTAAATTAATTTTAATTTGTGTTTCAGACTCTTGCTGACTTTATATGATTAAATATGCAAAATGCGTAAGACAAGACAAAAAGGATTGGGGCATGATAATAATGATTCGTTATGGTTTGTTCATACATACATACTACTTATATGAATAGTTGTTGTTAATGTCAATTTTTATGTGTATAAACGATCACCACGGTTTTTTTCTCGTAATTTTATTTCTGTATGAGAATTTTTAGTTGTTTTTATTAGAGTTCATTGGCAAAAAAAAAAACTGCTTAAGAAAAAATAAGAAAGGAAATGTCAATCATAATTTTTTTAAATAAAAACTAAAAAATATTTGCAATAAAACAAACGACTGAACAAAATTTATGGTTAAATTATTGATCGTTAAGAAATGACTTATTAGGAATTTTAATTTATAAGAAAAATTATATTAGAATTGAAAGCTAAACAAGTAACTAATATAATATAATGTTAAGTAAATTATGTAAATTCTAAGAATATGGTAATAAAAAAAGTGTTAAGAAATAAATGGCAAAAGGTGTTTGTTGTTTAGTAAATTAATGTGTGGGTTTTTTATTTAAAAAGAAAAATGATTTTATTCGAGCCTTAATTGTTTTAATAAAAATGTAACTGAAAGATTTTAACTTAGCTACCACGAAGCTTTCATTAGAAATTAAGAACTTTTCAAATACTGTAAACAATATGAAGCTTTAATGTCAAAATAAGAACGATTTGAAGTCAAGTTCAACTTTTGAATTAAAGCATATCTGAAATCTTTAATATTTGAATTAAAATTAAAAGCTCTAACAAACTTATAGCTTTGATGTCAAATTAAGAATGATTTCAATTCATACTCGACTTTTGAAATATTAAATATTTAGTAGACTAATTTTATATTGGGTTTGTGCTGATGTTTGTAACGCACAATAATATTAGTCCTATACCCTCATTAAAGTATACCAATCGGCTTAGAACCATTTTCTGAGTCGATTTAGCTATGTCCGTCCATGTAAACCTTGTAATCAAACTACAGGTCGCAATTTTGAAGATAATTCAATTAAATTTGGTACATGATCTTCTATTGTCACAGGGACGAAGCCTATTGAAAATGGTTAAGATCGGTCCATTATTTTATCTAGCCCCCATACAACTGAACCTCCGAATAGGGCTTGTAAACCTTGTAATCAAACTACAGATCGCAATTTTGAAGATAATTCAATTAAATTTGGCACACGATCTTCTATTAAAAGTGGTTAACATCGGTCTATTAATTCACCCAGCCCTCATACAACTAAACCCCCGAATAGGGCTTGTAAACTTTGTAATCAAACTACAGGTAGCAATTTTGAAGATAATTCAATGAAATTTGGCACACGATCTTCTATGGTATCGGAGACGAAGCTTATTGAAAATGGTTAACATCGGTTCATTATTTCACCTAGCCCCCATACAACTGAACCCGCTGAATAAGGGCTTTCAAGTTCATAATTATGTTTAATATACTCGCAAAAGCTGCAAAACCAAGTTCTATACTAGCCTTGATTTTATAGTTATAGGATCTCATTTGACCATAGCCCCTATACAAAGCCCCCTTCAAAATTTGACTTAAATGTTCACAATAAATGGCTTAAGTATAATTCAAGGCAAGGTACAATTCAACTTAAATGCTTTATTATGAAAACTAAATCACATTTTAATTTTGTAACAGGTGTAGGCTATTATATGGTCGGCCTCTCCCAACTATAATTTCTTACTGGTTTTAAAATTTGATTTTGTTTCTTTATAAAATAAACACAAATTTATGATAAAAAAATTTAAAACTTTTAAATTTAAATCTTATGTATTTGCAACTAAAAACAATGACAATATTTTTTTCAACTTTTTTTTCAACTTTTTTTTTCAACAAAATGTTATATTGTTTACATAAAACAATAACAATTAATTAAATTTATTTTTTTTTTAATAAATAAATTTAATTTTTTGTTTATTTAACTAAACATTAAACTCAATTATAAGCATAATAAAAAAAATTTTTTTGAACAAAAAAGACTAAAATTGCTGGCATAAATCATAAAAAAAGTATATATAAAAGAGTTTTAGACTAAACTAAACAAATATTAAATTTAGTAATTACAAAATAAAAAATATATGAATAAACAATTAAAAATAATATTGCTAAACTATTTTAATGCTTATTTAAATAGCTAAAATATTGACCCAAGTCATTATTTACTTGACCAAAAGTTAAGCGCGCTTTTTTTTAATTTTTTTTCAAATTTAAATTTTTCCATTTATGGCTATATTTTTATAAAATTTTATATATGTTTGAAGTATGAAAGGAAAAAAAAAACTTAAATAGAAAAACTAAAAACTCAATTCAATATTTATTTAAAAAAAAAACAATGAACGATTATAAACTACTGAAACTCATACTGGTTGATGATGATAGTGACTGTTGGCTGCTATAAACTATAAACTGTGATATGATTGACATATTTGGTTAGTTTTATGGCAATTTTTCTATATTTGTATGAATAAATGTGACGATGAAGAGAACTGTGTAAAAATAAACAAATATTCCCATATTTTATGACCATATATCCCCGTACAGAAGAAAAAAAAAAAAGAGTTGATTTGAAACTGGGGTTCGATTTTATTTATTATTTTCTGCTGGTAAATATTTATTTTACTTGAAATCAACCTAAATAAATATATAAAAATTGACATTTTTAGTTGCTTTTTGGTTGCCATAAGAAAACCAAAAAAAGATAACATTAGCAGAAGCTGATGAAAGTTAAATAAATTATAAAAAGACAAAAAATTGTTAATAATAAAACATTTAAACTCAATTAAATATTGTTAAACAAATAACAGATAAGTTTCAAAATATTATTTATGATCAGTGAAAAATTGTAGTTTTATCAAAGGTTTTCATTTGGAAAATTTGAAATGATAATTTATAGAGCTGGGGGTTATAAAATTTTATGACTTTTGTTTTGTTAAAAGGTAGAGGAAAAAAAGTTTTATTTTTTGAGGCTTTTTTATCAAAGTTTTATCACAATTTTTCAGAATTTATGAGTTTTTGTGGAAATATGTTCGCATTTTCATTGTTTTATTTTTCACAATACTTCTGTGTGGTGTTTGTTGTTAAAAGTGGTAATACAACCCCTAAACAGGGTATTGATTTTCTAGAGTTTAATGTATTTTTACTTTTTGCTGTTGTTGTTGTTGTTTATTTGCAACAATTCTATAAAACACAACAAAAAGTAATATAGTAAAACGAAATGATTTTCAACAACTTTTAACTACTATAGTCGTTTATATATGTATATATTTTTTGCGGATTTTATAGCCCTAGTCATATTACGTCGGGGAATGTTATGGCTTTTTTTTGTCAAACATTAACTTTAGCTACATACATACAGCTTATTTATTTCAAAAATACACTAACTCAAAAAATGAAATTTGAAGAAAAATCCTTTTAAATGTTTTAACGTATTTTACTATTCTTTAGATAACTTTTAAACAAATCATAAGATTGAAACAACAAACCAGTTATATTTAACTGGATTTATATGTTTCTAATTTGAAATAAAACCAATTCAAATTTATAACAAAATAACATTTTAAAAAGTATCTAAAGGCCTTATTCATCAAAAATTTTGTTATTTTATAAAGAGTTTATAAATCAAATTTTGTACGAAAAATTTCTTTTATAAACCTTTTATAAAATAAGAACTTGTTTTATGATTAAGGCTGATGTCAGAGTACCTGCTACAAGCAATGCAAAGCTTTGCGCTTCAAACCTTTCCTTGTATTTTCCTATGTGTCATGTCAGAGTGAAAGCGATGCTTGATGCAGCAGGCACTCTGACATCAGCCTAAGGCAGTAAAACTATATAAAACGTCCTAAGTATGCCTTAAACAAGTCACTTTCAAATACATATTCCTAATTTTGACTTATGACACTTTTAAAGTTAATAAGCAATCTGCACAAAGCTACAAACATTTGTTAGTTTTTTGCGCTAAAAAGCATGAGTAACAAAGATGTTAATGAGCATTTGATATTTTTGTGTACAAAATTTAATTACCCACGCAAATGTTGACAACACTTGATGTTAAATCGTAATTGTACCATAAAATGAGATGTTGAACAAACATTAAAAAATACATATATATGAAACATTTTCAGTAATGACATCGTTTTTTTTCTACTCTAGCTTTACGTCTGCTTGTCATTATTTTTTTGCTAAAGAAACATTTAAAACATGTTAAACTTTGTCATAATTTTTTTTGGTTGCTTTAGTATATGGTACTTTTTCTTGTTAGGTTTTTGAGCTGTGTATAGTCATTATTATGTCGATTTTTATGATGGTAGTAATAACCCCAAAATGTTGCTAAAGTCACGTGCAGATCATAATCTTTTACATGTTCATACTACTTCATAAATAGATGTTTTTCTTCATCTTCTACCTCGCTGGTATATGTTATAATAAGCATATGTAAAAAAAAATTAAAGAAAACATATTAATATTTAAGTCTGTCCCTATATTTAGTTGAAGGTATATACAATTTGAAAAGTTAAAATTTTTATGCCTTCAAACCATCAGTTTTACTTTTACTACTTTTTTGTGTTATTTTGTTATTTTCACAAAAAAGTTGAAAAAAATCTTCTTTCAGTTTAACTCTTCGTTTCTTGTTAACTTAACAAAAGACATTCTATAATCCTTCTATTCAAATGTCAGACTAAGTCTTTTGTCTACAATTTTTGTTAGTTACAAGACACATGTAGTTTCTGTTTTTTTGTAAACCTACCTTTTGATAGCAACTTTGGCGGCATCTAAATAGATCCTTCGATCCAACTGCCTGGGCAGATATAAATCCAAATAAAGTAATGGCGGTAAATGCCATAAGATGGGTATTGATATTTTTACAGCACAACATTTTGGTTTTTTTTATTTGTTTAATAACTTTTATTTTCTTGCAACTATTTAATTTTTATAAATAAAAATTATAATTTTTTTTTAAACCTTTTTTTCACAGATTTTTAATTTTTTTTATAATTTTAATAAGGTTTTTCTTTATTTATACCACTTTTCTTTTAGGCTTTTAATAAATTTCCATATGTTTTATTTTCAAATAATTTTTCATATCTTTTGGTTCATTACACGTAAATATTTTTCGTTCTTGTTTTCAACGTAAATTTTTCGTTTCTGTTTTTTTTCTCTATTACAAGTATTTTTGAGAAAATTTCGTTTTTCTGTTTAACAAATAACAAAAAAAATTATGTTCTACCGTTTACACGACATTTATCCACAAAGACTTATTGAATACTAAATTTTTGTAACTCAAAGACAAAACATTTTAACATTATGTTGAAGTTGTTTTTCTTTCATAGACAATGCAACCAAAATTTTTGATAAGCAACTTCGAACCTTTGAAATCAAACAACCTCAAACTTGTTTACAACCATCCATCCATCCATATGTCTTTGTTAAGGTTAGGTACAGTAATTTAAAGGAAAATAAAGATAATATTTAGCGGATGAACAGAAAAATGTTTGAGCTACAAGAAATTGTTGCAAGTGAATTTATAGAGCCAACAACATGAATTATTGTTGTAAAGAGACAAAGAAGCAATAATGGCCGGCTGTTTTAATAGAAGATCATCTTTTAAAGCTGTATAGAAAAAAAAGAAACAGAAAACTAAATTTATTATTAAACTGTAATGGCAAAAAGATAAAAGTTAAAGGTTCGAACATGCAACCTAAAGAGTTTGAAGTGTTGCGAGAAAAAAACATTATAAAAATTAAAAGTGCATGAGAATAAATATGGTTAAATTTAAAGAGGGAAAATGAGTGCAAAAATTTAATTTTGGAATCAATTTCTTTTTCAAATAAGATTTTTAAAATTTTGTTCAATATTTATTTCAAAACACGAAAAATTTTTTAACAACACACAACTTTAATTTTTTAAAACCTAAAATTTTAGAATAACAGAATTAGAATAAAATTTAATCCCCTTAGAGCAAACTAGACAAAGGTAGGGCCTGACCAATTTTTCTACGAGAACGATGAATCCGTTAATAATTAACAATAAATTTTAATTTACAAGAAAAACCGGGAAAATTTTAATTCCAAACATTGAGATTAAAAAATGCTATTATGATTTTTAAAATCCCCATTTCAAGAACTTTAAATATCCCACTTAATTGTTCAAGTTGTAAGTGCATAAAATACGAATACCATTCTTAACATTTGCAGTAATTTTGCTTAAATTGTGAATTTTTTAAATTCCAAGTTGTAACATGTTGCATTTGGGGTTGCTTTAAAGCTTTTTTTTGCTATTATTTATAATAAAATACAAAAAATAAAGCACGTGTAATTGTACAATACTTGGAAGTAATACGCAAGCGTTAGAAAATGTAAATAGAACAAGTTTTAAGATGGAAGTAATTAGAGAAGCACCTAAAAATGTTAAATAAAACAAAAGAAAAAGAAATTCAAACAAAATAAAACATAAACATAAGTCAAGTCTTTTGTTGTATACAAAAAATACAAACGACAACAAAAAGTAAACATAAATCTGCAGAGCAACACAAAATAATAACCAACATCGAACCTCAAGTAAGCAAAAAGTATCTTAAAGATACAAGCACGACAAACAGCTAAAACCTAAAAAAATCACTATAAACAAAACTTGACTATAGACAACAACGAACATTCAAACTGGTTACAAGCAAACAATAACTTCAAACAATATAAAAATCAAACCACAAGATACCAGATACAATTTGTTAAGTTGCAAACACAACCAAATGTATCTGAAAGATACAAAAAACATCAAACTCTAGTACTTTACGTAGGTTGCAAACTCTGCACAACCCTATAAAACTATAGAAATTGTTTAACTTATTGCCAAGCAATAAACAACTCAAACATGTTGCCTGCCAACACAAAGTGTGCGATTTCGAATGGTTTATGAAAGGGGAAAATTTAATTTCGAAAAGCGTTTATACCAAATGTTGTAGCAACAACATATTGAAAACTTTAAAAAACATGTTGGAAATCAATTCCTCACAAATAGATTTTTACCATCATATTCCTTAAAATTATACTTATAAAGTTTGAAGGTCATTTAAAAAGATACCCAAAGAAAACATAACAACCTTAAATTTTCAACTATTACTCTTCCAACACTTGTATGAAAAGCAGCAGACTGACAATTTTGTAAATATGTAAGTAATAAGTAAGTACGTCTAACATAATCTAAAAATATGTTTGGCAAAAAAATGTTTCAAAAAAACGCCTACAACTCTCAACTTGTTCTTATCCAAAAAACACACAACATACCATAAGCACCAAGCAATGACATTCGAGAAATCCCAAATATATAGAAGAAATACTAGCACATATGTTAGACAAATTTTTGTTGTTTTTTTAATTTTAGGCGTCTCTAACAGTTGTAAAAACAATAACAAAAAGACGACTATTTTATGCAATTGTTTTTAGTATAAAGCCAAATAAGGCGGTATTCTATACCTGTTTTCTTCAAATTCATCAACTGCAATTTTGGGACTGACACATTCGTAAAGAAAACCAAATAAATACTTACTTAATATGGTATAAAGACCTTAAGGCATTTCCCAAAACTAAAAATAAAAAAACACCAAACTACCTGCTTGCTATCATCTAGAACTCTTGCTTAAAAGATCGCTGTAAAAAGATACTCATTAAGCCGTATTTGTTTTATTGTGTGATCAGAGTAGATCAGTCAAATTCATAGAATTGTTTATGTTAGTCTTTTTTACGTAAATTCTTTAGGATTTTTTAAATGTTTTGCAATTTTTTTCTTTACTATCGCAAATTTATGTAATAGCATTTTAAGTAGGATTTTAACAGGAATTTCATTTTATTACTAACTCACTAATTATCTGAGAACAAGAAAATATGAATTAAGGTGAGGAAAAGGTAATATGATGATTTAAGGATTTGTCAACACTACTACTTTAGGGTATGAGTTTTTAAAACTAATGAAATTGGAAATAATATTTTAAAGCAGAACTGTGAAATTATTTCTTGTCCATATGTGGAGAGTTTCTTAGAAACAAGTTGTTTTTAACACATACATACATTATATATTTAATACTTTACTGAAATATGATCCATATGTTGCCAGAAATTTTCGAAACCGTTAACAATTGCTAATACTTTGCATAAATTTATATTTTACATCTTACAAAATTTTAAAAATAGGTAAATATTCAAGTCAGCACAGTACAGTACATTATAAAATTTTTAAATATTTATTTGGCTCTTTTTATATAATAATGTTTTTAATAGTTAAATTGAAGCATAGAAGCGAATAAGAAATGCATTTTGACCGTTTTGGTCAAAATGCATTTCTTGACATAATAGCGTTCAACTATTCATAAAAGAATACGTTGAAAACTTCGAAAAACCGTTAAAATAATTCGCTTTCAAACTTCAATTTTATGGTTTTATTTATTAATTTAATTAAAAAATTGTTTGTATTTTAATGCCTTTTTTGAAAAAAATCATATTAGTACCACTGAAGAATAAGAGGAATACTTTTCAAATTAATAATTTATTTAATTAGACTGCAAAAAGCTTTTAATTTAGTAGTCTATATGTAGACTAGACTAGTCGAAATTGTTTGTGCTTTTCGTATTGCTAGTGCTGAGTGCTCTATGTGTATTAAAACACACAGCTTATAGCTACAAGCTTATAAAAAAACTAATGAGCATAAACCGCATATGGCTTAGGCACCCTTGGGCTAGACTATAGACTATTTACTAGACTATAGACTAGACTATAGTAATAGTCTAGTCTATAGTCTAGTCTATAGTCTAGTCTATAGTCTAGTCTATAGTCTAGTCTATAGTCTAGTCTATAGTCTAGTCTGTAGTCTAGTCTATAGTCTAGTCTATAGTCTAGTCTATAGTCTAGCCTATAGTCTAGTCTATAGTCTAGTCTATAGTCTAGTCTATAGTCTAGTCTATAGTCTAGTCTAGTCTAGTCTATAGTCTAGTCTATAGTCTAGTCTATAGTCTAGTCTATAGTCTAGTTTATAGTCTAGTCTATAGTCTAGTCTATAGCCTAGTCTTTAGTCTAGTCTATAGTCTAGTCTATAGTCTAGTCTATAGTCTAGTCTATCTATAGACTATAGTCTAGTCTTTCTATAGACTAGACTATAGATTAGACTATAGAGTAGACTATAGAGTAGACTATAGACTAGACTATAGACAGGACTATAGACTAGAATATAGACTAGACTGTAAACTAGACTATAGACTAGACTATAGACTAGAATATAGACTAGACTGTAAACTAGACTATAGACTAGACTATAGACTAGGCTATAGAATAGACTATAGACTAGACTATAGACTAGACTATAGACTAGAATATAGACTAGACTGTAAACTAGACTATAGACTAGACCATAGACTAGACTAGACTATAGACTAGACTATAGACTAGGCTATAGAATAGACTATAGACTAGACTATAGACTAGTTTACATTCTAGTCTATAGTCTAGTCTATAGTCTTGTCTATAGTCTAGTCTATAGTCTAGTTTACAGTCTAGTCTATAGTCTAGTCTATAGTCTTGTCTATAGTCTAGTCTATAGTCTACTCTATAGTCTAATCTAGTCTTTCTATAGACTAGACTATAGACTAGACTATAGACTAGACTATAGACTAGACTATAGACTAGACTATAGACTAGACTATAGACTAGACTATAGACTAGACTATAGACTAGACTATAGACTAGACTATAGACTAGACTATAGACTAGACTATAGACTAGACTATAGACTAGACTATAGACTAGACTATAGACTAGACTATAGACTAGACTACACTATAGACTAGACTATAGACTAGACTAGACTAGACTAGACTATAGACTAGACTATAGACTAGACTAGACTATAGACTAGACTATAGACTAGACTATAGACTAGACTATAGACTAGACTATAGACTAGACTATAGACTAGACTATAGACTAGACTATAGACTAGACTATAGACTAGACTATAGACTAGACTATAGACTAGACTATAGACTAGACTATAGACTAGACTATAGACTAGACTATAGACTAGACTATAGACTAGACTATAGACTAGACTATAGACTAGACTATAGACTAGACTATAGACTAGACTATAGACTAGACTATAGACTAGACTATAGACTAGACTACTAGACTATAGACTAGACTATAGACTAGACTATAGACTAGACTATAGGACTAGACTATAGACTAGACTATAAACTAGACTATAGACTAGACTATAGACTAGACTGTAGACTAGATTATAGACTAGACTATAGACTAGACTATAGACTAGACTATAGACTAGACTATAGACTAGACTATAGACTAGACTATAGACTAGATTAAAGACTAGACTATAGACTAGACTATAGACTAGACTATAGACTAGACTATAGACTAGACTATAGAATGGAATAAAGTCTAGCCTATAGCCTAGACTAGTCGCAGTTGTCTTTGCATTTCGTATTGCTAGTGCTGACTGCTCTATTTGTATTAAAACACACTGCTTATAGCTAAGAGCTTATAAAAAAGCAATGGGCATCAATCGCATACGGCTTTAGCACCCTTGGACTAGAATATATACTAGAGTATAGACTATAGTATAGAGTAGACTAGACTATAGACTATACTATAGGTAGAGCAAAATAGCTCCCAAAAGAATAGAATAGAATAGAATAGAATAGAATAGAATAGAATAGAATAGAATAGAATAGAATAGAATAGAATAGAATAGAATAGAATAGAATAGAATAGAATAGAATAGAATAGAATAGAATAGAATAGAATAGAATAGAATAGAATAGAATAGAATAGAATAGAATAGAATAGAATAGAATAGAATAGAATAGAATAGAATAGAATAGAATAGAATAGAATAGAATAGAATAGAATAGAATAGAATAGAATAGAATAGAATAGAATAGAATAGAATAGAATAGAATAGAATAGAATAGAATAGAATAGAATAGAATAGAATAGAATAGAATAGAATAGAATAGAATAGAATAGAATAGAATAGAATAGAATAGAATAGAATAGAATAGAATAGAATAGAATGGAATAGAATAGAATAGAATAGAATAGAATAGAATTTGACTGTAGATTGACTATAAATTTGACTAGATTTGACTTTAGATTTGACTATAGATTTGAATATAGATTTGACTATAGATTTAACTATAGATTTGACTATAGATTTGACTATAGATTTGACTATAGATTTGACTATAGATTTGACTATAGATTTGACTATAGATTTGACTATAGATTTGACTATAGATTTGACTATAGATTTGACTATAGATTTGACTATAGATTTGACTATAGATTTGACTATAGATTTGACTATAGATTTGACTATAGATTTGACTATAGATTTGACTATAGATTTGACTATAGATTTGACTATAGATTTGACTATAGATTTGACTATAGATTTGACTATAGTTTTAGACTATAGACTATAGACTGTAGACTATAGACTATAGACTGTAGACTATAGACTATAGACTAGACTATAGACTAGACTAGACTAGACTAGACTAGACTATAGACTAGACTATAGACTAGACTATAGACTAGACTATAGACTAGACTATAGACTAGACTATAGACTAGACTATAGACTAGACTATAGACTAGACTATAGACTAGACTATAGACTAGACTATAGACTAGAATAGACTAGACTATAGACTAGACTATAGACTAGACTATAGACTAGACTATAGACTAGACTATAGACTAGACTATAGACTAGACTAAGACTAGACTATAGACTAGACTATAGCTAGACTATAGACTAGACTATAGACTAGACTATAGACTAGACTATAGACTAGACTATAGACTAGACTATAGACTAGACTATAGACTAGACTATAGATTCGACTATAGACTAGACTATAGACTAGACTATAGACTAGACTATAGACTAGACTATAGACTAGACTATAGACTAGACTATAGACTAGACTATAGACTAGACTATAGACTAGACTATAGACTAGACTATAGACTAGACTATAGACTAGACTATAGACTAGACTATAGACTAGACTATAGACTAGACTATAGACTAGACTATAGACTAGACTATAGACTAGACTATAGACCAGACTAGACTATAGACTAGACTATAGACTAGACTATAGACTAGACTATAGACTAGACTGTAGACTAGACTGTAGACTAGACTATAGACTAGACTATAGACTAGACTATAGACTAGACTATAGACTAGACTAGACTAGACTAGACTAGACTATAGACTAGACTATAGACTAGACTATAGACTAGACTATAGACTAGACTATAGACTAGACTATAGACTAGACTATAGACTAGACTATAGACTAGACTATAGACTAGACTATAGACTAGACTATAGACTAGACTATAGACTAGACTATAGACTAGACTATAGACTAGACTATAGACTAGACTATAGACTAGACTATAGACTAGACTATAGACTAGACTATAGACTAGACTATAGACTAGACTATAGACTAGACTATAGACTAGACTATAGACTAGACTATAGACTAGACTATAGACTAGACTATAGACTAGACTATAGACTAGACTATAGACTAGACTAAGACTAGACTAGGATAGACTAGGACTATAACTAGACTATAGACTAGACTATAGACTAGACTATAGACTAGACTATAAGACTAGGACTATAGACTAGACTCATAGACTAGACTATAGACTAGGACTATAGACTAGACTATAGACTAGACTATAGACTAGACTATAGACTAGACTATAGACTAGACTATAGACTAGACTATAGACTAGACTATAGACTAGGACTATTCGACTAGACTATAGGACTAGGACTATAGACTAAGACTATCGACTAGACTATAGACTAGACTATAGGACTAGAACTATAGACTTAGACTATAGACTAGACTATAGACTAGACTATAGACTAGACTATAGGACTAGAACTATAGACTAGACTATTCAGACTAGGACTATAGACTAGCCTCTAGACTAGACTATTAGACTAGCCTATCGACTTAGACTATTAGACAAGACTCTAGGACTAGGGACTATAGACTAGGATATAGACTAGACTATAGGCTCGACATGACAGCTATAGACTAGACTATAGGCTTAGACTTATAGACTAGACTATTAGACTAGGATCTATAGACTAGACTATAGCAGACATAGACTAGACTATAGACTAGACTATAGACTAGACTATAGACTAGACTATAGACTAGACTATAGACTAGACTATAGACTAGACTATAGACTAGACTATAGACTAGACTATAGACTAGACTATAGACTAGACTATAGACTAGACTATAGACTAGACTATAGACTAGACTATAGACTAGACTATAGACTAGACTATAGACTAGACTATAGACTAGACTATAGACTAGACTTAGACTAGACTATAGACTAGACTATAGACCAGACTACTAGACTAGACTATAGTCTAGACTTTAGACTAGACTATAGACTAGACTATAGACTAGACTTATCGACTAGACTATAGACTAGATTATCGGCTGGACTATAGACTAGACTATAGACCAGACTATAGACTAGACTATGACTCAGACTATAGACTAGACTATAGGACTAGACTATAGACTAGACTATAGACTAGACTATAGACTAGACTATAGACTAGACTATAGACTAGACTAGACTATAGACTAGACTATAGACTAGGACTATAGACGAGACTATATTCTAGACTATAGACTAGAGTATAGACTAGACTATAGACTAGACTAGACTATAGACTAGACTATAGACTAGACTATAGACTAGACTATAGACTATACTATAGACTAGACTATAGACTAGACTATAGACTAGACCATAGACTAGACTAGACTAGACTAGACTAGACTAGACTAGACTAGACTAGACTAGACTAGACTAGACTAGACTAGACTAGACTAGACTAGACTAGACTAGACTAGACTAGACTAGACTAGACTAGACTATAGACTAGACTATAGACTATAGACTAGACTATAGACTATAGACTAGACTATAGACTAGACTGTATTCTAGACTATAGACTAGACTATAGACTAGACTATAGACTAGACTATAGACTAGACTATAGACTAGACTATAGACTAGACTATAGACTAGACTATAGACTAGACTATAGACTAGACTATAGACTAGACTATAGACTAGACTATAGACTAGACTATAGACTAGACTATAGACTAGACTATAGACTAGACTATAGACTGGACTATAGACTAGACTATAGACTAGACTATAGACTAGACTATAGACTAGACTATAGACTACTATAGACTGGACTATAGACTAGACTATAGACTAGACTATAGACTAGACTATAGACTAGACTATAGACTAGACTATAGACTAGACTATAGACTAGACTATAGACTAGACTATAGACTAGACTATAGACTAGACTATAGACCATAGACTAGACTATAGACTAGATTATAGACTAGACTATAGACTAGACTATAGACTAGACTATAGACTAGACTATAGACTAGACTATAGACTAGACTATAGGCTAGACTATAGACTAGACTATAGACTAGACTATAGACTAGACTATAGACTAGACTATAGACTAGACTATAGACTAGACTATAGACTAGACTATGGACTAGACTATAGACTATAGACTAGACTATAGACTAGACTATAGACTAGACTATAGACTAGACTATAGACTAGACTATAGACTAGACTATAGACTAGACTATAGACTAGACTATAGACTAGACTATAGACTAGACTATAGACTAGACTATAGACTAGACTATAGACTAGACTATAGACTAGACTATAGACTAGACTATAGACTAGACTATAGACTAGACTATAGACTAGACTATAGACTAGACTATAGACTAGACTATAGACTAGACTATAGACTAGACTATAGACTAGACTATAGACTAGACTATAGACTAGACTAGACTAGACTATAGACTAGACTATAGACTAGACTATAGACTAGACTATAGACTAGACTATAGACTAGACTATAGACTAGACTATAGACTAGACTATAGACTAGACTATAGACTAGACTATAGACTAGACTATAGACTAGACTATAGACTAGACTATAGACTAGACTATAGAGTAGACTATAGACTAGACTATAGACTAGACTATAGACTAGACTATAGACTAGACTATAGACTAGACTACAGACTAGACTATAGACTAGACTGTAGACTAGACTATAGACTAGACTATAGACTAGACTATAGACTAGACTATAGACTAGACTATAGACTAGACTATAGACTAGACTATAGACTAGACTATAGACTAGACTATAGACTAGACTATAGACTAGACTATAGACTAGACTATAGACTAGACTATAGACTAGACTATAGACTAGACTATAGACTAGACTATAGACTAGACTATAGACTAGACTATAGACTAGACTATAGACTAGACTATAGACTAGACTATAGACTAGACTATAGACTAGACTATAGACTAGACTATAGACTAGACTATAGACTAGACTATAGACTAGACTATAGACTAGACTATAGACTAGACTATAGACTAGACTATAGACTATAGACTAGACTATAGACTAGACTATAGACTAGACTATAGACTAGACTATAGACTAGACTATAGACTAGACTATAGACTAGACTATAGACTAGACTAGACTAGACTAGACTAGACTAGACTAGACTAGACTAGACTAAACTAGACTAGACTAGACTAGACTAGACTATACTAGACTAGACTATAGACTAGACTAGACTATAGACTAGACTATAGACTAGACTATAGACTAGACTATAGACTAGACTATAGACTAGACTATAGACTAGACTATAGACTAGACTATAGACTAGACTATAGACTAGACTATAGACTAGACTAGACTATAGACTATAGACTAGACTAGACTAGACTAGACTAGACTAGACTAGACTAGACTAGACTAGACTAGACTAGACTAGACTAGACTATAGACTAGACTAGACTATAGACTAGACTAGACTATAGACTTGACTATAGACTAGACTATAGACTAGACTAGACTATACTATAGACTAGACTATAGACTAGACTATAGACTAGACTATAGACTAGACTATAGACTAGACTATAGACTAGACTATAGACTAGACTATAGACTAGACTATAGACTAGACTATAGACTAGACTATAGACTAGACTATAGACTAGACTATAGACTAGACTATAGACTAGACTATAGACTAGACTATAGACTAGACTATAGACTAGACTATAGACTAGACTATAGACTAGACTATAGACTAGACTATAGACTAGACTATAGACTAGACTATAGACTAGACTATAGACTAGACTATAGACTAGACTATAGACTAGACTATAGACTAGACTATAGACTAGACTATAGACTAGACTATAGACTAGACTATAGACTAGACTATAGACTAGACTATAGACTAGACTATAGACTAGACTATCTAGACTATAGACTAGACTATAGACTAGACTATAGACTAGACTATAGACTAGACTATAGACTAGACTATAGACTAGACTATAGACTACTATAGACTAGACTATAGACTAGACTATAGACTAGACTATAGACTAGACTATAGACTAGACTATAGACTAGACTATAGACTAGACTATAAACTAGACTATAGACTAGACTATAGACTAGACTATAGACTAGACTAGACTAGACTATAGACTAGACTATAGACTAGACTATAGACTAGACTATAGACTAGACTATAGACTAGACTATAGACTAGACTATAGACTAGACTATAGACTAGACTATAGACTAGACTATAGACTAGACTATAGACTAGACTATAGACTAGACTATAGACTAGACTATAGACTAGACTATAGACTAGACTATAGACTAGACTATAGACTAGACTATAGACTAGACTATAGACTAGACTATAGACTAGACTATAGACTAGACTATAGACTAGACTATAGACTAGACTATAGACTAGACTATAGACTAGACTATAGACTAGACTATAGACTAGACTATAGACTAGACTATAGACTAGACTATAGACTAGACTATAGACTAGACTATAGACTAGACTATAGACTAGACTATAGACTAGACTATAGACTAGACTATAGACTACTATAGACTAGACATAGACTATAGACTAGACTATAGACTAGACTATAGACTAGACTATAGACTAGACTATAGACTAGACTATAGACTAGACTATAGACTAGACTATAGACTAGACTATAGACTAGACTATAGACTAGACTATAGACTAGACTATAGACTAGACTATAGACTAGACTATAGACTAGACTATAGACTAGACTATAGACTAGACTATAGACTAGACTATAGACTAGACTATAGACTAGACTATAGACTAGACTATAGACTAGACTATAGACTAGACTATAGACTAGACTTTAGACTAGACTATAGACTAGACTAAAGACTAGACTATAGACTAGACTATAGACTAGACTATAGACTAGACTGTAGACTAGACTATAGACTAGCTCATAGACTAGACTATAAACTAGACTATAGACTAGATTATAGACTAGACTATAGACTATACTATAGACTATAGACTAGACTAGACTATAGACTAGACTAGACTATAGACTATACTATATACTAGACTAGACTATAGACTAGACTAGACTATAGACTAGACTAGACTAGACTATAGACTAGTCTATAGTCTAGTCTATAGTCTAGTCTATAGTCTAGTCTATAGTCTAGTCTATAGTCTAGTCTATAGTCTAGTCTATAGTCTAGTCTATAGTCTAGTCTATAGTCTAGTCTATAGTCTAGTCTATAGTCTAGTCTATAGTCTAGTCTATAGTCTAGTCTATAGTCTAGTCTATAGTCTAGTCTATAGTCTAGTCTATAGTCTAGTCTATAGTCTAGTCTATAGTCTAGTCTATAGTCTAGTCTATAGTCTAGTCTATAGTCTAGTCTATAGTCTAGTCTATAGTCTAGTCTATAGTCTAGTCTATAGTCTAGTCTATAGTCTAGTCTATAGTCTAGCCTATAGTCTAGTCTATAGTCTAGTCTATAGTCTAGTCTATAGTCTAGTCTATAGTCTAGTCTATAGTCTAGTCTATAGTCTAGTCTATAGTCTAGTCTATAGTCTAGTCTATCTAGTCTATAGTCTAGTCTATAGTCTAGTCTATAGTCTAGTCTATAGTCTAGTCTATAGTCTAGTCTATAGTCTAGTCTATAGTCTAGTCTATAGTCTAGTCTATAGTCTAGTCTATAGTCTAGTCTATAGTCTAGTCTATAGTCTAGTCTATAGTCTAGTCTATAGTCTAGTCTATAGTCTAGTCTATAGTCTAGTCTATAGTCTAGTCTATAGTCTAGTCTATCTAGTCTAGTCTATAGTCTAGTCTAGTCTATAGTCTAGTCTATAGTCTAGTCTATAGTCTAGTCTATAGTCTAGTCTATAGTCTAGTCTATAGTCTAGTCTATAGTCTAGTCTATAGTCTAGTCTATAGTCTAGTCTATAGTCTAGTCTATAGTCTAGTCTATAGTCTAGTCTATAGTCTAGTCTATAGTCTAGTCTATAGTCTAGTCTATAGTCTAGTCTATAGTCTAGTCTATAGTCTAGTCTATAGTCTAGTCTATAGTCTAGTCTATAGTCTAGTCTATAGTCTAGTCTATAGTCTATCTATAGTCTAGTCTATAGTCTAGTCTATAGTCTAGTCTATAGTCTAGTCTATAGTCTAGTCTATAGTCTAGTCTATAGTCTAGTCTATAGTCTAGTCTAGTCTATAGTCTAGTCTATAGTCTAGTCTATAGTCTAGTCTATAGTCTAGTCTATAGTCTAGTCTATAGTCTAGTCTATAGTCTAGTCTATAGTCTAGTCTATAGTCTAGTCTATAGTCTAGTCTATAGTCTAGTCTATAGTCTAGTCTATAGTCTAGTCTATAGTCTAGTCTATAGTCTAGTCTATAGTCTAGTCTATAGTCTAGTCTATAGTCTAGTCTATAGTCTAGTCTATAGTCTAGTCTATAGTCTAGTCTATAGTCTAGTCTATAGTCTAGTCTATAGTCTAGTCTATAGTCTAGTCTATAGTCTAGTCTATAGTCTAGTCTAGTCTAGTCTATAGTCTAGTCTAGTCTATAGTCTAGTCTAGTCTATAGTCTAGTCTATAGTGTAGTCTAGTCTATAGTCTAGTCTATAGTCTAGTCTATAGTCTAGTCTATAGTCTAGTCTATAGTCTAGTCTAGTCTAGTCTATAGTCTAGTCTATAGTCTAGTCTATAGTCTAGTCTAGTCTAGCTATAGTCTAGTATAGTCTAGTCTATAGTCTAGTCTATAGTCTAGTCTATAGTCTAGTCTATAGTCTAGTCTATAGTCTAGTCTATAGTCTAGTCTATAGTCTAGTCTATAGTCTAGTCTATAGTCTAGTCTATAGTCTAGTCTATAGTCTAGTCTATAGTCTAGTCTATAGTCTAGTCTATAGTCTAGTCTATAGTCTAGTCTATAGTCTAGTCTATAGTCTAGTCTAGTCTAGTCTATAGTCTAGTCTATAGTCTAGTCTATAGTCTAGTCTATAGTCTAGTATATAGTCTAGTCTATAGTCTAGTATAGTCTAGTCTATAGTCTAGTCTATAGTCTAGTCTATAGTCTAGTCTATAGTCTAGTCTATAGGTCTAGTCTATAGTCTAGTCTAGTCTATAGTCCTAGTCTATAGTCTAGTCTATAGTCTAGTCTATAGTCTAGTCTATAGTCTAGTCTATATAGTCTAGTCTATAGTCTAGTCTATAGTCATAGTCTATAAGTCTAGTCTATAGTCTAGTCTATAGTCTAGTCTATAGTCTAGTCTATAGTCTAGTCCTATAGTCTAGTCTATAGTCTAGCTAGTCTATAGTCTAGTCTATAGTCTAGTCCTATAGCTAGTCTATAGTCTAGTCTATAGTCTAGTCTATAGTCTAGTCTATAGTCTAGTCTATAGTATAGTCTATAGTCTAGTCTATAGTCTAGTCTATAGTCTAGTCTATAGTCTAGTCTAGTCTATAGTCTAGTCTATAGTCTAGTCTATAGTCTAGTCTAGTCTATAGTCTAGTCTAGTCTATAGTCTAGTCTATAGTCTAGTCTATAGTCTAGTCTATAGTCTAGTCTACAGTCTAGTCTATAGTCTAGTCTATAGTCTAGTCTATAGCCTAGTCTATAGTCTAGTGTAGTCTAGTCTTGTCTAGTCTATATTCTAGTCTATAGTCTAGTCTATAGTCTAGTCTATAGTCTAGTCTATAGTCTAGTCTATAGTCTACTCTATAGTCTAGTCTATAGTCTAGTCTATAGTCTAGTCTATGGTCTTGTCTATAGTCTAGTCTATAGTCTAGTCTATAGTGTAGTCTATAGTCTAGTCTATAGTCTAGTCTATAGTCTAGTCTATAGTCTAGTCTATAGTCTAGTCTATAGTCTAGTCTATAGTCTAGTCTATAGTCTAGTCTATAGTCTAGTCTATGGTCTTGTCTATAGTCTAGTCTATAGTCTAGTCTATAGTGTAGTCTATAGTCTAGTCTATAGTCTAGTCTATAGTCTAGTCTATAGTCTAGTCTATAGTCTAGTCTTTAGTCTAGTCTATAGTCTAGTCTATAGTCTAGTCTATAGTATAGTCTATAGTCAAGTCTATAGTCTAGTCTATAGTCAAGTCTATAGTCTAGTCTATAGTCTAGTCTATGATCTAGTCTATAGTCAAATCTATAGTCTAGTCTATAGTCGAAACTATAGTCGAAATCTATAGTCAAATCTATAGTCAAATCTATAGTCAAATCTATAGTCAAATCTATAGTCAAATCTATAGTCAAATCTATAGTCAAATCTATAGTCAAATCTATTGTCAAATCTATAGTCAAATCTATAGTCAAATCTATAGTCAAATCTATAGTCAAATCTATAGCCAAATCTATAGTCAAATCTATAGTCAAATCTATAGTCAAATCTATAGTCAAATCTATAGTCAAATCTATAGTCAAATCTATAGTCAAATCTATAGTCAAATCTATAGTCAAATCTATAGTCAATCTATAGTCAAATCTATAGTCAAATCTATAGTCAAATCTATAGTCAATCTATAGTCAAATCTATAGTCAAATCTATAGTCAAATCTATAGTCAAATCTATAGTCAAATCTATAGTCAAATCTATAGTCAAATCTATAGTCAAATCTATAGTCAAATCTATAGTCAAATCTATAGTCAAATCTATAGTCAAATCTATAGTCAAATCTATAGTCAAATCTATAGTCAAATCTATAGTCAAATCTATAGTCAAATCTATAGTCAAATCTATAGTCAAATCTATAGTCAAATCTATAGTCAAATTCTATTCTATTCTATTCTATTCTATTCTATTCTATTCTATTCTATTCTATTCTATTCTATTCTATTCTATTCTATTCTATTCTATTCTATTCTATTCTATTCTATTCTATTCTATTCTATTCTATTCTATTCTATTCTATTCTATTCTATTCTATTCTATTCTATTCTATTCTATTCTATTTATTCTATTCTATTCTATTCTATTCTATCTATTCTATTCTATTCTATTCTATTCTATTCTATTCTATTCTATTCTATTCTATTCTATTCTATTCTATTCTATTCTATTCTATTCTATTCTATTCTATTCTATTCTATTCTATTCTATCTATTCTATTCTATTCTATTCTATTCTATTCTATTCTATTCTATTCTATTCTATTCTATCTATTCTATTCTATTCTATTCTATTCTATTCTATTCTATTCTATTCTATTCTATTCTATTCTATTCTATTCTATTCTATTCTATTCTATTCTATTCTATTCTATTCTATTCTATTCTATTCTATTCTATTCTATTCTATTCTATTCTATTCTATTCTATCTATTCTATTCTATTCTATTCTATTCTATTCTATTCTATTCTATTCTATTCTATTCTATTCTATTCTATTCTATTCTATTCTATTCTATTCTATTCTATTCTATTCTATTCTATTCTATTCTATTCTATTCTATTCTATTCTATTCTATTCTATTCTATTCTATTCTATTCTATTCTATTCTATTCTATTCTATTCTATTCTATTCTATTCTATTCTATTCTATTCTATTCTATTCTATTCTATTCTATTCTATTCTATTCTATTCTATTCTATTCTATTCTATTCTATTCTATTCTATTCTATTCTATTCTATCTATTCTATTCTATTCTATTCTATTCTATTCTATTCTATTCTATTCTATTCTATTCTATTCTATTCTATTCTATTCTATTCTATTCTATCTATTCTTGCATTCTTTCTATTCTATTCTATTCTATTCTATTCTATGCTATTCTATTCTATTCTATTCTATTCTATTCTAGCTATTCTATTCTATTCTATTCTATTCTATTCTATTCTATTCTATTCTATTCTATTCTATATTCTATGGTCAAGGTTTTAAGAAAAGAGTTGTGTTGTACTCATGAACAAACATAGATTTTTATAGCATTAGTTGCATTCCTATATGAAATACTTCTACCAAATTTGGAAAACGGTGCAAAACTGAAATCCAAAATATGCTTGGTATTGAAATGCACACATATGTACATATTTCCCGAGATTACTTAAACATATTATAGGTCTTGTAAAGGCCTCAGCTACTTTTATATAAATCCGTTAAGAAACTTAAAATCTGTTGAGAATTCGAGATCAAGGTTTCAAGATTTTGGAGGTTTTATGCAGTTTTCAAAAACAGAAAAGAGTATCGCTGTCCAAGTATTTCTATTTCCGTTTATTTTGTCTCACTGTGTAATTATAAACATTTGATAAAATTGTTAAATGTTTATTGTAGCTATTTTATATTGAAAGTGTACGTAATAACATTTAGCGTCATTACGAAAACGAAGGTTAATGTTTTAAAAATGCATTAGTTCATTGAGTTTTTGAAATTTTCACATAATATTAATAAAACTTACATATTCATTTAAAATTTTCAATAGAATTTCGTTCTGCTAAAGAATGATAATTGTTCAACAAAAATTTTAAAATAAAAAATCCGTTTAAATTAGGAAGACTTTGAAAATCCATTTATCGTTTCAAATAAAAAGGATTCTATTATATTAATACATCCAGATTTATTTATGCCATCCTCCCAAAAATATAAAAAATAATGATTGGCTTAATTTCTTCCCAAAAAAAGCAGTGCTAATTAGTCATCCCATAGAAATATCCTATTGTAACGCATTACCAAAAATTTCCCTTCTATTCCACTTTTTATCACATTTGCAGCGTAACAAATTGATTAGACAAGTTTCGCTAATGCTAACTAACAAATGTTTCAAGGAAAAAATTTCATTGCGAAATAGAAATGTTGGGTGAATGCTTTCTTAGCATAAATACCCTTCAAATTTGTCGAAATATGCGCTGTGACAAATTTAAATTAGATTTCTAATAATTTGAAATGTATAGAAAGAAATTGTTTTGGGTAAATTGTAGCTAATATTTTGTAAGATTAATATTCAACAGAACAGAAATGTGAAAAAAAAAACAAATCGTTTAAAAAATTTAACTACAGCACGAGAACACAATCATACAAATATTCCATTCTGCGTTTCAATGTTGGGCTTACTAGTACAAAAAATAAAGCACGCTTGCCATCTAGCCGTAACAAATGTAAACGGTTTAAGTTAGAAACGTACGCACAAAGATTTAAACGAATGTTCTGATATGTGTAACGAATTTTATACGTGTGTAGCCTTCAGTTGAACTGAATGCCTCGTCTGGAGTATGCCGGTTTACCGGGATGACTGACATACCCGACCAAGGTTCTCTTTATTTTATTTAGTGTAAGCTGTGATTTCAAACATGTAGATTGTATTAGCAGCAACATTTTTGTGATGTGTGATGCAGGCGATATAAATTGATTTTTAAGGTGTTTCTATTAAAACTGAAATTCAAATTTTTAAATGGGAGTGAAAAAGTCATCAATTTATGTTATTAAATACAAAAGAAATCTGTTTATATATTTAAATGATGCTATTAACTTCTAGTGCAACATTCCCGTGCTCGTATCTTCTAGATAAGGGCAATAAGCAAAGCATACACAACTCCACATTGTTAAAGATTGATTTTCATTTGCAGAGGTAATTTTTGTGTTTTTCAAATGGGATTTACTTTTTTCTCTTATATTTGAAACATTACATTAATTCAAAATGGATTATGGAGCAGAATTAAGTTTTTAACGTGTATTTAAAATTATAATATAACAACAACAGAAAAAACATTAACAACAAACAGAATATAAGGTATATGAACACATAATGATGATGATGATGCTCAACCAACTCGAACTACGATTCAGGGCGAGTTGTTGCTGATAGTGCAGTTAGCTTGGAATGGTTGTGGGTATGTGTATGCCTACCTGTCGGTGGTAGCAAGTCAGTATGTTGAGCTTCCATTATGATTGTGCCATTGTAAGCAATATTTCTCACTCTAGGTGGCATGATTAATCTGTATTCCCATATATTTAAACAGCAACAACAACAATAATATACTAGCAACAACTCCGCCATCAAATACTACAAAATGATTTAATGTTGATTCCACTATATATTAAAAATATGACCACAGTAGAGGGATTTGGTTTGAACGTTTTTTTTCCGCTAGTCTGTTCTTTTCTGCTTTTTTGTTTGTACCGTTGCTCTGCATAGTCATTCATAACTGTATTTTGTTGGTTAAAAAGGTTTACATTGTATATATATATGTCTATATGTATTTATGTATATATGTAATTTGTTGTTGATTTTTTTTGTACTTTTAGCCAATATCGGTAATTAAAAACATACCACTAGTGAACATCACCACGCACTTTACGCTTTAAATCCTATTAACTGGAAATTTATATCCCTGTTCAAATAATAACAGAACATTAAAAATCACAACATTTCCACCATACTATTATCAAATACTCCACCATGTATATGAGGAAAAATCGGTATAATATGTAAATTTATGTATGTACTAGTTTTTAAATTCTGTAATGTCACCAACTCATAGTTTTTAGAATTTTGAATATGGATCAGATAGAGAATTTCGAAAAACGGCAAAATATATTACGGATCGATTTCTTCGCTATTTGTAGTCCGATTTACACATTCATTTAAATTATTTTAGATTTTATTACCATATAACGTCCATAAGATATCTCATCGGATTTTATTAAAAGTAGCATCTACTTTTCAAAAGGCTGAAAATGGAACGAATAATCTGGAAACATGTAGAGTGACCAAGATAATATGACCTTCTTTCAACAAGAAACGCAACTGGCAACTTATAACCCGGACTTGCCGGTATACATCAAGGTTACAGGCAGTAAAAACTGTAGACTGGGTTTTAGACAGACATGGAAGTCGGCCTACTCTAGCTGTCAAGAAAAATACATTATGGTATTTTACCTACAGGATCGATACGAACCGACGAATGAATCGATTATTTTTTATTTAGTTTAAGGAACGGTTACTTCTGACAACTCTCCGAATTGATTTAAGTACCTATAACTCTTTTTTATACCCTCCACCACCATCAGTGATGATAGAGGGTATATATAACTTTGTCATTCGTGTGTAAAACCAGGAAATATTCATCTGGCACCCAACAAAGTATATATATTCTTGATCCTTATGAAAGTCGATTTAGCTATGTCCGTCTGTCTGTGTAAAACACGCTCACGTTAAAACGAAGCCATAGAAATTCTCGAAATTCCACCAAAACATTCTTTATTATCCAGTACAGTTTGGTATTGAAAATCAGTAAAATCGGTTCATGACGTAAAAAGTTATGAGTAAAAATTTTAGACTACCTCGAAAAAAATAAAGTTTTTTCCCAATTCTTAAGTAGTTTTCTCATGAATTTTCGATGAATTTTGTCACACATTATTTTTTTGTGCCAGGGATCAAATATGTTCAAACTCATAACATTTGATCCAATATTTCCTATAGCCCCCATACAAAGGTATATATTCCCGGAAATTAGTTTATCGTTAATAACTCCCTCAAATATATCGTTATCAACACAAAATTTTGTACATACAAATATAATATGAATACAAATCATACCACCAACGTAGATCTCAGTTGGTCATAGCTCCCATATAAGGTCCACCTCCAAAAATCACCTAAACGCACATATTTCATTGATAAATAAAGCTTTTGTGATAAAATTCAAGCTGAATATGTTTTGTGTACATACAAATCGTTCTACCAAATTTCGGTCCATTATTAGTCGTAGCTCCCATATAAGGTCCACTTCCGAAAATCACTTAAACGCACATATTTCATTGTCAAATAGATATCTTGATAAAATTCGACACAAATATGTTTCGTCTATATATGAATTACTCTACGAAATTTTTAGGATAGGAAAGGACCATAATTGGTCATAGCTCCCATATAAGGTCCACTTCCGAAAATCACTTAAACGCATATGTTTCATTGATAAATAAAGCTATCAGTATAAAGTTCAACTTGAATATGTTTTGTGTACATATAAATCATAATACCAATTTTCCCCCGGATCGGTTCATTATTGGTCATAGCTCCCATATAAGACCCTTTTCCGAAAATCATTTGAACTCACATATTTCATATCAAATAAAACTATCCTGTTAAAATTCGACATAAATATGTTTTGTGTACATACATATGAATCATTCTACGAAATTTTTCTGAAGAGGCACGTAATTGGTCATAGCTCCTATATAAAATCCACATTATGCACCCAAAAAATTATATTCTGATATATGGCGGACATTGGACCATAATTAACCCTACAAGCGATATAAGGTCCGTTCAGAAAATTTCTTTATTTCTCATAACTGGTTGATGTTACGAAATTTGACACAAATTTTTTATATAAGAAAACAACAACAAATTTTATAAGGATCGGATGATAATTAGCCATATCTCCCATATAACGCCCCTTCATAAAATGACTTTAACACTCATAAAAATTGACTGTAGGGAGATATCTAAATAGTGTTAAATTCACCTGTTGGATACCTGTTCAATAATCGTATAAAACAAAATAAGAGATTTTTTTTGTGAACTAACCCATCTAGGCTTTAATAATATTAGTGCTCATCATTCATTAGAGAATATCAAATTGAGCCAAAGAAGTTGAAAAAGTTTCACACACAAAAAAAGTTTTTAATTAATTTTTAACACTTAAACATACATTTATTAATTATTTTATTTTATTAATAAACTTATAAGTATCCACTGGTATTTCAACGTATCAATCATATAAACACACAAAGAAATTCAGCTGGTCCCATTAATTATAAGGCATTAATCATTATTGATCAGCTTGAGTTTTTTTTTCTCCGTACATTTGTTTTGGTTTTATTTTTGTTTAATGCAATTAAACTTCAATGTCTAAATGCTGTAAAACATGGGATATTTACACACGTACAAATTTTCATACATACATGAATAAATTTTTCTGTGTTTTATTGTGTTGTTTTTTCCACGATTTTTTGCAAACTTATTAATTAATTATGATTTGTGAGATATTAAAATTCTATAAGCATTATTTTATATACTTACATATACATACATATGTAGCTTTTACACAAATACATACATTTAAACTGATATAGTGTTCTGTTATTTGAATACAAACCGGCAATTTTGGTTGGCTGTTTGGCTTTATTGGTTAAATTAACTAATCTTTGGATTACTGAAGGACTAATGGAAAAGTGCAGATTAACAAACATTTTAAATAAACCAAAGATATAGAATTTTTGTTCATCTAATGAAAACGCAAAACATTGCCTCCTTTCAAAACTACTGGGCTGATTACGTTTGAGTAATAAATATATGTACAATAGTTTATTGAGCATAATTCTGTTTGTTAGCAAAATGGATAATAAGCAGATTTATACGATTAATTAATTGTGTTTTTTTATGCGTATGTATTTCATATATAAAAAACTATATACATATTTAAGTTTTTATTTATTTATTTCCTACATGTAGTGTGTGTGTATGTGAGTACAAGGATAAAGATGTATGTATGTATGTGTGTAATTGTTTAATTTAAAAACGCCATCCATTAACACACCTGGGTAAATGCTATATAAATAAAAAAAAACGCATTTATTTCACAGGATTCTGATCAGGTTAATTAAATGTATATAGCTAAAGTTTTATACATTTATAAACACATACATACACGTGTGTTGTTTTCTATTTTAATGTTATGTAGTTGTGGTCAAAGCGTTTTATATTTTTAATGAAATTAAAGTAAATATTATGATGAAAATTTTTTGCCAACCAAAGTTTATTTTGTCTAGCCAAAAGTTGATTACAAAAATCAGGACAAGGTTTATATCATCGTGCGCTCTTTTTAAAAATATAATATAATCAATATTCGACGATATTGCTGCGCTTGGTATTTATTGTTTATTTATTCTTGTGTAATTTTCAATTGGTATCCAAACGTAAAAGTTTAAAATTTTAGTTTGTTGATTAAAATTCTACATAAAGAATGTATTTGGCATGCATTTAAAAAAAATAATAAAACCAAATGTTAAATAATTGAAAATTTAATAATTTGTTGTTATAAATAATTTGAATTTGAATCTCCTGCGATATAAGTACTTAGTTTAGCATTAAAATTATTTGAATAAATACCAAGGAAATGTGATAATATTCGAAGATTTATGTTACTGGGCTTTCGAGATCAATACAACTTTTCAACTGTGAGAAACTTTAAAATGAATTTAAGAAGTTCTTTTTGTATAAATAGGAGTAGTAAAGCAAATTTTAATTATTATATATTATACTGTCTTAAATTATAACTGATTTATAGAAAGTAAAGTGATTTTCTGTACATGTGACAGATTGCGACCGCCATGAAATTTGTTATAGAGATACTGTCAGAAAAAACAATATCGATCAACTATATCAAATCCCCATATAAGAACCTCCTAAAAAATGACTTCAATGTATATAATTGTCATTGTAATTTGACACAAACAAGTCAAATTACAATGACAATTATATACATTGAAGACATTTCTTAGGAGGTTCTTATATGGGGATTTGATATAGTTCATCGATATTGTCTTTTCTTTACCCCAATCTTATTAATAAGGAATATATTTTGAAATTTTCAGCTTTCCGTTTGGACCCTGCTCTGCTTCCAGAAAGTATAAGGATAGACTGATGGACATACATATATTGCTGAATAATTTGAGAAACTAATATCAATTTCGATATCGCCAATACCAAACATATATTATTAACAGGGATTATTAATGGAAATTTACATCCTTTTAGCAGATTATATTTGGATCCTGTCATGCTTTTAAAAAGAAGACGGACAGACAGACTGACATGGCTACATCATTTGAGAATGTAATAACAATTCAGAATACATTTCATTGTTCTACAAATTAAATACATACCGCCTCCTTTATCATTTAATACTCTAACAATGACCCAAGTAAATAAAACAACTTTTTAACTCCCCATTTATAATGACTTATTTAAGTAATTATTTGTAAACGAGCGTGGTAAGTACTTGCCTCCAATGACAACGTGTTAAAATAATGAGTTAAAATATAAAGTAAGTACAGAAACTCATTACTCTCAATATAATTTATTTTTGGGCTCTTTCACTACAGTGGACTCTTGTCTATTTCACCGCAAAATTTCAGTAACGTATATTCCACACTCCAATTTCAGCAAATGAACTGACGGAATAAAATATTACTTTTATATTTTGATATCCGAAATCGGAACAAATTCAACTAGACTAAACCTCTCACTAAATGTCTGAAAGGCTTGAATTGACCCACTCCTAGGACAATGCCCTGTTAAAGTGAAAGCCTCTCCTAAATAAAGTGTTAAAATTAAAACTGGACCCTATCATTATAGAATCAATCGGGAAACTAATTTGGCGTTATTTTTCCCTTTTAAAATTTTTATTTAAAAATACATACAATTACTTTTTATAGTTGTATAAGGTAGATCCCAATAAATTTTCATAAATAATTTATTGCTATAGTTTGTATTAATCCCTACTATTTAACAAATATGATAAATTTTATGATCAAACATAATTAGATGCAGAAAATTTGAATTTTACAACTACGAATTTATTGTTTTGCTTTTTCTCACGCATTTTAATTATAAAATAATTTTGCCGTCGGCCTATTGTATAATAAGTACTAGTTGAAAGAGACCTATTTTTTTTGTGAAAATTAACAAAACAATAAATTATTTCCTTTTATTGTTTTGTACGTCTGTAAGTTGGTTGTATATTTTTCTTGTTTTGTTATTTATTAGCATTCTGCCATTTTAATTGAACCCTTAAATATGGCTGCTTACATTTCACTTCCTTTGGCACTTTCAATAACTCTTGCGCAAAAAAATACCAAAAAAATAAAAAAACAACATTTGTACTCAAAGTCTTTGTCATTCCCTCTTTTACCCAACTAAACAAAAAAAAAAACGTAATACAAATGGTACAAATAAGGTTCTGGTGACATTAATAAGGGCAAATTATGACAGAAGACATTGTGTAGTAGGGATATATATTTTCCTTGAATTACAAACAACTTTTCAAAAGTCGTAACTCTTTTTTTTGTTTTTGCTTTTTTCATATTTATGAAATTTGAAACTCCCTACTTATGGATTGGTGCGGTTGTTTTAAAATACAAAATTTTTTTTCCTGCTGATTGATTTGTTTGTGTATGGGTATGGGTAAAGGGGTCTTTAAATGAATGTGCAATTTGTATTTGTAAGTAGTAGAGGGGCGTGGTTTTTCTCCCTCCCTTTTTATTTTGTATACAAAAGGTGGTATAGTTGCATTCTAAAGTTATTAAATTGCATGTCGTAGTGAAAAATTACTTTGAAAATAAAGCAGAAACAAAAGAGAATAATGTGTTTATTTGCAAATTCATTTCCGTTTTTTGTATGTCTTTGAAAACAAATCTAAAAATTAAGTATAAAACATATTATAGCTCATATATAGACATGTTACGCTTGAATCAATTCAGTCATATTACTTATAAAGTTTATATTTGCTAAATTTGTTTAAATAAATTTGTCTTTCAAATGCAGACACACCCTACATCAAACTGCAATAGTTTGTATAGTAACTTTGCAACAAACAATTGACCTATTGGCCTAAATCTATGTATGTATCATGTGAAACCCATATTTTACTAATGGCTACTACTCTGTCTTTCCCCCTTTTTTTGGTAAGAATAGAAGTGTTATATATATATTATTTAAAATGTCGTTTTTAATACCCATAAATAAAAATTTTGTATTATTTCAAGAGAAAACTTTTTGAAAGCTTTTGTTTTAAGTTACTGATGTTTGTCATGACACCACCCAGATTAATGACAAAAACTTAAATCTATTGACCAACTTAATAAAATGTGAAATAATAAAAATAAATAAAGACCAATAAAATTTTTTTGATTTTTTGGTCTAGCTCTTCACCATTTGTTTTTTTTTTTTTTTTTGGCTAAATTGTTTCTGGGAATTTGTTTATTTGTAAAATGTTAATTATTTGTTTATACTGCCTACAACTTTAGTGGTTTTATTTAGACACACCTGTTTATCTAATACAAAAACACAAGGTATGAAATAATCACCATTTTTTACAACTAAATTTGCTGAAGAGCAAATTGATTGGTGTGATGATAGTGTGTTTCGAACAAGATAGTGTTGAAAAATATATACATACATCTTAAATAGAAAACCAGTTCATTTACTTCTTGATCTATTAAAGTTTTCAGATGTATAATTTTATAATGAATTTTAAATGTATGTAAATTTCAAAAATAATCTGATCAAAGTTTTAGATCGTTTTAAGCCAATAAAGTCATCATGGCGAATTTCCAATTTAAACTTATGGCATGACTTTTTTTTTAAGCGCAAAATAGAAATTTTTGTGATAAATTAATATATTTAGAGGTGAATCGAATTTTAGGCGACAAATCGATTTTTAAGTGAAAAATGTAATGTCAACGAAAAATTGAATTTAAGTAAAACAAGTAAGAAAGTATAGTCGGGCGTGGCCGACCATATGATACCCTACACCAGTTATGAATATTAAATGTCATTTATTTTTCATAATAAAGCATTTATCTTCAATATTCCCTTGTTCCGGTACATTTAAGCAATTTATGGATGAAAAACTAATTTTCTGAAAGAGGCTTTATATGGGGGCTAGGGGCAAATATGGACCAAGCCCGATAAAATTTTGTGAATATATTTATATTTACATAATATTTTATTGTGCTGAATTTCATCGCGATATTTGTGTTTATAAGTTAATTTGGGACATTCAAGTAATTTTCTGAAGGGGACTTTGTATGGGAGCTAGGGTCAAATGGGGCCCGATCTTTATGAAATTTGGCAGGGTCATCAAGACTTCTATAAAACTTAGTTGTGCCGTATTTTATCGATATATCTGTATATTTAACATAATTATGAGCTCAGAAGCCCTTTTCGGGGTGTTCTGTTCTATGGGGGCTAGGTGAAATAATGGACCGATTTTAACCATTTTCAATAGGCTTCGCCCTTGGGTCAAATAAAACGTGTGTGCCAAATTTCATCCAATTAATCGACTCAAAAAACGATTCTAAGCCGATTGGTATACTTTAAGGTGGGTCTAGGACGAATATTTTTGTATGTTACAAACATCAGCACAAATCCAATATACCCTCCCCACTAAAGTGGTGTAGGGTATAAAAATCTAATTTTTAGTTCTAATAATACAAATTTTAGTTCTAATAAACAAATTTTATATTTTAGGGTATATTAAAAACATTAATTATTAGGTTTTTTGACTAAAAAAATATTTTCAGGAACTAAAAGCTTCTAGTTGAAATCGAACCTGAAATACCCAGATGATTTTATTATAAATTTAATATAAATAAATCTTTACACTTTACAATACTACATAACAAGACAAATACATTAACGTTCTTATAAAGTAAATTAAATATTAAATAAACCCCTTTAAAAATATCTCACACATTTTGTAACTCTGCTCTAAACAACTGCCAGTTAATTACCGCCATTTATGTTTATTAAAACGAACTAACAATTCTGTTTATTATTATTATTATTTTTTGCAATATATTCATACAAGTATCTGTAGTTAAAAAACAAGGGGTAAAACTTTAAAAACACACATATTCAGACACACCTGAACTATAAAAACCCCTTTAGAGAGCAAAAAAAAAGAAGAACAAAATTAAAATGCTTGTAATAATAAAAATGGCTGACTGTGATAGTGTAAAATGATATCTACCATATGTTTATGGTAATGTTAATGAGAATGAACAATTTACAATATTCGAGTATTCGTTGTTGTTGTATGCTGATTAAAATGCAGGAATATATTTAATGAGTACTGTCAACTACATATAGTCCTCCATATAAATATGGGATTTTTATTATTTTATAAACAAAAATCCTTACTAAAAACAAACTTATGTACATAGTAGATTATGTATGTATGAATGTGTATAAAATCCCTAGTATGTAGAAGAACGTACTTAAAATATTTATGTTTCTTGTTGGCAGAGTGTGGCAAATAAGGCACCTCCTATTTTATCCATACTTGTCTTGTTGTTCTTCTACAAGACACCATGAGCCAATTATAAAATTGCCTTAACATGGGGGTTCTAGCGTTAATGATTGTTGATCGGATTGGTATGTGTCTTCTCGCCAAAACAAGCCATAAAAACTTTTATTGGTAATTTTGTCTTTAAATCCTATCACTGTTACAAACATATTTACAGGAAATATTTAAATTTTGATTCTAACTGAACTAGAACTGAACTAACACTGAACTAGAAACTGAACTAGAACTGAACTAGAACTGAACTAGAACTTAACTAGAACTGAACTAGAACTGAACTAGAACTGAACTAGAACTGAACTAGAACTGAACTAGAACTGAACTAGAACTGAACTAGAACTGAACTAGAACTGAACTAGAACTGAACTAGAACTGAACTAGAACTGAACTAGAACTGAACTAGAACTGAACTAGAACTGAACTAGAACTGAACTAGAACTGAACTAGAACTGAACTAGAACTGAACTAGAACTGAACTAGAACTGAACTAGAACTGAACTAGAACTGAACTAGAACTGAACTAGAACTGAACTAGAACTGAACTAGAACTGAACTAGAACTGAACTAGAACTGAACTAGAACTGAACTAGAACTGAACTAGAACTGAACTAGAACTGAACTAGAACTGAACTAGAACTGAACTAGAACTGAACTAGAACTGAACTAGAACTGAACTAGAACTGAACTAGAACTGAACTAGAACTGAACTAGAACTGAACTAGAACTGAACTAGAACTGAACTAGAACTGAACTAGAACTGAACTAGAACTGAACTAGAACTGAACTAGAACTGAACTAGAACTGAACTAGAACTGAACTAGAACTGAACTAGAACTGAACTAGAACTGAACTAGAACTGAACTAGAACTGAACTAGAACTGAACTAGAACTGAACTAGAACTGAACTAGAACTGAACTAGAACTGAACTAGAACTGAACTAGAACTGAACTAGAACTGAACTAGAACTGAACTAGAACTGAACTAGATCTGAACTAGAACTGAACTAGAACTGAACTAGAACTGAACTTGAACTGAACTAGAACTGAACTAGAACTGAACTAGAACTGAACTAGAACTGAACTAGAACTGAACTAGAACTGAACTAGAATTGAACTAGAACTGAAGTAGTGCTGAACAAGAACTGTAGTTTGAATTTTATTACCTTTATTCAATGAAATTACTTACTTTCTTAAAATATTTACTTTAAAGATTTAATAATATTTTTTTCCAAACTCAAAATCTATAATTGCCCCAGTTTAGCTATGAACATTTATCCAACTTAAGATAAATATAATTCATTTAATTACATTTTCCTGCACAAACAACAAATCTTATTTACTACCATAATAACAAACTTTAAGAATAACTAAGAAAACAATCAATATTTATGTTTACATTTTGTGTTCCAATAACGATGACAATGAAGACGTACTGGCAAAGAGCATCATCTTCATCAATGTACGTATGTATATCATCACTATCGCCATGGTCCAGGGACATCAGATTGTTTTAATAGTGTTATTAAAACAAGGCAAAAATCTAATAAGCTGCATGTTGACAATAGTAAGTAAAGTGTCACTAACTATTAAATTGCTTTTGTAATTTTTTAAGACACTATTATTAATACTGTTGCCTCCGTCATTGATAGACATTAAAACAAATACAAGTGACCTCTTTTAATGGTGTTGTCCTTACACTTGTGTCTAATAAATACAAACAAGTAACAAGTTAGAATATATGTTGGGGCGGTGAACAACGGCTTTGAAAATACTTCATACACAATTAGTTTAAATATTTGTTAACTAAATAAAGAGAGAGTTAGGAAGATTTTGGTAAACAAAGTAAAAATCTAAACAAATATTTGTATATAACTTAATGAGTAAAAACTAGCAATATCTAAATGTTTTTGGGTTACATTTTCAAGCTGCACTGCAAAAGAGTTACTTATCTGAAGAAAAAACTTAATACATCATATAGCGGTCGTTATTAAGCTTGTTCTTTCGTCTAATAACAATTTGAAATAAACATTTTTATTGCAAAAAATGTTGTAAATACAGCATAATACAAATACTAACTATAAAGATAAACTTTTGATATTCGTTCCAATATGTATTTAAACATACATGTACATTTCAATGCTCAACTATACGCACTGATTGCGTTTTTTTGTAGTGATAGTCTTCCTATTATATACAATTTTTTCTTTGGGTTATTTTTGCTGAAATAATGGTATCATGATATAAATTTACAATAAGATCTGATGTGCTGCTATAAAGAATTTATAGCTACTAAAGTTAGTAACAACAAAACATCCATTCTAAACCACACAAACATACTCTTTGTTTGCCGAGAACCAATGAGAGTAAGAAACTTTGTACTTAAATTTGGTTTGATTGTAAAGAGTGCGGAAGATTGCTTCATAACGAGGGTTGTCTCCTCCTATACTGGAATAAAACTCGAATTAGATCTGAACTGAGCCAGAACTGAATTATATCTGAACTAAAACTAAACTAGAACAGAACTAGAACAGAACTAGAACTGAACTAGAACTGAACTAGAACTGAACTAGAACAGAACTAGAACAGAACTAGAACTGAACTAGAACTGAACTAGAACTGAACTAGAACTGAACTAGAACTGAACTAGAACTGAACTAGAACTGAACTAGAACTGAACTAGAACTGAACTAGAACTGAACTAGAACTGAACTAGAACTAGAACTGAACTAGAACTGAACTAGAACTGAACTAGAACTGAACTAGAACTAGAACTGAACTAGAACTGAACTAGAACTGAACTAGAACTGAACTAGAACTGAACTAGAACTGAACTAGAACTGAACTAGAACTGAACTAGAACTGAACTAGAACTGAACTAGAACTGAACTAGAACTGAACTAGAACTGAACTAGAACTGAACTAGAACTGAACTAGAACTGAACTAGAACTGAACTAGAACTGAACTAGAAATGAACTAGAACTGAACTGAACTAGAACTGAACTAGAACTGAACTAGAACTGAACTAGAAATGAACTAGAACTGAACTGAACTAGAACTGAACTAGAACTGAACTAGAACTGAACTAGAACTGAACTAGAACTGAACTAGAACTGAACTAGAACTGAACTAGAACTGAACTAGAACTGAACTAGAACTAGAACTGAACTAGAACTGAACTAGAACTGAACTAGAACTGAACTAGAATTGAACTAGAACTGAACTAGAACTGAACTAGAATTGAACTAGAATTGAACTAGAACTGAACTAGAACTGAACTAGAACTGAACTAGAACTGCACTAGAACTGAACTAGAACTGAACTAGAACTGAACTAGAATTGAACTAGAACTGAACTAGAACTGAACTAGAACTGAACTAGAACTGAACTAGAACTGAACTAGAACTAAACTAGAACTGAACTAGAACTAAACTAGAACTGAACTAGAACTGAAATAGTACTGAAATAGAACTAGAAAATTCTAAAATTTTCTTAATTTTGGAAAACCTTATATTATATAACAACCCTCGTACGTTTTATAAACAAACACTTGAAATTTCTCGTTACTACACACTACATATATATTGACTAATGCATCCTTCAGAATGTTTTTGGAAAAATTTAATTATAAACTTTATTGACGCGTACTCTTAAATAAAATAAAAGAAAAAAACTCATTTTACAGAAAACCAATGCCAAGTACTACTACTTGGAAAACGGAAGAGGAAAACTTTAACTTGAGTGAAGGAAAAAGTGGTTAAAAATTTAAGACAAATTAATCATGTGTTAAGAAATGTTTGAGATAAATTATATGAAATTTTTTACTTTGGTAAAACAAAAAAGATGTTTAAATGGTTATAAAAGGAACAAATAGGGAGAGGTTATAAAAATAATTGCTAATACAACTTCAAAAGAAATCAAAGTTTTTATATACATAAATAGGGTGAAAATTAAAAAAATTAAAGAGATTTTAGTAATTTAGTTTAGTTTTATGTATTGTGTAAGAAAATATAAAAATTAATTATAATATAGTTAAATTTAGTTTGAACATAAATTAACGCTCTTTTTCCACTGGATGTCAAAATATAGTAATCTTGATGAATCTTATATTTAAAAGAACATTTCAAGGATAACCTTTGAAATTTATGATGTTATAAAATTCTCTATTTCTATAAATATATTACAGACCTTAAAGAAACAGAAGAGGAAAAAATCAAAACAGGTGCTCTCAATTTAAGACACAAAAAAAACATTTTCCAATCAATATTTACAATACTTTTGATTCTTATCAACGACAGTGAAAATCAAAATCTGAAGGATTATAGACAATAAGAAAAAAAAGAAAAGGATTTCATTGTGAAACAATCACAGGTGCATGTGTATAAAAAGAAGTATTATGGAAATTGTCTCATTCCTTTATTTAAATGATACAATACGTCTATTCCCACGATTGAAAAAGGGAACTTCAAAATTATCTGACATGCTCATCACAATTGCAAAGACATTTTCTACAAATAGATGAAATCTAGACAGTATATTGTTTCAAATGTGAATGAATGATATTTGTGTAACAATTTCAATATCTATGAATTATACAATTTCAGTGTTATTATTAAGGGATGTTGGCGTTACAACATCTTTCTATTGTAAACATTTTTCTTACAACTGCCGAGCAGGTAATATTTTACATTTGAGCCAAGACTGATCATTTACTTGCCATTATTATAAAATATAAGAAAAAACCGGAAGGCTGACCTCTAAGTATAGATTTTAGACACATTATTAATAAATAACAGTAGTAAAAGTCTTTAAACAATATTATTCAATTTTATTTATGCCTTTGTTTTTGTGTAAATTATTTGTACCGGAAGTTATTTGTTACTCATTGTTTCGCTCTAGTATTCCTTACAGTTTTGCAAAGACAGCTAAAATAATGACAAAACATATAAAATATTGTGCAAGGATTTGCCTTGGTACTAACTTCACCGTAAGGCCTCTTTCTATGTACGGATGTGTTTTTACTTTGGTTTGGTTTTTATAGACATTTTTTATTTGTTTGTATTTAAAATGTCATTTATAAATATTATTACAATAGTTTTCTGTAGTTGGCATTAGTCGTCGCCATACTCGTGGTAGGCCATAAACTAAAAATGCCAATTACAATTATGGCTACCAGCGACAGGAGTCCAAGTGTAACTAATTTTATTAGGCAATTTTGTTGCTTGCTGTGTCTATTGTGTTTTATTGGCCTAAATAGAGCGAATATTTAAATTTATGAATGAATTTAAATCTAAACTGGTAAAAATTGTTACTTCCACTTCTGTATTTACTTATGAATATATTCCATGACAATTGTCATTTAATATCGAATTATTTCAGCTATATATATATATCGTAGCAAAGAATGTTGGTATTTGGGGGGAAGAGTGCAAGAAGAAAAATCACAATTGTCATAAAATTTCATGGTTGAACTGTTTGCAAATTGATTTTCATATAGAGTAAAGAAAATGGTAGTAGAGTTGCTTAAGCAAAGGCAAACATTTAAATTGTTGTGTAGTTACGGGAAAACATATATGTAAAGGTGTTAAATCGATAATATAATTTGATTGCTCGTTCAATTCTAGAACTGAACTATAACGGAACTAGAACTGAACTAGAACTGAACTAGAACTGAACTAGAACTGAACTAGAACTGAACTAGAACTGAACTAGAACTGAACTAGAACTGAACTAGAACTGAACTAGAACTGAACTAGAACTGAACTAGAACTGAACTAGAACTGAACTAGAACTGAACTAGAACTGAACTAGAACTGAACTAGAACTGAACTAGAACTGAACTAGAACTGAACTAGAACTGAACTAGAACTGAACTAGAACTGAACTAGAACTGAACTAGAACTGAACTAGAACTGAACTAGAACTGAACTAGAACTGAACTAGAACTGAACTAGAACTGAACTAGAACTGAACTAGAACTGAACTAGAACTGAACTAGAACTGAACTAGAACTGAACTAGAACTGAACTAGAACTGAACTAGAACTGAACTAGAACTGAACTAGAACTGAACTAGAACTGAACTAGAACTGAACTAGAACTGAACTAGAACTGAACTAGAACTGAACTAGAACTGAACTAGAACTGAACTAGAACTGAACTAGAACTACTAGAACTGAACTAGAACTGAACTAGAACTGAACTAGAACTGAACTAGAACTGAACTAGAACTGAACTAGAACTGTAGTTTAAGCAAAATGAAAAGAACTGAAACCTTATTAAAACGCATATCATTTAAGTTGTTCTACTCGGAAAGCTTGTAGATTATTTTTGATTAGATATTTGACAAAAGTTTGAAATTATTGAATTCCTTAAGACTTCTGGTTATTATCAATATTGTAGTAGTTGTTACTGTTTTTGGGGTTAATACACAACATCCCAATAATACAACAATTCATGTTATATTGAGGTGCTACAGGCAGGTGCTAACTTTACTCGATTTCAAGAAATCAAAAATACTAAGCAAAAAAAATTCAGACAAAAAAAAAGCAAAATAACCAACAAACGAAAATTGTTTTTACTACGGTTCAACGAATATTTAACTAAGTGGCGTATATCACGCTCACTCGTTATTAAATTCAAAATCGGAAAACAACAATGTACAAACATACCAAACAAACAATAATAACAACAACAACAACATGAAAGAAACATTACAATAACATTGTCGTAAATGTTTGAACTGTTAAAGAGACAATATTAAAGCCAAAAAGTTCAAAAAGTAAACATTTTGGCAGTAAGAAACAATATCACTATGGGTAACGTTTTATATTAATGTAAAAACAATGTACAGACATACAAAAGACATATAGGTTTTCTTGATTTTGGGGCCTTTGTATTTACTTGTCCAAACTTTTTTTTTGCATTTTTGTTTTTTTTTTTGCAGTTCCTTTTTTGTTCGAGTTTAATTCATTGCTCTGTATCATGTTTGTTTATGCTTTAATGTCACATGAGGTTTAGTAATACAACCCACTAAAAGAATAGATATGTAGATAGATATGCTCAAGTCATACATTTTGTTTGAGAGTACGGGATCTAACAATAAAATGTTTTTATTCGATTAAAGTCGTTGTGGAATTACCCTGCTTTAACTTAAAAAGGTGTAAGAAGGTTAGGGTTGTAAGGCTGTTAACTTTTTACTTATTAACATAACATTTCTGTTAAAGGAAATTATCCTTAATTTTCTTTCGTTAAAAATTCTTACGAAAAATTTTCTATTTTTAAGAAAATTTTTCACAAATTTTTTTTTTTTAAGATAATTTTTGACAAATTTTCGTTTTTTATAGAAAATTGTCGTAAAATGTTCCCTTTTATAGCAGACTATCATACTTGGGTGTTTCGCTACCCCAACCAAATTTAAATACATACAAAATGTTGTTTACTTTTATAGAAAATTAAATTGTCACGTGAATAAATTCGTATTCAGTAAGAAGCTTGTATTTTTAGTTTCATTTGTTTAGCTTCCACATTATACTATTGATAAAAAAGTACTATTTGATAAAAAAGTACTTTAAAATACATCTTATAGATTCTCATTTAATCAAAAATTTTATGTTTCTGTGTTCTATATTTGATGAATGAAAGTCCCTTTCAGTAGATTCTCATTCACTAAGGTCCCTACGTTTTAAATTTGTATTTCTATGTTCAATATCGTAAAAATATCAAAAAGTACCATCGGAAAAGCTAAAAAAATCTCTCTCAATAAATTCTCATTTAATAAGGACTGTGTGTCATGTGTTTCGGTTAACCATTATAGAGAATCCAAAAGGTACCATTTGAAGAATGGAAAAGTACTAGAGTTCACACTTTATTATTTAGTCAAGACCATGTATGTTAAAATTTATGTTCCTAGGTTGATGTTTTTAGAAAATTCAAAAAGTACAATTTATGAGATAAAAAGTACTAAAAAGTTCTCTCTTAAAGAATCTTATTCAATGAGGACCGTGTATGTTTAATAATCATGTGTTTCGAATTCATATTATAGAACATACAAAAAGCATCATTTGAAGAAAAAAAAGTACTAAAAGTGGAATAAATTCTACCTTAGTGGAAAGAACTAATAAAAAGAGTACAATTTGTTTCCCTTTCCGCTTAGAAATATACTTTTTCGAGAATTAAGTTTACAAAATGTTCCGTATTTAAATCTATATATCACAGACACAACTCAAACTATTCAAATCTGCATTCAATTGTTCCAGAAAAATTGTGCTTTCAAAAAGTACCAAACAAATTTACTACTACTTTTTAAAATTTTATAAAAATTGGCTCAATGAGTTCGAATAAAATTAAATTTCCCGTTTTTCTCCTTTTTGGTACTTTTTTCCCCAGTTAAATAGCAAAAATTTTGTTTCAATAAATATTACTTATTTTAGTAGGAATACTTCAATAAATCAAAGTTTTCACATTAGCTAAAAAAGTACCAAAAGTACAGTTTTCTCCCTTTTACAGTCCAAAAGGACTGAATTTTAAAAAAGTACGAAACAAGTGTCTCATAACTTTGGAAGATATATTCAAAATATTTACAAAAATGTTATTTTGTTTATTAGTTAAAAAGTTATAAAGAGCCAAAAAATGTACCAAAATCGCCTTTGTTACACATTTTCACCCCTTAAAAGTACGAATTTCAAAAAAGTACCAGACACCCATCTGATCGTTTTAAGAGTGAGTACAGGTGTATTTAAAATTTTTCTTGTATCACTAATATTGGGTTAGATAATTAAGAAAACCTGTTTACCCGTTTTTACCCCTTTTTTACCCCTAAATGTACAAATTTTCAAAAATCCCTCCTTAGTGGATCTATATATCCAAAAACACATCTACTGTCAAAATTTCATGATTCTAGGTTCAGCTGTTTGGGCTGTGCGATGATGAATCAGTCAGTCAGTAACACTACTCTTTTATATATATATATATATAGATTATAGACAAACTTTCTTTTTTTTCTTTTTTTAATAACTTCTTTTGTAGAAAACTTTTGGATATTTTTTAGAAAAATTTTGATAAACATTCTTGTTATAGAACATTTTTGAAAAATTTTCCTGTTATAGAACATTTTTGATAAATTTTATTGTTATAGAACATTTTTTATAAATTTTCTTGTTATAGAACATTTTTGATAAATTTTTATATATCCATATGACGTTTGGTTTGATCTTTGGATTATGAAATTAAATTTTATTCATCTATGTATAAGTGAACCAATAAACTTAACAATCCCTGTTTGTATTACCCATTTTGATTACCCTTTTGGGTGGAGAGTTTACACCCATAAAACAATATTCCAATATGTAGGGTGTTGTAAAAATATATATGAAAATTTTCGATTAAAGTCATGCATGTTATTCTCAAGTTTTGGTAGAAAAAAAAAAAAAAACAAAAGTAATCTGAATAAAGAATAAAAATAAGAAACGAAACAGGATGATGGTGTGAATGAAACCATTGTTTAGTTTTGGTTATGGTCTAGCAATTTTCGTGTATTATTCTTAATATTTTTTGACAAAAGTTCTTTTTTTTTAAACACAACACATTCTCTTTAACTGACTTCTTGTGACAACAAAAGTGCATTGTTGTCTTAGAATAGGAAAACTTAAAAAATGAAGGTTTATTTTATTAACTTAAAAAACCTTAAAGTATAATACAATTGAACTGAAACCAACAAAATAATATTGTATATGAAAAATGCTTCAAACTGTATTTCCTCTGTTAGGTTTTCCTTATAGCAACTCTTATCATTATTCATTATAATTATGATTATTGTTGGTAATATGAGAATTTTCTTGTTGTTTTTGTGTACTAGTACTTGAAAATTATTTAACAACAGTTAATTATGCATAACATTAAAAAAAAAAACACAAGAAGTGGAAAATGACAAATTCTTGAGATATAAATTTAAACATTTGGTGGTAAGAAAAACTAGGTTTCATATTACCTTGTAAGTTTCAATTTTCAGTTGTGTAATTTTATGTTTTCTTCTCTCTTCCCTACTCTATCTACTTTTGTTATAAGATTTGTGATTTTTCTGAAAAAACTCTAATTCTCAAAGGTGTTATTTCATTCAATTAGATTTTCGTGGTACTAAATTAGGCGACACAAAATCATACTTAAAGTTTCCTATAACCATTCTTTGTTTTTGTATTCCCCTGCGGCCTTGTGCGTTGCGTTGTGAATTTTTAACAACGACAACAAGAAATTGTAGTAACAATTAATTTTTTGTTTTTAATTACATTTACTTGTTATACATTTTAGTGTTTTACAACATATTTAGGAGAAAATAAAAACATAAAACGGTGCTCATTAAAATGTAATGTAATGAAGGCATAAAAAAGTAAACAGAAATAAAATCTACTAAAATAACAAAAAATACAAGGAATAAAAAACAAGTTTAAAATTAAAAAAAAAAAAAAAAAACTATATAAAATAATGAAAAAGGTTTTATGAGATTTTCAGAATCTAAAACAAATAGAACTAAAGAAATTCTGATAAAACTGGAAAAGCAAGAAAAGAAAACTGATATACATATCTATATCTAGTTGTACCTTCTCAATATTTTCTAAAAAATTTTGTAGAAAATTTTCAATAAGTTTTCTTTTCATAAAAAAATATCAATAAATTTTAATTTTTTGCAAACTTAATTTTTATAAAATTTTACATAAATTTTCATTTATAAAAAATTTTCAATGAAATTATTTTTTATAGAAGATGATTAACTAACTTCCTTTTTGTATAGACAAATTTATTTTTATACCAAGTTTTTGAATATTTTAATATTTCTGTTTCATTCGCGAACGATAATGATAAATCTGAAATTTTTTTTTAAATTTTAATAAATCTTCTATTTACCCACCATAAAAAAATGACAAAAACAATATAGTTTTTGTCATTTGTAACACATCGGTGATAGACCCACAAAAGTATATATATTTTGGATCCTTATTAAATTCTAAGACGATCTAGCCATGTCCGTCCGTCTGTCTGTTGAAAGTACGATAGAGTCCGAACGAGAAGAGCTAAGGAGCTGAAATTTTTATTGATGCAGTTTGTTTGGTATTGAAAATGGTCCATGTCCATGTTTTCGCATAGCTCCCATATAAGTTGGTTTAAAAACATCAGTATGTCAATGAAATTCCACATAAAGAAGTTTTATATGAACTAAAATCTCCGTACCATTATGTTTATGAGAATCGGTCTATAATTGGCCCTACCTCTCATATAAGGCCCCTCTCAGAAAACTCCTATAACGCTCATAACTTGCTTCAAAATGATAGCAATGCAATGAAATTCGACGTAAACAAGTTTTGGGGGAACTAAAATCTCTCTGGCAAATTTTATGGAGATCGGCCCATAATTGACCCTACCGCCCATATAACGTTCCCACCATAACTATAACTTGCTCCAATATTAAAAAATAACAACGAAATTCGACATAAACAACTTCTTCAAAATTATAGTAAAGCAATGAAATTCGACATAAACAAGTTTTATAAAAACAAAGTGTATTTTACGGATCGGTCTATAATTTATCTTAGCCCCTATAAACGGCCTTTCATTTAGAATGACATTAACGTCCATAACTGGCTTAAAAATACCAGTATAGCGAGTCATGAACTAGTTTTATAGGATCTAAAATCTTTCTGTCAAGTAATATGAGCATCGGTTCATATTGGATCAAAACCTTCATATAAGGCTTGCTATTCGACATAACAAGTTTTATTGAAACAAAAATCTTTGTAAAGCCTTAAGTTAATCTGGCCAAAATTGTCCATAAGTAAATATACAGGAATTCAAATCATTAAACAAATTTATTAAATATGACATCACCCTGACTATATTACTATTTATATATGCTGAATCAGTTTAGAAAAAATCCAATAAATGTTTAAATTGTGGTAGCAAAAAACATCGATTTACATAGTATAGGTCCATTTTCCGAAATTCACTTGAAATTTAATACACATGATTTGATGGTGGGTATATCAGATTCGGCATAGCACTCTTAATCTATTTTGAGTAGTATTTATCTGTATTATAAAACCCACTACTGTTTTATTCTAAAAGATTTCAAAATTGTCAGTTTAACCATGATAAGTAGAAATATGTATAAAAGTTATCAATTTTAAAATCTTTATATATTCAAATATTTACCCAAATTGCTATAAACACATTTGTCTTTTCTTAATTAAATATTTTTCAAAACATTTTAACGATTGAAAATTAAAGAGATTTATATAAATGAGAAAAATAAACTTAAAATACAAATTATGCATAACGCTCTATAAAACTAAAACCTAATGAATATTTTTTCCTATTCTTATCGTACAGTAGTCATAAAAAGGCTCAGAATCATTATTTGTTTTGAAAACGATTTCCATAATTATAGCTCATATCGAATCGTAAATATATAGCAACTTAAATTTGAAACTTTTTTTTAACAAACACTACAGTTTTATTGCATTTAAAAACTATTTATTTATAAAATAAAAATTTTCAAAAAACGGTTTGTTTTGTTTTTTCCCTTTTAATCACCTTAAATATTTGGTATCTTTATTTGAAATCTTTATTATAGTACTTGTATAATTTAATTATACTCTTAAAGATGGATATAAACTTTTTCATTTCGTATGAAAACAAAAAATTGGAGTTTATATGTTAACGCCACCCAATATTTAGTTTTTGTTTTGTAATGAAACTTGCCGCCGACACGAAACTACTACATTTTTTTTCCTCACCGCGCTTTATCTTAAGAGTAGAGTACAACAAAGCAACAATTAACGATTTAATGAGTTTTTGAAAGTTTAAAAATGAATTTATCTATTAGTTTTGAGGAAAAACGAAAAGAAATTAAAAAAATCACTCAAATTCATTAAGTTTTGAGAATCAATTTTAAATATATACACACGTGGAAATTTGTTACACATATGACATTAAAGAAATTCAATATACATATGTAAGTGTTTGATTTATAACGATTTCAAAGATTTTTAACATAAATTTATGGCATTATTTAAACAATTTTACATACAATAAAAAAAAGGTTTCTAATTCCAAATTCTACTGACTGATTCATCATCACACAGCCTAAGCGGTTAGAACTAAAGAGCTGGGTAAAAAACGGGAAAATTCGGTAACCTCATATCTCCTAAACTAGAAGAGATACTAAAACAGTTTAAAGCTTATAGTCGTTCATTTAAAAAATTATTGGGCAGGTGTCTGGTACTTTTTTTTCAAATTCGGCCCCTTTAGGGAATAAACGGTTAAAAACTGTATTTTGGTACTTTTTTTTGCACTCCATGTATCTTTTAAACCAGTGAACATACAAAAAATATTTTTGACTCCTTCATAACTTAACGAATAAATAAAAATTTAGTTCTTTTTGGATATACGGACATATAAAGGCAGAAAATTGTACCTATTTTTGGTTCTTTTTTCATACAACATTATTTTTGGTTTATTAACTTATAATATGAATACATAATAACGGGCTCCCACTGCGATGTTGCAACTATTTGGAATTTCATTTTTATTTCGTTAATGGGGAGGAAAAAAGTACCAAAAGGGGAAAAAAGGAAAACTTGATGAAAATTTTACATTTAGAAACACTATATACGCTAATGGGGTGTTATTTGGAACCCCGGTACGAAGTGATATTTTTTTGGTACTTTTTCATTCTCCAACTGGTATTTTTTGAGTTTTCTATGATATTGAAATCGAAACATGAAATTAATAATAAAGGGACTTTTTGGAAACATGAAAATGATCATGTAGAGCCCGTATTATTTGAGAACCTATAAAATGAGACTTTTTGTCACTTTTCCGTTTTGTATAATATTAAACCTAGAAACGTGAAATAAGGTATATAGAGTCCGGTTTAAATGAGAAGCTATAAAGGGGATTTTTTGGTACTTTTCCGTTCTTCAAAAGGTACTTTTTAAATTTTCAATAATATTGAATATAGAAACATGAAATTAAATATTTATGGCCCGGATTAAGCGAGAACCCATAAAAGGGGACTTTTTATTATCTTTCTGTTCTTTAAAAGGTACTTTTTGAAATTTCTATAATATTGAATCTAGAAACATGTAATTAGGTATGTAGATGCCGAATTAATTGACAACCCATAAAAGGGGACTTTTTGGTACTTTTTCGTACCAAAAAGAGGTACGTTTTAAAATTTTTATAATATTGAACCTAGAAATTATGAATGAAATTATGTGCGTAGAGCCCGGAGTAAGCGCGAACATATAAAATGACAATTTTGGTACCTTTTCGTTCTTCAAAAGATACTTTTTGTGTTTTTTATAATATTGATCCTAGAAACATGAAATCTCTAAAAGGGGTCATTTATTTTATTTCATTACGATCAGGGTAGCGAAGCGCACTGGGTATAACTAGTTATTATATAAATTTATTTTAAGAATTTAAGAAAATTTGTTATTTTACTTTCTTCCCGAAGAAAATTATATATATTTTCCAAATTTCTAAGAAAAAATTTTGTTGACAAATGTATTTTATGAATTTAACTGGATCCTTCTTCGGATATTCAGAAACAAATCATCGAATGATTTTTTGCGCTTTTCTGTTAAATAACCATTACTAAAAATAGCGAAGGTCCAATTTGAATTAAATGTGTTGCATACACTCACGAAACAAATATTAAATATCGATTCAGAAACTTCGGGTGTTTTTGTAGTAGAATTTTAATCGTTTTGCACTTCTTTGAATAAGTTAATTTCTAAAGAATTTTATTTCCCATTCCGAATTTATTATTTACTTCGGTGATTCACGAACGAATTGTCGAATATTTTTTTATAGAATTTTTATCGTCTGCACTTTTTCGCGAATAAATTATTTTCGAACGAATTTAACTTTTAATTTGAAAAACATTTTTGTTTCATACATACATACTCGTAAAGTAAAATATTTTGTCTAGGAATCTCTTAAAAATATTAGAATCAAATCAAGTTCCCTACAACCACACTACCAATCGGCGTAAGCTTGAGATCAAAACATTTATGCCAAATGTTGTTTCCACAAAAAATAATTGTCAAACATGACTTAGACAAATTTTCTTTTCTCCTAAACAATATAAATTAATATATTTTTTATCTGCATTTCTCCTTTTTGGCAAATGTAGAAAGAAAAAATAAAACACTTTACACTCTTTCTTAATACACCTGATCTTATACGCCTACCATATCTGATCATCTATCTATCTACACAATAGTTTATTTGCAGGCGGCAATCGAACAAAGAAATTTAAAAAACTGCAAGTCAAAATCCAACAGTTACAATCGGTTTAATTTGACAGTTCAAAGTGAAAAAGAGGCAAAAGAAGAAAAATAAATATAAAACGACACAAGGCAAAATATAAATATACTGAACTAAACAAAAACGCAACATGTGTCTGACAAAATTGATAGATCGATAGTGTTAAAATATACAGACAACAGAAAGAAAAAATATACACAGAAGAAATTATTTATAAAAAAAAATAACAATTGTTAAGTGAATTAATATTTTTTGTTTGAAATTTGAGAAAATGTTAGCAAAAAATATGTATGAATATGTTTCTATGCATGTAGACAATGGACAAAAAAAAAGTAATATTGGAATACTAGTAGTAGAATGATAGATAAAAGTTACCAAACAGAAAAAACTATCATCCACCAAATGGTCATTTAGAGAGTTGTCGTCATTCTCTGAACAAGTGTTTTAATACTTTTTATACTACTTCCATCTTGCATTGTCAATGCATGAATGTGAATGAATGAAATGGTTATGGACAAGTAAGTGTATACATGTGTAGTGGCTGGCTGGCAGTAGTATATTTAAAGTTTTTTCTCTGTTTTTTCCGGCGGTGAAGTTCTAAAAGTGCCAATGATGTGCACTTAATGACGACACCAAATAAGAAGACAAAAAATAAAATACTATTGTATTCCACAATTCAAAAAAAAAACTGAAAAAAATTGACGCCATCATTGGTGTAAGCGATTAAATGTTTTAAAAAGTGTAGAGTTTTGTCTGAAAACTAACCGTTTTCGACAATTTAATGCTGCATTAAGTGTAGCACCATTAAAATGTATAGATACATAGATCAATGAAAGATACATGGTTGAATAGTCGTTACCGCGTGTTACACGCCCTCAAGTACAAATAAGTAGTTTTTGTTTTATTTTCTTCCCATTTGGTTAATTCCAAACATATGTACTGTTTTTAACCGCATTTATGAGTAACGCCGTGGAAGTAGCAACAGTAGTTTATTTAAACAGTAGTCTTTACAAAGGCGGTTTATTATATATGCTCCCGTATTAACTTTCGGAAGATCCTTTTTGTTTTGTTTATCTTCCTGAAAAATATCAATTATTTTCGACAAATTGTAGGTATAAAAACAAATTGGTTTTCTTAGCTGCTAGTGATGAGAATTGACATTTAAGTGGTAATATTTCCGGCGTTTTTCCTCAAGTATTAAAGGTATACACTTGGGATTGGTAATTAAAAGCAAGAGTGTTAGTTGTAATAAAATTTGTTAATAATTAATCACAAAACAATACATATTATTCAATGTACTGAACTAGAACTGAACCAGAACTGAACTAGAACTGAACTAGAACTGAACTAGAACTGAACTAGAACTGAACTAGAACTGAACTAGAACTGAACTAGAACTGAACTAGAACTGAACTAGAACTGAACTAGAACTGAACTAGAACTGAACTAGAACTGAACTAGAACTGAACTAGAACTGAACTAGAACTAAACTAGAACTGAACTAGAACTGAACTAGAACTGAACTAGAACTGAACTAGAACTGAACTAGAACTGAACTAGAACTGAACTAGAACTGAACTAGAACTGAACTAGAACTGAACTAGAACTGAACTAGAACTGAACTAGAACTGAACTAGAACTGAACTAGAACTGAACTAGAACTGAACTAGAACTGAACTAGAACTGAACTAGAACTGAACTAGAACTGAACTAGAACTGAACTAGAACTGAACTAGAACTGAACTAGAACTGAACTAGAACTGAACTAGAACTGAACTAGAACTGAACTAGAACTGAACTAGAACTGAACTAGAACTGAACTAGAACTGAACTAGAACTGAACTAGAACTGAACTAGAACTGAACTAGAACTGAACTAGAACTGAACTAGAACTGAACTAGAACTGAACTAGAACTGAACTAGAACTGAACTAGAACTGAACTAGAACTGAACTAGAACTGAACTAGAACTGAACTAGAACTGAACTAGAACTGAACTAGAACTGAACTAGAACTGAACTAGAACTGAACTAGAACTGAACTAGAACTGAACTAGAACTGAACTAGAACTGAACTAGAACTGAACTAGAACTGAACTAGAACTGAACTAGAACTGAACTAGAACTGAACTAGAACTGAACTAGAACTGAACTAGAACTGAACTAGAACTGAACTAGAACTGAACTAGAACTGAACTAGAACTGAACTAGAACTGAACTAGAACTGAACTAGAACTGAACTAGAACTGAACTAGAACTGAACTAGAAACTGAACTAGAACTGGACTAGAACTGACCTAGAACTGAACTAGACTGAACTAGAACTGAACTAGAACTGAACTAGTACTGACTAGAACTGGACTAGAACTGAACTAGAACTGACTAGAAACTGAACGAGAACTGAACTAGAACTGAAACTAGATCTGAACTAGAAACTGAACTAGAACTGAAACTAGATACTGAACTCGACTGAACTAGAACTGAACTAGCAACTGAACTCGAACTAGAACTGAACTAGAACTAAACTGAACTACTAGAACTGAACTAAGAAACTGAACTAGAACTGAACTGACTAGAACTAGAACTGACTACTGAACTAGTAACTGAACTAGAACTGAACTAGAACTGGACTAGAACTGACTAGAAACTGACTAGAACTAAAACTAGAATTGAACTAGAACTGATCTAGTGAATTAACTAGAACTGAAGAATTATTCCGTTTATTTCCGTTTATAGATAAATTTTTAAGTTATAAACGAATATTTAAAAAATATACCTTATCTAACAATTCTTTATTAAATGTCACGGAATAAACTTGTTTTTGACAACCATCCCCATTTTTATTTTTTTTTTTTTCGAATAGGTACACCTCCATATACATGAGTGACAGTTGGCTCATTAATTTGATCTTGTTGTCATTCATGTCACCGAAAATGTACGTTAGAATAACTGATCCATTAAATTGTCCTTTTCTTGTGTTAGACAACAACTATTTGAAAATAGTTGTGACATATTGATATGCATTTACTAGCTCACCAACTTACACAAATTCTCAACTAATGTTTGAGGCAAATAAAATGTGTTTTGGCCTAGTTAACCTTTTGTCTAATTAACACTATGATATATGATGTGAAAGCATTAACGGAAGTCATTTTATAGTAAAAAAACAAGAAAAAAACTTGGCTAGAAAATAACAATCAAAATGGTTAATATGTAGTCGAATGCTATATGCACAAAGTTACAGTGGCGATTATAATAATGAAGTATATTAAAATATTACTAACATTCTAATTAAAGAGGGGGATACCGATTTTTTACTATACATCTGACTTTTCACTGAAAACCAATATACCCCCTGATTTTGAAAAAAATATTTTCTGTAAAAGATTTGTTTTAAGAAAAAACTAAAATTTATGTTCAAACTGTTTTTTCCGACACTATAGATACTACACAAATATCTATCTATCTATATTTGTTATAGTTTTTATCAGCTCTCTACACTATATTGAAGTAGACTCTTCATTTTTAACTTCCGTTTTGCTGTAGGGCTTTTATGTCAGCCATCTATTCATCTATCAGTTTGAGTTTGTGTAAGAGTATACATCCGACAATACATTGAGTGTAAAACTTCAAATACATATTAAAACAAATGATGATGAGAAACTGCGTAAAATTCTCACAGTATAATTATAAATCCATTAATGTTGGCTGAACAAAAATAAAAATATAAAACAAATACAAAATAAAAGCCACAAAATTATTATTAAGTCTGGACACAAACTTAAGAATACATGAGCATTTGTCTAATTTGCGGACATCTGCAAAAGCAATACATGTTGAATTTCTTACGTTTTCAGTTTTATGAAGGGAAGAAGCAACTGATGGCCATAATAAAAATTAAACATGTTTCGAATTGCAATTCATGGATGCAGTTTTAAAAGAAAACAAACCCAAAAATAACTTAAAAAGAACATAAAACATTAACAATATCAAATTCCTTAAGCTGTTTTGTCTGTCCAACCGACAGACTGGGTTTTTAAGAAAAAACACTCTTACTTTAAGTCGTATACATATTTTGAAAGATGAATTTAAAATCCAATAAAAAATATTATAATTTCACTTGATGTGACCGCTTTTGGTATTCAGATTTGAACATGTGTGTCTTGTGTATTTTTGGTCAATTGAAGTGCGTTAAGTACTTGATTTGAGAAGATTATGTCAACATGGTTTTTTGCTCTGTTTAATGTTGCTTATTTCAATTTTTTTTATATTAGTTCAGCCAGCCCGAGCTCTGAAATGTATCGTATCGTATTTCATTAAGGGTGTGTCCATAGTGTCAGTAACACCAATTGTGGCATACATAAATATGTTGCATAAACATAAGATTTCACCAAGAAGCAATAACAACCAACAGCACTAAAAGAGGAGAGTGTATATGATGTTAAAAAAAAAACAATTTTATACAAAGAATGAAAATTAAATCAAATTGACATGAACACGGATATTGAGCGGATGTTTACACACAAAATTGAGGACACGCGTTGAAAGATGAAGATTGAAATAAATAAGATTTTCTTGGAGTATCTGTATTTATGTATGTATGTGTACTTTTACTTCGAAATTCAGACTTAGTTTAGAAGTGAGAAAAACTTTAAAGATTTACATTAATAGCATTGTAGCTGTTGTAGATATTAAGGAGAATGTCAGTCATCACTTACCCTGTTTTGAGTTTGTCATTTTGTTGCGGCTTGAAATCTGTAATGTAATAAAAAAACAACAAATTGTTTAAATGTAATTTTTGTTTATTATAAATATAAACATAAGATTTAAAAAAAAATGTGATAAAATTTTAATAGACTCTTTTAAGGTCTAAAGTGAGATTTATGTTAAACAATTTGACAGGATGTATTAATTTATAAATTTTCATCTTTCATTTTAAAAAATTCATCAAAATTTACAATAAATAAACAAATATATCAATTGAAAATATTAGACTCTATTTTTGTATCCAGAAGTTAAGGATTTTTTTGAAGGAATAAAGACCAATGTTAAACTGCATTAGTTCAAATAAATTGAAATATTCAAGGCCTTTGAGATTTTAAATAACCATAAACATATTTCAAAAATGTTCTGTAAAAAATTTTCAAAGATTTTCTATTTAAAAAGAGAAAAGAGAAGAGAATTTTTCGAAATTTTTCTATAAAAAGGCAATTTTTTCGACAATTTTCTATAAAAAGAGAATTATTGAAAATTTTCTATAAAGAGAATTTTTCGAATATTTTCCATAAAAAGATAATTTTTCGAAAATATTTCTATAAAAAAATAATTTTTCGAAAATATTTCTAGAAAAAGATAATTTTTCGAAAATATTTCTATAAAAAGAGAATTTTTCGAAAATATTTCTATAAAAAGAGAATTTTTCGAAAATATTTCTATAAAAATAGAATTTTTCGAAAATATTTCTAGAAAAAGATAATTTTTCGAAAATATTTCTAGAAAAAGAGAATTTTTCGAAAATATTTCTAGAAAAAGATAATTTTTCGAAAATATTTCTAGAAAAAGATGATTTTTCGAAAATATTTCTAGAAAAAGAGAATTTTTCGAAAATATTTCTATAAAAAGAGAAAAAATATATATAGATTTATATATATAAATATATATATTATAGAAAATATTTCTATAAAAAAATAATTTTTCGAAAATATTTCTAGAAAAAGATAAATTTTGGAAATATTTCTAGAAAAAGAGAATTTTTCGAAAATATTTCTATAAAAAGATAATTTTTCGAAAATATTTCTATAAAAATAAAATTTTCCGAACATTTTTTATTAAAATAAAATTTTCCAAAAAATTTTATATAATCATAATTTTTTGAAAATAATTCTATAAAAAGAGAATTTTTCAAAAAATTTTTATAAAAAGACATTTTTTGAAAATTTTCTTAAAAAAAAATTTTTATAAAAAGACATTTTTTAAAAATTTTCTATAAAAGGAATTTTTTAAAAATTTTCTTATAAAGAGATTTTTTAAAATTTTCTCTGTAAAGAGAATTTTTAAAAAGTTTCCAGAAAAAAGTAAAAAATTGTCTATAAAAAGATTAAGACTTAATTTTTTTCAATCGAATTAACCAACTTAAAGTGTTTTCTGGTGACCGCTTCGAACTTATTGTACAATATTTTTCAGCTTTTTCCTATTTAAAGCTATTCCTGTTAATTTCTTTATTTGTTTTAGTAATTTTCCTCTCTAATCTAATACCGGTAGTACCTACACGATTTACAAAATTGAGAATAAAAACACTTAAGTATAACACTTAGGTATAATTCGATAATTGCCATCCAATCCATAGAACATAACCTAATCGTTCCCAAAACAAGGAGATCTCAGCAACATACCTAACAATCAAAAGTTTTTTTCTCCGGGGAAGCCAAAAAAGCAAAATTTTTATAACAACCTAATCTTATTTAAGATTTAAAAGAATCAAAATTTCAAAAATTTTTGAAAGTTTTACTCCGCCTTCGATACAAAGAACTCAATGTTAAATTCAAAAATTATAAAACCTTGTTTTTTCAAGTGAATGTAAATATATATTGTTGATGCAAAAATATTCCATCTTAAAATAATTTTTATAAAAATAAAAAATATTCTTGAGAAAATAAACATGTTTTAAATGAATAGCCTCTATTAATAAAATCTAGTTTTAGAGTTCTACCATATCAATTCAACATGCAAAATTATAGATTTCAACAAATTTCTTATCCCAGCAAAAAATAAATCCGTCAAATATAATAAAAATAACTAAATTTCTTTAAGTTTAGCGGTGAGCTTTTCTTAAATGATTAAATAAAATTAGTAAAAAATGATTCACCGTTTCCAATATGCTTTTAAATAATGCATTCGGTGAAAGCAGCTATCGGCAAAGATATTTCTCGTAAACGATCATGCTCTCTTGTTTTCCAGCGTATATGAGAGTTCACTCGCTTTTTTAATCTCTACTATCAGCTTTAAAAAATACTTCCGGATATTAGTACTATTTGTAGAATTTTTTGTTGGGATAGCTCGAAGGACTCTACTTAGCTAAAACCAAAACAAAAAAAAACTCTATTAACCAAAAACCACTTAATTAAAAATGATGTATACATATGCATTTTTTTATTTTTCACTCTCAAAAAATATTCAATTTGTTGTGTCCATAAGAACTACCTCTTCTTATGCATTAAAAACTATAAACTAAAAAACTTTAATTTCGTGAATGTGATAAAACAGTTAAAAGGAAATAACACGGAATGACTAAAAAACAGTATTAAAAATATAAATCAGACTCTATTTTGCTTACATTTCATGGCTAAAATTGAGACAGCACAGTGATAAGACCATAAAGCATTTTGAGTAAAACTCTATCAAAGTTACTTGAAATTTAAATGCGCGCCTTGACAGCTTTATATCGCATATGGCACGCAAAACAAACCAGCCAAGACGACACAGCAACAAACCGAATGCTAAATAAACTCGTACTAAAAAAAAATTACACTAAAAGCGAGAAAAGAATGAAACTAAAAAAAAAATACTTAAAAATCCTGCAAATGCAAAAGAACCAAATGAAAGAAAGAATAAAATTACAAAGATGCTGCGCATTTAACTTAAGCTTATCGTAAGTAAAATGCATGACTTTGATTACTGGGTTCGCACAATTTACATAGCAGACATTTTGGAGGAGAATCAAAGTCTTATCGCGGCATTTCACAGGCCACGGATGACATAGCGCCAAATAGCTTAGAGGGAAAAATTGCTTAAACAAATAAAGAAATTAACAGCAAAAGCTTTAAATAGGAAAAAGCTGAAAAATCTTTGTACAAAAAGTTCTAAGCGATTACAAGAAAATACTTTATGTTGATTGTTTCGATTGACAACAGGACGCTTTTGAAAAATTCTCTTCACAGAAAGAAAAAATTTTCGACTTTTTTTTCGGAAAATTTTCAAATATTCTTTTTTCTAAAAATTCAAGTTTTTGTAAAAATTTTTTTAATTCTATTTTTATAAAAAATTTTCGAAAAATTTTCTAAATTTTTGAAAAAATCTTTTTTAAAAAATTTTCAAAAAATTCTCTTTTTATAGAAAATTTTGGAAAAATTCTTTTTTTATAGAAAATTTTGGAAAAATTCTCGTTTTATAGAACATTTTGGAAAAATTCTCTTTTTATAGAAAATTTTGGAAAAATTCTCTATTTATACAAAATTTTCAAAATACTCTCTTTTAATAGACAATTTTTGAAAAATTCTCTTTTTATAGAAAATTTTTGAAAAATTCTATTTTTATAGAAAATTTTTAAAAATTCTCTTTTTATAGAAAATTTTTGAAAAATTCTATTTTTATAGAAAATTTTCAAAAATTCTCTTTTTATAGAAATTTGTTGAAAAATTCTCTTTTTATAGAAAATTTTTGAAAAATTCTCTTTCTATAGAAAATTTTTGAAAAATTCTCTTTCTATAGAAAATTTTTGAAAAATTCTCTTTCTATAGAAAATTTTTGAAAAATTCTCTTTCTATAGAAAATTTTTGAAAAATTCTCTTTCTATAGAAAATTTTTGAAAAATTCTCTTTCTATAGAAAATTTTTGAAAAATTCTCTTTCTATAGAAAATTTTTGAAAAATTCTCTTTTTATAGAAAATTTTTGAACAATTCTCTTTTTATAGAAAATTTTTGAACAATTCTCTTTTTATAGAAAATTTTTAAAAAATCTATTTTTAATGGTAAAATATGTGAGAAATTCTCTATTTATAGAAAATTTTGTTGTTGTATTTATCTATTATCGATCTATCTTTTCGGAAGATTTGAAATGTTACCAATCGTATGTAAAACTTAGTACGCTCCTTACAACCTATAAAGTATCTAGCCTTCATTACAATGTTTGTATTTGTGAGAAGATGCATTTGGATACAAATCAAGATGGTAGTGTTGCCTGCACTTACTTAATTAAAATAATACTGAAATTGTCCAACAAAATAACAAACCTAAAGCAGCAAAAACAAAAAAGAAGATACAAAAATAAAATGTGTGTAATACTCGAAAAAAAAAAAAAAAAACAAATAGTACCAGTAGTATTCTGTATTCAGGTGTCCAGTGGTAAGAAAAGTAGTAATTTATATTTTGCTAATTAACACTAGGTATATATTTTTTTGTTGCATTTACTGCACAACGCATTTGCGTTTTTGTATTCGTTCCCAGTATGCCAAACGTGTTGGCATGGTTCTGTTGGCATACACCACAAACAGAGAAATTAGAAATAAAGATATTTTAAAAATTCTTTTATAATTTCCTACCAACTTTATTTTGTTTTACGCACCAAGTTGCCAGTCCGTACCCGTACATACGAGTAGTAAATTACTTATTTTACTTCTCATCTTTAGCATTTTACTGGTAGCTTGGCTTAGAGAAGAAATGACTGTGGAAACTGGCTGTGCTGGCAGGTTGCTTGATGGTGTTATTGCTGGCCAATTGAATACTCTTAATCGACAGCTTTTGCGTAATTTAAAATTGTTCTTTTGATAATTTTGGCATTTTTAAGATAAGCGAAAGAATGACAAATGTATTTTAGAGAAAATTAAAATATTTAAATGCCACAGAAGCTGCAAATTTTATGGCAAGCAAAGCACCAAATGTGCATTTAAAGAATCAAGACAGACAAGACAACAAACATAAAGAAATAAAACTAAAAATGAAATGAAAACCACAAATGGTTTTGCAAAACACTTGCTTCTGCTGCTGCTGCTGTTGTGTTTTGTTGAGGATGATGCTGTTGCTGTTTAAAAGATTCCACAAAACCATTTCTTATCGCAAAATAATGACAACCACACTATAAAGACTTGTTTTCTTTATTATTATTTTTGTATGGAATTGTAGCACAGTCATCAGCATCAGCATCATCTTCATTGCCAAGGAAGGAAGAGGAAATAAAGACAACAACAGCAATAAAAACAGCAACATCATGAAATAAAATAATAATAATAAGCACAACATCCAAACTTCCAGTTGTTGGCAGTAAATTGTATATTTACTTTGAACAAATATCATTGACGCCCACCATATTAAATGTACAACTTTGTTTAAGTCAAAAATCACAGTAAATCGAAAAAACAAAGTCATAAAAAAGGTTAAGAAATATATTAGGGGAATTCAATAAAACTTTGATTAGAAACAGAACTAATTTAGTATAACGAAGCAGTCTCATGTATACCCTTCACCTTCGTGAGAAGGATATATATAAGTTTGTCACTCCGTTTATAATTTCCAAAATATAATTTTTCGACCCTATAAAGTATATATGTATATTCTGTATCCTTACACAGAGGGAAAAGGAAATATACACGCCTGGTACCAAATTGACACCAAAGAGTTTATAATGTTTCAATAACATCCGTTGTGAAAGTATTTTCATACGTACGACAACACTATGTAATGTTGACAACGCAACGTTGTCAACATTGCAACAATTAGTTGTCGAAATCTAAATTTGATACACATCCGTTGTCTAAATGTTAACAAACGTGGTAAGCTCACTATTGGCAACGGATTGTTTGTCAATAGTGAGCTTACCACGTTTGTTAACATTTAGACAACGGATGTGTATAAAATTTAGATTTCGATAACGAATTGTTGCAATGTTGTCAACATTACATAGTGTTGTCATATGTATGTATATATGTACTTTGACAACGGATGTTATTGAAAAATTATAAACAGTTTGGTGTCAATTTGGTACCAGGCATGTATATTTCTTTTTCCCTCTGTATATAGATAGCGGAGTTGATTAAGCCATGTCCGTCCATGTGTCTGTTGAAATCTGTTTTCTGAAGACCCCAGATATCTTCGGGATCCAAATCTTCAATAATTCTGTCAGACATGCATTCGATCATTACAATCTGCAAAATCCGTCCTAAATAACGGAGAGAAGGGTATATAAGATTAGGCAAAGGCGAATATAGACTTCTTACTAGCGTATCGAGTAACTGCAAAAAACTCTCAATAAATCGTTTAGCTGCTTGATCAAGTTTGTGACTATAAAGCTGAGGATTTTGAAAAACGATATATAGCATTTACAAGCAATGAATTTAAATACAAATTAACATGTGAATACCCTAACTATTTGTTAATGAAAATTTAAATAAATCAATCTAAATTAACGTAAACAAAGTGTTGTCTATGTTACAAATATATAAGAGTTTTTAAAAACTTTACAAACGATTTAAACAGAAATCAAATAAAATATTATTTCAATAAAATCATAATTTTTTATAACACCAAAAAAAAAACGGAAAAATCAACTTTAAAACAGTGATAAATGTTGTTGGAGACAAGACACTCACGATTTGTTTGTTTAAGACTTTTATTCTTATGAATTTAATAGTACACTTATGAAATGATGACAGTTGTTGTGGCAAGCAGGCGGGAATGTATGAAAACATGCATCTTTATGTTGACTTATGTTATGGATTTTAGATTTTTTTGTTGTTGTTCTCTTACCTTTGTATTTGAATTTGACATTCAAACGTGAGTGGTAGACAAAAAAAGGTGTTCAAACGGTGTAGACAATGAAAGCATCAAAGTGTTAATGTCAATATTGACAAAACCACTAAACATGATCATACGAAAAAAAAATCATTGTACATGAAATGTAACAAACGAACTACGAAAAGAAGTTATGATGATGGAGAAATGCATACAATGCTACTGTTTACCAGCGCACTAACAACGCCAACAACAACAACAGCAACAAATTTCAACACATTTACTGCAATTGGAGACAGTTTTTTTTTGATGGAAACTATTGTTGTAATGCTAGAAGCCAGTGCCACAGCCAAGAGACACTTGACAACCTGCAAATTAGAATCAATAACAAATGTGATTCTTTACTTTACTTCTACGTCGTCTATGGCTGGCTTGAAACGTTATTTAAGTTTTGATTTTTTTTTTGTTAGTTTGGTTTGGAATTTTTTTCTGTCATGTCATTTAGTAATCTACTTGATTTTTGTTGTTTTGAAAGTCACTATTTTCGTTAAGATGAATAACAAACGCAATTTGCTACGTCGCCATCATTGTTTGTTTCCTAATCAGCACAACACGATTGTTGTTGATTTTAGTTGAACAGGAGAGGAACAACAATAAAAAATAATACAAATAAAAACGTAGAATAAAACACCAATTCAATGTTTTGAGCTTCGTTAACCATTGGCATTTCTTACACGGAGAAAAAAAACCTATGATGAGATAATTTAATCATAGATATTGGGTAAAATCTTTCAGTATATTTGTATATTAACAAATCTTATTCGGGAGTAAATAGCTAACAGTTTTACTCGCAGGATCATGAACAAATAACTATTACACAACAATATCTAGGGTCCAGATAATGGATTACCCACGACCCCTTTAATGTCAACTATTCCATTTTTAACAACATTGTAAATCAGTGAGATATTAAAAACCCCATGATAGATAAGTGATATTATCTCTGGGTCAAAAACTATTTCATTTTCCACAACATTGTAACTCGGTTAGATATCTAAGCCCCATAAAAGATAATTGTTATCATTTGAGGGCCAAAAATCTTTTTCTGGACTTAGAACATAACCTTAGATGATGTTAACAGTTGAATTGCTTTTTATGGTTTTTCTCAGATTTGATCAAAAAACATTTTAGCCCCTCGTCATATTTCGATCAGTCCATATGTAGAGTACTTTTAAGCTCTAAATTCAAAAGATCGAAAATTGGTTCAACACTGCTTTTGGTACGATAGATTTCCAATTTTCATGAGAAATGTTATGATTTGAAAATGTGCGAATCCATCTGATGCCCATAAACATTTTAAAAATCAAGATGAAGATCTTATAATTTTCCTTAGCCATTAGCTTTTTAACCACTTTCCCTTTCTCTAAGTGTACTTTAAACTGCAACTTTTGTAAGTATGCTGTTACCGTTTGTTATACTCTAGAGATGATAGCCTTTTCATTTAAGCCAAGTTATTTTTTTTTTTGAACAGTTGTTGTCAAAATCAAACTACACACACAGGTCTCGCACTCTCTCGTAACAGTTTTGAAGACAGGTGATGATGATAATGATGGCTCTACTTTAAGAAATAAATACAGCAGGAGATGCTGTTGAACAAAAAACCCCAAGAAATGTTGAATCAACAATTTAACAAAAAAAAATCTTTAAAAAAATAAATAAACAGAAAATCTGATGATGTTAAACTAAATTGTATGTGATTGTTGTTTATTTTTGTTAAAGCAATCAACAATTTTAGTTATTTTTGTAAAAAATTTTCATAAAAGAAATAACAGTAGCCATTGCAGTTAAAATAAACGAAATCAGACGTCATACACACAAAAAAAAGTATGAAAAGATTATTGTTAATTTTATTATCTTAAAAAGTTTACTCTTTAAATCGTGTCTTAATACAATAAATGAAAAAAACATAAGAAACATACTTACATACACATATTCATTTAAGCCTTCAGTTATTGGATAAGTCACATATGTATGTATGGATGTGCTGAGTTTATAAATGACCATTCATTTCCTTTTTCTTATAGTTTTGTTATGGATTTTGTAAAAGTAAACTGAAACACTTTCACGCTTACCAAACTATTAAATTAATACTTTTTTTGTATCCCCAAACAATTGCTCCCAAAAATAATGATCTTATAAAGATTAAGTTTTAACCTTTTTTGTTTTTTGTTGCGAGAGTGTCCATTGCTGCTCATACTCAACAATAAAATCTAATTAAGGTGTTTTTTTTTATTTTCTATTTGGTTCATAATTATGACAATTACTTCCGTTTTGGGAATTGTGTAAGAAAAATGTGAAAATCTACAGCAAAATGTGACCCAGTTTTAACATGGGCTTTTATTTTTTTGTTAACCACAACCATTGAGCATGAGGTTTTTTGTTGTGTGTGAGTAACACACATTATGTTTTTTTTCAGTTTTTAAAAGTGAATTCTTTTGTTTAAAGAATTGTTAAGCTCTAAATAGAATGAACTACTTTCTCAATAATACTTTAATATTTGACTAGATTATATTTTCGTTTAAATATTTTTAAATCTTCCACCAAAAATCTAGGTGATTCAGTTCCGTTGTAGTACAGTTCTAGTTCAGTTCTAGTTCAGTTCTAGTTCAGTTCTAGTTCAGTTCTAGTTCGTTCTAGTTCAGTTCTAGTTCAGTTCTAGTTCAGTTCTAGTCTAGTTCAGTTCTAGTTCAGTTCTAGTTCAGTTCTAGTTCAGTTCTAGTTCAGTTCTAGTTCAGTTCTAGTTCAGTTCTAGTTCAGTTCTAGTTCAGTTCTAGTTCAGTTCTAGTTCAGTTCTAGTTCAGTTCTAGTTCAGTTCTAGTTCAGTTCTAGTTCAGTTCTAGTTCAGTTCTAGTTCAGTTCTAGTTCAGTTCTAGTTCAGTTCTAGTTCAGTTCTAGTTCAGTTCTAGTTCAGTTCTAGTTCAGTTCTAGTTCAGTTCTAGTTCAGTTCTAGTTCAGTTCTAGTTCAGTTCTAGTTCAGTTCTAGTTCAGTTCTAGTTCAGTTCTAGTTCAGTTCTAGTTCAGTTCTAGTTCAGTTCTAGTTCAGTTCTAGTTCAGTTCTAGTTCAGTTCTAGTTCAGTTCTAGTTCAGTTCTAGTTCAGTTCTAGTTCAGTTCTAGTTCAGTTCTAGTTCAGTTCTAGTTCAGTTCTAGTTTCTAGTTCAGTTCTAGTTCAGTTCTAGTTCAGTTCAAGTTCAGTTTTAGTTCAGTTCTAGTTCAATTCTAGTTCAGTTCCAGTTCAGTTCTAGTTCAGTTCTAGTTCAATTCTAGTTCAGTTCTAGTTCAGTTCTAGTTCAGTTCTAGTTCTAGTTCAGTTCTAGTTCAGTTCTAGTTCAGTTCTAGTTCAGTTCTAGTTCAGTTCTAGTTCAGTTCTAGTTCAGTTCTAGTTCAGTTCTAGTTCAGTTCTAGTTCAGTTCAGTTCTAGTTCAGTTCTAGTTCTAGTTCAGTTCTAGTTCAGTTCAGTTCTAGTTCAGTTCTAGTTCAGTTCTAGTTCAGTTCTAGTTCAGTTCTAGTTCAGTTCTAGTTCAGTTCTAGTTCAGTTCTAGTTCAGTTCTAGTTCAGTTCTAGTTCAGTTCTAGTTCAGTTCTAGTTCAGTTCTAGTTCAGTTCTAGTTCAGTTCTAGTTCAGTTCTAGTTCACTTCTAGTTCAGTTCTAGTTCAGTTCTAGTTCAGTTCTAGTTCAGTTCTAGTTCAGTTCTAGTCAGTTCTAGTTCAGTTCTAGTTCAGTTCTAGTTCAGTTCTAGTTCAGTTCTAGTTCAGTTCTAGTTCAGTTCTAGTTCAGTTCTAGTTCAGTTCTAGTTCAGTTCTAGTTCAGTTCTAGTCAGTTCTAGTTAGTTCTAGTTCAGTTCTAGTTCAGTTCTAGTTCAGTTCTAGTTCAGTTCTAGTTCAGTTCTAGTTCAGTTCTAGTTCAGTTCTAGTTCAGTTCTAGTTCAGTTCTAGTTCAGTTCTAGTTCAGTTCTAGTTCAGTTCTAGTTCAGTTCTAGTTCAGTTCTAGTTCAGTTCTAGTTCAGTTCTAGTTCAGTTCTAGTTCAGTTCTAGTTCAGTTCTAGTTCAGTTCTAGTTCAGTTCTAGTTCAGTTCTAGTTCAGTTCTAGTTCAGTTCTAGTTCAGTTCTAGTTCAGTTCTAGTTCAGTTCTAGTTCAGTTCTAGTTCAGTTCTAGTTCAGTTCTAGTTCAGTTCTAGTTCAGTTCTAGTTCAGTTCTAGTTCAGTTCTAGTTCAGTTCTAGTTCAGTTCTAGTTCAGTTCTAGTTCAGTTCTAGTTCAGTTCTAGTTCTGTTCTAGTTCAGTTCTAGTTCAGTTCTAGTTCAGTTCTAGATCAGTTCTAGTTCAGTTCTAGTTCAGTTCTAGTTCAGTTCTAGTTCAGTTCTAGTTCAGTTTTAGTTCAGTTCTAGTTCAGTTCTAGTTCAGTTCTAGTTCAGTTCTAGTTCAGTTCTAGTTCAGTTCAAGTTCAGTTCTAGTTCTAGTTCAGTTCTACTTCAGTTCTAGTTCAGTTCTAGTTCAGTTCTAGTTCTAGTTCAGTTCTAGTTCAGTTCTAGTTCTAGTTCAGTTCTAGTTCAGTTCTAGTTCTAGTTCAGTTCCAGTTCAGTTCTAGTTCAGTTCTAGTTCAGTTCTAGTTCAGTTCTAGTTCAGTTCTAGTTCAGTTCTAGATCAGTTCTAGTTCAGTTCTAGTTCAGTTCTAGTTCAGTTCTAGTTCAGTTCTACTTCAGTTCTTGTTCAGTTCTAGTTCAGTTCTAGTTCTAGTTCAGTTCTAGTTCAGTTCTAGTTCTAGTTCAGTTCTAGTTCAGTTCTAGTTCTAGTTCAGTTCTAGTTCAGTTCTAGTTCAGTTCTAGTTCAGTTCAGTTCTAGTTCTAGTTCAGTTCTAGTTCAGTTCTAGTTCTAGTTCAGTTCTAGTTCAGTTCTAGTTCTAGTTCAGTTCTAGTTCAGTTCTAGTTCAGTTCTAGTTCAGTTCTAGTTCAGTTCTAGTTCAGTTCTAGTTCAGTTCTAGTTCAGTTCTAGTTCAGTTCTAGTTCAGTTCTAGTTCAGTTCTAGTTCAGTTCTAGTTCAGTTCTAGTTCAGTTCTAGTTCAGCTCTAGTTCAGTTCTAGTTCAGTTCTAGTTCAGTTCTAGTTCAGTTCTAGTTCAGTTCTAGTTCAGTTCTAGTTCAGTTCTAGTTCAGTTCTAGTTCAGTTCTAGTTCAGTTCTAGTTCAGTTCTAGTTCAGTTCTAGTTCAGTTCTAGTTCAGTTCTAGTTCAGTTCTAGTTCAGTTCTAGTTCAGTTCTAGTTCAGTTCTAGTTCAGTTCTAGTTCAGTTCTAGTTCTAGTTCAGTTCTAGTTCAGTTCTAGTTCAGTTCTAGTTCAGTTCTAGTTTAGTTCTAGTTTAGTTCTAGTTCAGTTCTAGTTTAGTTCTAGTTTAGTTCTAGTTCAGTTCTAGTTTAGTTCTAGTTTAGTTCTAGTTCAGTTCTAGTTCAGTTCTAGTTTAGTTCGAGTTTTAAATCCTTCTATTCATCCTGTTTTATACAAGATGATCATAAATTTGATTGTTGTTCTATTTCAATTTTGGTTAATTTTTTCCGTTGGTGTATTCTTTAGGTTATAAAGTCCATAATGTCAAAATTGATTGCCTTTTGTTTCAAATATCAATATTTACATTTTTTTAAACAAAATTTAACAAAAACGTTAAAAACCACAGGGGAGACATTTCAAAAAACAAAAAACACAATAAATCAAAAAATGATCATATTGGCAAACTTATGTTCACAAAAGAATGATCAACACCTTCACCAAGACAAAAAAGGTACCAAAATCAATTCATATTCGTTCACATTCTCTCTGTGTTATGATCACTTTAAATCAAAGTTGTATAATTTTTCTTCATTTTCTTAATTTATCACCAACATTAAATCTTATTTTTTTATAGTTTTGCATAACAAAGTTTTGATTCTCAGCGGACATAATAACTGTCTCTAAGTAGCAGCATTGATTGACAGCGTGGTAAGGGAAAGAATAAAATATTGTTAAGAAAACCACAACATAACATCAATATATATAAGTCTTCATGATCTGCCAAATGTTTGCTGTTCGTTGTAGCTTTTTTTTCTTATTCAATACAACTGACAATGGCAAACATCCATAATATTGTTTACAGCGAACGACTGTTGTTGTTGTTATTGTGTAGGTGGACAATTGCTTGGCAATGTTAGATGCCAAAGCAACAACCAACCAGCCAGCCAAACTAACGAACGAACGTACGAATGAACAGCCAGTATAAACAATTTTATGGACACCAGCAAAATGGTCTGGGAGACTGAGATTGAAACAACTAAACTAAAAACAGCAGAAGATGAAAATCATATTAAAAAAATAAATAAACAAATAGTGGTCCAGTGGGCAGGAGCCATATTCATAGGACTCTTATACACATATCACATTTCACAAGTCATAGGTAACATTCATGACATAAAGAACGCAAAAAGAAATAAAAAATATTATACAAATGATCATCTCAGCAGTTGATTGTTGTTATTGGCGATTGCCGCCAATCACTAGTCTCAACACCAGCCAGGCCAGACCAGGCAGCAGCAAGCAAATATGCTGCATTGCATAAATACATTGAATATTTTATTTTTTATTTAAGGCATTCGTTCGTTTCGATTGCTCAGCTCTGGCTAAAGGTATGTTTGAGATGGAAGGGTAAAAAATCAACTGTATTTGAAAATTTGGTTGAGAGAAAAATTGCTTTGAGTTAACGCTGAAGAATGTAATGTAAAGGCAACAGAGAAAGAACAGGAACAATTTTTTTGTGAAAAGATGTAGAATCTCCTAAGTGTAGAACGTTCCTTTCAAGGAAAAGCCTCATTCTTCGTAAGATTCTAGATATATGTATGTAACTCCCACAACTTTTAGGGCAATAAAGAGCTGAATTGGAATAAATTCATTTATAAATTCGTTAAGAAAACTTAGCGCTTTATCGACATGCTAACCTCATTGAACACATGGAGGACCTCTATTTTTGGATGAGAACTAGCACTGAACTAGCACAGAACTAGTTCAGTTCTAGTTTAGTTCTAGTTCAGTTCTAGTTCAGTTCTAGTTCAGTTCTAGTTCAGTTCTAGTTCAGTTCTAGTTCAGTTCTAGTTCAGTTCTAGTTCAGTTCTAGTTCAGTTCTAGTTCAGTTCTAGTTCAGTTCTAGTTCAGTTCTAGTTCAGTTCTAGTTCAGTTCTAGTTCAGTTCTAGTTCAGTTCTAGTTCAGTTCTAGTTCAGTTCTAGTTCAGTTCAGTTCTAGTTCAGTTCTAGTTCAGTTCTAGTTCAGTTCTAGTTCAGTTCTAGTTCAGTTCTAGTTCAGTTCTAGTTCAGTTCTAGTTCAGTTCTAGTTCAGTTCTAGTTCTAGTTCAGTTCTAGTTCAGTTCTAGTTCAGTTCTAGTTCAGTTCTAATTCAGTTCTAGTTCAGTTCTAGTTCAGTTCTAGTTCAGTTCTAGTTCAGTTCTAGTTCAGTTCTAGTTCAGTTCTAGTTCAGTTCTAGTTCAGTTCTAGTTCAGTTCTAGTTCAGTTCTAGTTCAGTTCTAGTTCAGTTCTAGTTCAGTTCTAGTTCAGTTCTAGTTCAGTTCTAGTTCAGTTCTAGTTCAGTTCTAGTTCAGTTCTAGTTCAGTTCTAGTTCAGTTCTAGTTCAGTTCTAGTTCAGTTCTAGTTCAGTTCTAGTTCAGTCAGTTCTAGTTCACTTCCAAATCAGTTCTAGTTCAGTTCTAGTTCAGTTTTAGTTCAGTTCTAGTTCAGTTCTAGTTCAGTTCTAGTTCAGTTCTAGTTCAGTTCTAGTTCAGTTCTAGTTCAGTTCTTGTTCAGTTCTTGTTAAGTTCTAGTTCAGTTCTAGTTCAGTTCTAGTTCAGTTCTAGTTCAGTTCTAGTTCAGTTCTAGTTCAGTTCTAGTTCAGTTCTAGTTCAGTTCTAGTTCAGTTCTAGTTCAGTTCTAGTTCAGTTCTAGTTCAGTTCTAGTTCAGTTCTAGTTCAGTTCTAGTTCAGTTCTATTTCAGTTCTAGTTCAGTTCTAGTTCAGTTCTAGTTCAGTTCTAGTTCAGTTCTAGTTCAGTTCTCGTTCAGTTCTAGTTCAGTTCTAGTTCAGTTCTAGTTCAGTTCTAGTTAGTCAGTTCTAGTTCAGTTCTAGTTCAGTTCTAGTTCAGTTCTAGTTCAGTTCTAGTTCAGTTCTAGTTCAGTTCTAGTTCAGTTCTAGTTCAGTTCTAGTTCAGTTCTAGTTCAGTTCTAGTTCAGTTCTAGTTCAGTTCTAGTTCAGTTCTAGTTCAGTTCTAGTTCAGTTCTAGTTCAGTTCTAGTTCAGTTCTAGTTCAGTTCTAGTTCAGTTCTAGTTCAGTTCTAGTTCAATTCTAATTCAGTTCTAGTTCAATTCTATTTCAGTTCTAGTTCAGTTCTAGTTCAGTTCTAATTCAGTTCTAGTTCAATTCTAATTCAGTTCTAGTTCAATTCTATTTCAGTTTTAGTTCAGTTTAGTTCTAAACAATGTCACGAAATAATAGTTACTCCCACCTAACAATTCATAAACGAGTGCATATGCAATTTTGGTTGATATTGTTGCTTTTTTTACTGTTGCTGTATTTTTGCATTCTTTATACAAGTTGTCATTTGGGCTGTCGTTGTTAATAATAATGTTGGCAATTTATATGCCATTTCAATTTTAATTTGCGTCGCAAACAATTTGGTCTCGATATCTTTTATAACACATTGTGGGCAACTTATAATTGTAGGCTTGCAGTGGTGTGTGTGTTTTTTTTTTTAATTTTTTTCTTAAAAACTTTTCGGTTGGTAAGACACCATGCAGCTTGTAAACATATAGAGTTGGTTTAAATAAAATTCAAATTACACAGCCTAAACACCACCACAACACAATACTATCAATGGATCAGTTGTTATACTAAATAAGTACCCAAGTATTTATTCAAAAATATATTTCCACAAAACCGCATATATAAATTTAAGACTATATAGCAACAAAATTTAGATTAACTTTATATTTTTTGTTATTGCTATTGCAGCTATTTTGAACTGACATGTGATCTTTAATTAACGCTACATTGTGTATGTCACGCGGTATTTACATTGTTATTCAATCACATTTTAAAACACACAATATTAGGGAGTTGTTTGGCTAGATTTGTGACATTTGTTGTCATTCATACGCGAATACAATTGCAAAATTTATTAACTTTACCTTTGCCAACATTTATTAATTGACTGTCAATGGATTTTGCAACAAACTGTTTTTTAAACATAGACAGCAACAGCGGCAGCAGCATAACCATAGCAATGGTTTTTTTTTAGTGGCAGCAGCAGCATGCATATGCAACATGTAGACAACATTTGTATTTTTGATTTTCTTAAAAGAAAAAAAAAATCAGTCAAAGTAGTTTGTTTTTTGTTAAGAAGTTTTGGTTTAAAGGAGGGATAATCTTACAACCGGGAAAACAATAAAAAAAAACAACAACATTTGCAACAAACTGTATGTCACGCTAAAACATTTAAGTGATCAATTGTAGACAAGTAGTTCTATCTGCCACAATGGTTCTACGTAGCCATTCATTCGCATTAAACTGCCCCGACACACACAGTCAAGTCAACCAGCAGCCATTCAGCCTATTGGCCACATAATTGGCAATTGTATGACACAACAAAGTTTAACATCTTATATGTTGTTATTGTTTTTATAAGTATTTTTTGCTATTTATGCTGCCATAGCTGTCGCTGTTATTCAGTTAATAGCCAGTCTAGTCAACTGTCATTTAAAAAGTTTGACAATACTTATATTGGAAAATCGAAGTAAATAAGTATGTGTCATTTAAATGATCATCTTGCTAATAACTATTTACGCAAAATAAAATTAAAAAAAATATATAAACATTTTAAATGATGTTCATTACTTTAGTAGTTGTTTTAAAAATTGTGTAATAATTTTTAAACGTGTATTTTGTAAAATTAACTAAGTTTCAATCAGTGTCTGTCAATTGCGAAATTGTCAAAAATGTTAATTTTTCACAATTGGTTTTTAAAATTTTTTTAGATAGTCGGCAAGTTATAAGATAAATGTTTATTGGTTAACATAAGAGGTACTCATTTTAAAGCTTAATTTGAGAACATGGTAAACTTTTTTTAAATTATACGCTTTTAATAACACAAAATGTCTATAAAGTTGTTTATATAAGTTTTAGAGTTAAGACAATATAAATAAAATATTCATTTTACTTCCAATTACGAACGAAAATAAAAGTTTGTAAAAAGTTCGAATCTAATTAAAATCCACCAAGTAAGAGTGTTATATTCGACTATGCCGAATATTATATACCCAATGCTCCCCTATTAACATTACGTTGATATTTTAAACAGGACTTATGGACATATCCCTTTCAGATTAACAAAATATTAATTTTTAAAAACAAAATATTTTTGTCTAATTTTTAAACCATGGACATATATATGTACATATATGGGCGGTCAATCGGGGTCAATTATAAAATTCGGTAGAGAGATTGTGGCTTATAAGAAATTTACTTCTACATAACGAATTTCATAGATATACTTGCATTTTTAAGCCAGTAATGTGCGTAAAAGTCATTTTCTGAAGGAGGCCTTATATGGAGAGTAAGGTCAATTATGAACCGATTCTCGTAGAATTCCGTAGAGAAATATTAACTTATAAGAAACTTGCTTATGTAGAATTTTATCGCTATACTCGTATTATTAAGCCAGTATTGAGCGTTAAAGTAATTTTTTGAAAGGAACCTTATATGGGGGGGTAGGAAAAATTATGGACCGATCCTCATAAAATTCAGTAGATATATTTTTCAGGGCTAGACTCGTATTTTTAAGCCAGTAATGGGCGTTAAAGTAATTTTTTGTTGGGACCATATATGAGAGGTAGGGTCAATTATGGACCGATACTCATAAAATTTGGTAGAGAGAATTTGGACCATATGAAACTTATTCATGTTGAATTTTATCGCTATACTCGCATTTTTAAAACAGTGATGACTGTTAAAGCTGTTTTTCGGAGGGCCACTTGTATGAGGGCTATGCGAAAACGTGGACCAATATTGTCTATTTTCAATAACAAACAAAACTTACCTATAAGAAATGTTTGTGGAAAATTGCATGTCTCTAACGCTTTTCGTTCGGAGTCTATCGTGCTTTCCATAGACAGACGGACGGACAGACATACCCAGATCGACCCAGAATATGTATATATACTTTTGTGGGTGTCTATGATCAATAATTCGATATGTTACAAACGGAATGACAAATATAAAAATATAATTTTAGTGCTAACGTTTTTGCAAAAATCATTTTCACTTTCAGAGCCATTGCACCATCAGTCAACCTGGTCCTATCATCCTAAATATTTCCAGAATTCATTTCTATAACTTAAAGTATAAGTCACGGCCAATAATTGCAACTTCTGTAAAATTACAAATTTTAATATTTGGGACCCGAGTATAGTATCACTAGGACCAAAAAAGCAAAATTTAGAAAATTGGTGGGTGATAGATACGACTTTTTTATTTCCATTTTCGAAATCAGCGCACCGAATAATACAGTACAGTTATATATAAATAAGTGTAAGTTATTACTAGATTATTTTAAAGTAATGCAGATCCTGCATCATCATAAAGTTTTTCCACCAACATTTCCAAATAAAGAAACATCCTCTACTCAACTTAACCTAATCGTTGAATCATGTCGATTTGTCGATGTCTGTCTGTCCTCCAATATTTTAAGAAATTTACTGATCACATTTTCTGGGATATTAAAGTGTTTGAAATATATATCAAGATTCCATAACACGATATCTGTAGTGGACCGTGATATCGTGTTATTGAATCTTGATATAGTCGTTTCATTGTAAATCGTTTCCGAGAAATCACTTTGTATCTAACTATTAAAATCATATAAACTAGTTTATAATTTTTAAAAAAATCGCAATACATTATATGTAGAAAAACGATAATTAGAAGATCTTTTAAAAAGAAACAGCAAATTAAAAATAATTACTTAATTTTCCATATAGATAAGACAAACTAATTTTTAATTCAACTTAATTATCATATAGAAAAAAAGTCTAACCAAATGATATGGCTTAGAAAAAAACCAGTATGTTTTTTTCTCTAAATGATCATATCTTTTGCCAACACAAAAATATGGCAAATTTCTTGTAAAGCACTATAATCTTAAATGTAATAAATTACTTGAGATATGTTTTGACTTTAAAATTTATTTTATTTACTTTAAATAGTTAAATTTATTTTTTTGAAAAATATTTAAACAAACAATCTTATTAATTATTGCCACCATTTAAAGCGAAAATTAATGTTGAATGTAAAAATAAATTTAACATGTTATAATTTTTGTTAACAAAAAAGCAATATTAAACGCCTCAAGTGATACATTGAGTTCATTTCATTAAAAAATGATTTAAAAATTTGGTTTAAATTGTTTTTTTTTTTTTTTTTGCTGTTGTGTCTTAAATTAATGATCAAGTTTGTTAAAACAAATGTTTGTACAAAAGTAAAACAAGTGTTCGGTTTTAGTTTAAGTTTCAGTTTATTTATTTTGCAGACTTTAAACTACAGTAAATTATACTATACTCAGGGTTTATTTGTAACAGGTTCCGCGTATATATTTGTACATACTGAGTAGTTTCATTAAAGAAAAAAATCTGTAGCTGCTGGTCTAATAGAAAAATAAAATAAAAAATAACGACATTTAAATATTCCAATAATGTATGTAGATCATAAATCATTTGAATGCTGCCTGCCAGTACTGGATTTTCGATAGAATGTAAAATAACATAGTAAAAAATGAATTGAACGTAATAAAACAAGTATGAAATTATAGTCGGGCGAGGCCGACCATATAATACCCTGCACCCTACCCTACACTTGTTATAAAAATAAAATTTGATTTAGTTTTCATAATAAAGCATTTAAGTTGAATTGTATCTTGCCTTGAATTATACTTATGACATTTATTGTTGAACAAAATTGTGGACATTTAAGTCAAATTTTGAAGGGGATTTGTATAGGGGCTATGATCAAATGAGACCCTATAATTATAAAATTCATGAAAGTCATCAAGGCTAGTATAGAACTTGGTTTTGCAGCTTTTTGTCGAGATACGAGAATATTAAACATAATTATGAACTTAAAATCCCTAATCTTCGGGTTCAGTTGTATGGGGGCTAGGTGAAATAATGGACCGATAGACAGACAGACAGACAGACAGACAGACAGACAGACAGACAGACGGACGGACGGACGGACGGACGGACGGACAGACAGACAGACATAGCTAAATCGACTCAGAAAATGATTATAAGTCGATTAATGTACTTTAAGGTGGGTATAGGATCAATATTATTGTGCGTTACAAACATCAGCACAAACCCAATATACCTTCCCCAATAAAATGGTGTAGGGTATAATGAATTGAACGTAAGAAAAATATATGTTGGTACAAGTATTAATTGAAAATAAAATCTAAGAATTCACACGCGAATATTAAGAGTGAATAGTGGTGAACCATGTAGTATTTTTCCCCCAAAAATTTTTATTTTGAATTTTGGTTTTATGTTATATGTATGTAAGTTTACATGTAAATAATGTATGTTGTCTACATACTGGTCATGTATTATGAATGTTGTACAATTGTGCAATGTGTCATGATCGACATGAGTGTTAGATCACCTACCAGTATTATACATATATTTTTTAAAAAATTTTTCAATATTTTTTAATTTGTTTAAATATCATGTGACAAAATCTCTAGGTTTCTGCTGTTATTATTTTGCAAGCTGCTACGCAGTTGTGGTTAATAATAATTTTTAAAGGGGTATTTTGTTTCTTTAAAAAAAAAAAACCATAAATGGTACATTATTGCAGTTTTTTCTTAATTTTGCAATTGTCCAACAACCACTGAACTTAAACAGATAAAATTTCTGTAAAATTGAAATATTTTTGCAGTTTTTTAGTGGCATGGGAATTTAAAATTAAATAGAATATTTTTATGGCTGCAATGGGTCATAAGTATTTTCTTTAAATTTAAATACAAAATACTAAATTATTTGTAACTTTTATTACTATAGATTTTCAGTGGGTAATTGTATGCATATTTGCTAATTTTTTGTGTAGTTTTTTTTTTTCACTAAAAAGGTTTTAGTTCATGTGCTTTTGTATACCAGTAGAAACCACAAAAAAAAAAAAATAACCATATTTGACTTAACAAAAATATTTAAATATATTTTTCTCTACAATGGTTAATATGCAGTTTACCCATAAAATGTTTGTTAGAAAAAAAAAAAACTCTAAAATACCAATAACAGACATCTATAAAAACTATTGTTATTATTATAAAAGTATTTACTTATATAACCACATACTAGACATCTTTAGTATTACATTGTTGTCTAGACCAATGAATGAGTTGGTTCAGTTATTTAAAAATTTTTGGATTCTTAAGTTTCCCCATATACTTTACAAGATCTTATAACTTTAGATACTTACTAGCAAAATTTATAAACAAAAACTATAGTTTCTATTTCAACGGAATTTAATTTTTGATTTTAGTAATAAATTATGAAATTGATACTTTTTTTGTATACAATTCATTGAAAAAAAAGAAAGAAATGAAAGTTCATTGATTTTTTGTATTCAATTTAAAAAGTTTATAACTTTTACTAAAGTGTTAAATGTTTTTTTAAAATATCTTATAAATAATGTTTTAGAAAAAGTATCAGTTACTGTCATCAATTTTTAGTAAAACTTAATTACGAATTGGAAAAGTATCCATATAATAAATCTAAGTGTGTTTAACAAATATGGCCATTTGTTATTAATTTTAAAGAAATATTAATACATTTCTACGAAATTTAAGGTTATACTAAGATGTATAGTTATTAGAAATTTTGAAATTTCATATAAATTTTAAATATAAATTAAGAATACTGAATGGTAAATCCATTTCGATTACAGTGGAAGATCGATTTCTAAAAACAATTTATTTGTGTTCGATTATATACATAAACTTGTCCATTTTCAATTGTAATCAAATCTTAAATAACAGAGAAAATATTTTTTGAAAAATTTAGTATTCTAGATCCTCTTGTTTAGGCGCTACTATGCTTTTAACAGACGATCAAAATTAATTTGTGTTACAATCGTGATTCACCACAGTGGAGTGTCATAATGAGCATGGACATTATTTTTAGAGTTTAGAGTTTTAAAACTCCTGCACCCGGCCGAAGGCCGACTATCCAGAGCACTTTTTTAAAGGAATCCAAAACGCAACATACATCAAATTTCGGAGCAATTCTTTTCGGGATAAGAGTGTCTCTTTCCTAAATCTTAAACAAATTTTCCATTACATATTTGTTTTAGAAATGTCACAATGTCCATGGACATTATGACACTTTTAAGAATTGCCCAGAGTTTTAAAACTCCTGCGCCCGGCCGTAGGCCGTCTAATCAGAACACTTTTTTAAAGGAATCCAAAACTCAACATACATCAAATTTTGGAGCAATTCTTTCCGGGATAAAAGTGTCCCTTTCCTAAATTCTAAACATACTTTCCAAAACACTTTTGTTTTAGTAGTGTGTCACAATGTCCGTGGACATTATGACACTTTTAAGAATTTCCATAACGTCCATGGACACTATGACACTTTTTGGTGTGTCACAACGTCCATGGACATTATGTCAGTGGACATTATGACACGCCACCGTTCACCACCATTTGAACTAGTGAAATTAATGGCAGCATGTTATGCATAGGGTACCAATAGGCCACTCGCAATGACATTCCCATCTTAAATTTACCAGTAAATAATGTTGCTAGTGGGTTGAAAGTTCACTAGTGGTAGTGACTATTAGTCTTAGTGACTATTGATATCGATCGTAGTACTGCAGGGTCAATATTGTTCAGGCAATGTAAAAATGATCTGTGAAATCTGAGTTGACTATCTGACATCACCTTAGGGTGCGTCCCTATACATACAATGGTAATGAGCAGGCGGATGAGGTAGCAAGAACGGCATCAGCTTACGGTGGGTCCGTATGCATAGAAACTACAATGGTAATGAGCAGACGGATGAGCTAGCAAGAACGGATTATCCGAAAAATATTGTAATTCCGCTAGTGTCAATTTAAAGTATTTTTTTTCAGATGCTTTCTTCAAATGCTAGAAAGTAGGCGGAATGATCTGAAAACATGCAAAGTGGACAAGCTCTTTCGATGAAAAACGTACCATATAACTAATATCCCGTGATAGACATCCGGGGTTAATTGTAGTGTGTAAAGTAAAAAGTGATCTTACGATCGCTTTAAATGAATACAGTTCTAACCTTGATGAGTTATCTTTTTCTAGACTTAATGACCTACTAAGATTTCTCATGATTACAGGTTGGATCTAATACATTACAAAACTACATTTGGTCAGTTGAAAACGGATACCCACGACTTGACTATTTGACCGATAAACTACCAATTTCCTAGTGAGTATAGAATCGGTCGGACAATCAGACCGACAATCTGCATACTCATCCTTACGATTCAGTTAATATAAAACTTAATCTGTAAAAATCTCATGTGTAGTAGAAATAACGTCTTGTTATTGGTTTTAAAAACAGATCTACATCGTTAAGTCGCCTGAGAAGTTGATTATCAACCGATTCATAATTTAAAGAGATATACATACTATAAAGAGTCACGCTATAGGCAAACTTCTCAAACGATGAGTTTTACTGCATACAGTAATACTAATCGTTTAATTCAGAATACTGAGTACGAGAAAAATAAAATTTTTAAAAGCGTCCTCAATTCCCTATTTCAGTACAATTTGTCAAAAATTAAGTTTCTTCAATTTTAAAGAAATGTGTCTCAAAGATTCCTAAAATTTGAGTTTATTACGTAAAAAATTATTGTAAACTTTTTAAAGATATTTTTTGTCCCCAAAAAGAATTTTACCGCATTAGGAGAGACATAAAGGTTTCAATATTTTGTTTGTAACTTCAAGTGCATTAAAGACTTTTTAGTTTATATGAGAAGCATAAGGCACTAAAAGCCTTTTACGGGTTTAGAACAAAAGAAAAAAAAAAACTTTTTTAAATTAAGTTAAATTATCATTTTTTATTTCAATTAATATTAATTCTTAATTAAACCCAATTTATAAAATAAAATCCCCTTTATTACACAATTTTCACATAAATATTAAATCAATTTGCTCATTGGGTTACTATTTTTAAGCTCCAGCAACAACTCATTAATATTATGGTTAAGATTTGAGTAGACATCCATTAACTGATTTTTCTACCGCGCCCAATTGTTAACGAAAAATATATGAAGTTTTAAATCAACCACAATAAATAACTTCATTCGGTTGTTACAACTCAAAAAAAAAAAAAAAACATGAAAAATATCAACCAACAACAAACGTATTAAAATGATGAATTTGTGGTTTCCCTAAACGCTTAACCGCACATTTGAATTTGGAACTACAAACATTCCCTGGTAGACGTACTGGTACTTTTAACATACATTATTTTTATAGGAGGCAGAGTACATAAATAAAGACCAAAATTGACAAAGACGTAGAAAAAGTCAAAAGATGGAGAGAAGAAAAAGTATACATTATGCGGGATTTATTTTTTTATAAAAATAAAATTGAATCAATGGATGGATGATTGACAGTTGATGAACGTCGAATGGCGAATGAATAAACGCACTCACTCCTTTGCCCATAACTGTATATTAAATTCTGATGATAGAATTTAATAATGTTCGAACCTTTTATTAGATTTTTACCATTAATATGCACACATAACCAGACATACTTACATTATCTATCTTAAGATGAACTAGATCTTATTTAGGTAATGATTTAAGCTTTATTGTAAATTTTTATTTATTGTTAAGCTTTTTTTTGTTAAGAAAATATTTTTAAAGTAGAGGGTGGAGGGCAGATTAGATTAGAAGCTGAACAAAAGAAGAGTGATTGAGTGAATGTTCTCTCTCTGTATGTGTGTGTATTGTAAATTTGGCCGCAAAGTCAGTAGTTTGGGTCAGCACCTCCGTTGATTATAAAGAGGCGTATGAAATCTTCATTATTCTTCATTTGAATTATTTAATTTGAATGTTTGTTCGTTGAGGTTGGTTATTTGATTGACCTACTGCTGGGTTTATATTTTTCCTTGTTTAATGAGAACAAGCCACAACTTAATTCGAAACACTCTGACAGACAAGATCACGCGCCACATAACGATTTATGATTAATTGTATCAAATTTTATAAAAATAAGCTACAAACAAAAAGAAGTAAAAAACAAAAAAAAATCATAACGAAGTTTTTTTTTAAAAAAAAAAACGTATATTAGAAATAGAAACGCAATGATGTACTGGTAAAATTCTTTAAGTGATTTAAGTTGTACATGAAATAAAAAGAACAAGGTTTTTTTAATGCTTAACACAAAAAATTAAACTTATGTAGATACACGATTTAGATATAATGAATAGTTAAATATAAAAAAAAAAAAAAAATATTGTGTAAAAATTTTGCGTTTAGAATAAAATTATTATGATGACTTGACTTTAATCAAATTGTAAGAGAATAAAAAGAACGGAGCTGATCCGAAACGAAAAGAATGACTGATAAAGAAATTAAATTTAACAAAAGCCGAAAACCGTTAAGAAAATATTCAAAAATTTATTAAAGAAAATTAAATACACGTAAAATATAAATAGTCAACTTTTTGATAATTTTTTTGATTCTTCAAAATTTTGATTTATCGTTTTGATAAAAATTTTCGTTAAGTTTTCAACAAAAAGTTCCAGAAATGCTCTATTTATAGAAAATGTTTAATTAAATTTAATTTTTATAACAATTTTTTAATTAATTTTGTTTTATAGAAATTTTCTTTTTCATAGAAATTATTATTTTTGCTTAATTTTATTTTTAATAGAAAATTTATCAATTTTCTTTCCATAGAAATTTTTTTTATCAATTTTCTTTTTATAGAAAATTATTAATCAATTTTTTTATAGAAAATTATTGATAAATTTTCTTTTTATAGAAAATTATTGATATATTTTCTTTTTATAGAAAATTCTTGATAAATTTTATTTTTATATTAAACTAGCTATACCCAGTGTGCTTTGCTGCCCTAAAAGCAATATAAATAAAAAAACACATTTGACGATTTTGAAGACTCTAACTGCAATAAATTTCCACATTTACAATATGTTACATATGAGGGATGCCAAGCAAATTATTGCTAGTACGCCGATTTCTATCTATCGCCATTTTCTATCTATCTATGAAAAATTTTAATAATCTAACAATTTTCGAGATATACGAAATGCGTTGCCAAGCCCCCCATTGAAAGTCCCTCCGTTATTCTCTAAATGTTCATATGAATGTCAAAGTTCTTCATGTAAAATTTGAAGATTCTAGCTCTACTAGTTTCTCAGATATACAATTTTCTATTTAATTCATGTGGGGGCTTCAGGCACCCCAGATGAAAGTCCGCCCCTTTTCCTCCAAAATGTTCTGATGAATATTAAAGTAATTTGTGCAAAATTTGAAGAATCTAGTTCTATTAGTTTTCCAGATAAACGAAATTTTGTATTTAATTCATATGGGAGGCTGATTAAAGTCCATCCTTGATTAAAGTCCGTCCTTTATTCTCCAAAATGTTTAGATGAATATTAAAGTTCTTCGTGAAAAATTTTAAGAATCTTGTTCTATTAATTTCCCTTATAAAATAATTTTTGTATTTAATTCATATGGGAGGCGCCGCTCCCCCCATTGGCAGTCCGCCAATTTATTACCCAAAATGTTTATATGTATGTTAAAGATCTTCGTGCAAAATTTGAAGATTCTACCTCTAACAGTTTCCAAGATAAACGAATTTTTGTATGTAATTCATATAAGAGATGCCACGCCCTTTGCTGCTAGTCCGCCCACTTTTTATAATAAATAATCGTATTGACACTAAAGTGGCTCCGACAAAATTTCAGGACTCTAACTTTTATATTTCATCAGATATACTGATTTAATATTTTCTTAATATGTAAGGTGACACATCCACTATAGCCATTCCGCTCATTTTGTCAACAAATATTCATATGGATGTCAAAGTTGTCCGTAAAAAGGTGCTCCCTTCATGGATAGTCCGCCAATTTATTACCCAAAATGTTTAAATGGATGTTAAAGTTATTTTAAGATTCTAACTGTAATAGTTTCCAAGATAAACGAATTTTTGTATGTAATTCATATAAGAGCTGCCACGCCCTCTGCTGCTAGTCCGCCCACTTTTTATACTAAATAATCATATTGACACTAAAGTGGCTCCGACAAAATTTGAGGACTCTAACTGTTATATTATCTCAAATATACGTATTTGATATTTTCTTAATATGGGCGTGGCTCCTCGCCCACTTGAAATTTCAAAATAAAAAGTAGCCTATTACCTATTCCAGACATACAAAAATACGCTGTAAAAATTTCAAGAAAATCGGTTCAGCCGTTTAGTAGTCCATAACGTTCAAACATACAAACAAACACACATTCATTTTTATATATATAGATTCTTGATCAATATACTTTTTTACAAAAAATTCTTGATAAATTTTCTTTTTATAGGAAATTTAAGTTCTTATTCCTTTTTTTTAAGAAAATTTTCGATAAATGGTCCTTTTATAGAATTTGTGATAGATACACCATTTATAGAGAATTTTTCACAATTTGTTTATTTATAAAAATTGTTTTATACATTTTAGAACTTTAATTTTTCTTAGTGCAATTCTTATTTTACAAAATAATCAACACGAATAATTTTATTTTTGTATAATTATTACAATAAAAAGTTTTTCAAAATACGAATCAAAAGTAATAAACCTTCAAAGCAAAAAAATAATAAAAAAACTTGAAGTGAGGGGGGCATACGGTACGCATGCGATCATGCCTTGATTTTTTTTTATTTAAACAATTCATGAACTCCAACTGTGTCAAACGAGGCGCTGGTCTAACAATGGGATTTATGCCTTCCCATAACTAAAGAAGAAAAAGAAATCTAAAAAAAAACAAAAACAGAACAAAACAAAACAGACAGTTATTGTTTTTGTTCGATATAAAGTCAGAAGGACGGACGTATCATACAGACATTGGCCAGACTCGGAACAAAGACAGACAAACACACGTACATATATACATAAAGAAGTAAAGCGTGGTTGTTTGGCACCTCCTGTGGTGCGTGGGTCGTTATAACCCACAATCTGAACAACAGCAACAACAACTAATACAACAACATTAAACAAAAAATGGCAATTCAAATAACAATAAGAATTGTTACTTCATAAAAATAAAATTTTAACAAAATAAAAAACAAATTCGTTAAAACTTCTTTTTTTTATTGAATTTAATAGTTGGTCTGCTATAGTCTGGTCTCCCTCACAAAGTAAGCATTGAATAAATTGAGTGCGTTAAATATCAGCAAAGAATCATAAAAGTAAAGCTTAGATAATTTTTATTTAAACTTACATTTTATTTGTTTGCTATTTTTACATTGTTCGCTGTCTGGCTGTAGCGATTACGCCATATCGTTAAAATGTTTTCAACTTTGACCTGTTGCAATGTTTTGTTGTCTGTCTGCATAGTTGTTATTGTGGTTAGTTTTAGCCAAACGTTGTCGATGAATTGTTGTTCAGTCAATGTTCATTGATGATGACATGACAATTAAAATAAATATCTAGAAACTAGTAGTTTTTTTTTCTCGGGTATGAGATAAGAAGAAATAATTGTTGGAATGGATACTATGTACAAGATAATTGTAGATATTAGGGATGTATTTTGTAGTGGATATTTTAATATTGATTACGATAGACTGATCTATCGTCAAGGCAGACTTATCTATAATTAAGACTATAGACTAGTCTATAGTCTAGAATATAGCTGGTATATAGCCAAGACAATAGACTGGCCAATAGCCAAGACTATAGACAGGTCTATAGCCAAGACAATAGACTGATCTATAGACAATAGACTAGTCTATAGCCCAGACTATAGACTGGTCTCTAGCTAAGACTATAGACTGGTCTATAGCCAAGACTATAGACTGGTCTATAGCCAAGACTATAGATTGGTCTATAGCTAACACTATAGACTGGTCAACAGCCAAGACTATAGACTGGTCTATAGCCAAGACTATGGACTGGTCTATAGCCAAGACTATAGACTGGTCTATAGCCAAGACTATAGACTGGTCTATAGCCAAGACTATAGACTGGTCTATAGCCAAGACTATAGACTGGTCTATAGCCAAGACTATAGACTGGTTTATAGCCAAGACTATGGACTGGTCTATAGCCAAGACTATAGACTGGTCTATAGCCAAGACTATAGACTGGTCTATAGCCAAGACTATAGACTGGTCTATAGCCAAGACTATAGACTGGTCTATAGCCAAGACTATAGACTGGTCTATAGCCAAGACTATAGACTGGTCTATAGCCAAGACTATAGACTGGTCTATAGCCAAGACTATAGACTGGTCTATAGCCAAGACTATAGACTGGTCAATAGCCAAGACTATAGACTGGTCAATAGCCAAGACTATAGACTGGTCTATAGCCAAGACTATAGACTGGTCTATAGCCAAGTCTATAGCCAAGACTATAGACTGGACTATAGCCAAGACTATAGACTGGTCTATAGCCAAGACTATAGACTGGTCTATAGCCAAGGCTATAGACTGGTCTATAGCCAAGACTATAGACTGGTCTATTGTCCGGTCTATAGTCAAGATTTTATACTGTTCTATAGTCAAGACGATATCAAGACTGGTCTATAGTACAGACTATAGACTAGACTATAATCTGGACTACAGCCTGGTCTAATTTCAAAACTATAGACATTTTTAATGTCAAACTATAAACTGATCTATAGACAAAACTAGTATAGACTAGTCTAGTCTATAGTCAAAACTGTAGAATATATAGACAGGACTCATCTAAAGTTGAAAATGTAGATTTGTCAAAATTTAAAACTGTACCTGTATATGTTAAGCGAACTCCAAAATCTAAGTGGAAATTCCACAAATTTTAAATTCATTCTAAAAAAGCACTTGCTTTGGGAATAAAAAACTAAAGCTATATTTTATTCTTTATCTAATTACTTACCAAGAAGCTGTCTAAAAGACATAGAAATATTTCTTTAGCGTGCAAGAATGTAAGGTGGTGTTCACATTTACATACCAGCAATTTTGTTGATAACAATTCCAAGATTTTCAGAATCAAATTTATTTAAAAATTTAAAGAATTTAACCAAAAAAAAAATATCTAATTATTTCTTTTTTTTTCTATCAATGACAATAATAGCCTTCATTTTTCGAAAATTACTTAAAGAATTATTCCACATGTTTAAAGAATCAAAATCAAACTCCCTTCTTCTACTTTATTTTGACCTTTAAACAGGGGACAGACAATATGATTAACATATAAATAACATTTTGATTCTTTTCTGGTTTTTTTTTCCTCATCTAGAGTTTATAGTACAAAAAAGGGAAAACAACAACGAAACAAAAAAATACTTATCAATGATAATCGTCAACTAAACTATAATGGACCATATACAATCGATATCAGTAACTGCCCATCAGTTAAACGAAAAAAAAAAACCCAAAACCTTAAGATGAAGAAGATGAAGGAAAAAAATAAATAGTAACGAATCAGTATTGATCTTTGCTCATGTATGATGTTTAATTCCAAAGAACTACACGATACAGTAATAAAGGAGTGTTAATTAATTTTGAAATTTTCTAAGAAACACACAACAAGTTACGGATTTGTTGTCGTTTTTTTTTTTAAATCAGTTTACGATCTGAAAACATGCGAGACAAATTAAAAAAAAAAAAAAAACTAAAAGAAAGAAACTGTATTGACACTTATTACATTGAGAAGGGTTTTGTTGTAATATAAACAAGACAGACAGTCGGACGGTTACAAGATTTGTTTTTATATTTTTTTCTTATTTTTTGATGTGACACATCAAATTGTCAAAGAAACGTGAAGGTATAAAATACAAACTATTTGGGGTTATAAATTTTGAAACTGGCACTGGCTTATTGATGGTTTAAGGTTGTTATAAACTAGTTCTAGTTCCTTAGTTTAAGTTAAATAAATAAAAAACTTTCAATTTTAATTTTACTGTCCTTCATTCAATATTATCCTTGTATGTCAAATTTTAGTTTTTTTGCTGGAAAATTATTTTCTTTGTCATTTCCTAGTTATTTGCAAATTTATTACTACTTTCACTTTGATGCTGGGAAATGAATGAATCAATGGATAAGAGGAATTTGCTAAAATAAAAGTGTCACTTTAACTTTGTGCCAATATGTGTCAACTTTATTTTTGAATTTCAATTGTTTTTTGTTCAATTTCTTTTTTACAATTGTTATTTTCTCATCTACGAATGGCACCCAGAAAGTACCGAAATCGAGAAACTAAAGCAAAGGTCAGCAAAATAATAAATCGAAACGTAAAAATATTACAATGAGAAACCAATGAACGATGAACGTCGTCTGGAACAATAAAGTCAATTGTAATAGCAGAGACAATCCCTTGTGTTTTTTTGTGATACATGTTTACAGATGATACAAATAATGAGGTACAGTGGGGTGGACATCGTTATAATAGAAAATTTAATCATAGAAAAAACTTTGGAATTGATTTAAGTGGACCGAGTCGATGCGCTCTGTTGGTTTAGTGTCTATTACGAATCTGTACAATATGAATTTTATTAAATAGGATAAACTTAGCCCAAACAAGTTCCGAACTGACATTTGTCTGGAGCCTAAATTAAATAATGAATCGATTTCAGCTTTCTATTTTCATGGTACGAAATAAGGGCAAAATTTTGTAATCACACACACACACATACATACACATGTATATAAAAATTTCTTCGATCCTACCATTTCAAGCTGATGGTTATACTTTGGACTGAATGCAGGTCTATTATTATTGAATTTTCTAATTTACTGTACAACACCACTGTACAACACCACTCAATGAAATACATTACAATACGATTATTGACTGAATGGCAAGATTTTTATCATAAAAATTTCTTTCCTTTTTATGTTTGTTGATTTTATTTAAGTTCGTTATGGCTGGATGGATGTCGATGTCCTGTTATAGATTAACAAACACAAAACAGTTCAGGTCTCTAAATATCAATATATAAATGTATTTTTAAACTTTATCTGAGTGTGTGAGAGTGTGCAGCAAGTATTAAAGACGTCAGTTAGTCGGACAAAACTTTTTCGTTTAGATTGTTTTTTTTTTTTTTCAAAAGATACATTTGTATATAATTGTTATTACTGCTGTTGCCGCGTTGTTGTTGTTGTTGTTGTTGTTTTTGGGTGTGACAGTAATGTTAACGCCTGCAATAAGCGATAACCTATTAAAATGCCAAAAAGTGCCAGCCCTGCGATTAATCTTCAGTTGTATTATCAATGTTGACATCAATTTTTTTAAGCTAAAACAAAATACATACATACAGAGAAAAAACAACAAAAGGAGATGATCAAAGAAGTATTAGTTTATACATGTGCTCGACGTTTTTTATTTTAAAATCTCGCATTTTTAAATTTTTAAAAATTGTCTTTTTTTATACAAAATTTTTGAAAAACTCTCTTTTTACAGAAAATTTTTAAAACTCTTTTTTTATAAAAACATTTTTTCTCTTTTTATAGAAAATTTTTGAAAAATTCTCTTTTTATAGAAAATTTTTGAAAAATTCTCTTTTTATAGAAAAATTTTGAAAAATTCTCTTTTTATAGAAAATTTTTGAAAAATTTTTTTTTATAGAAAATTTTTGAAAAATTCTCTTTTTATAGAAAATTTTTGAAAAATTCTCTTTTTATAGAAAATTTTTGAAAAATTCTCTTTTTATAGAAAATTTTTGAAAAATTCTCTTTTTATAGAAAATTTTTGAAAAATTCTCTTTTTATAGAAAATTTTTGAAAAATTCTCTTTTATAGAAAATTTTTGAAAAATTCTCTTTTTATAGAAAATTTTTGAAAAATTCTCTTTTTATAGAAAATTTTTGAAAAATTCTCTTTTTATAGAAAATTTTTGAAAAATTCTCTTTTTATAGAAAATTTTTGAAAAATTCTCTTTTTATAGAAAATTTTTGAAAAATTCTCTTTTTATAGAAAATTTTTGAAAAATTCTCTTTTTATAGAAAATTTTTGAAAAATTCTCTTTTTATAGAAAATTTTTGAAAAATTCTCTTTTTATAGAAAATTTTTGAAAAATTCTCTTTTTATAGAAAATTTTTGAAAAATTCTCTTTTTATAGAAAATTTTTGAAAAATTCTCTTTTTATAGAAAATTTTTGAAAAATTCTCTTTTTATAGAAAATTTTTGAAAAATTCTCTTTTTATAGAAAATTTTTGAAAAATTCTCTTTTATAGAAAATTTTTGAAAAAATTCTCCTTTTATAGAAAATTTTTGAAAAATTCTCCTTTTATAGAAAATTTTTGAAAAATTCTCCTTTTATAGAAAATTTTTGAAAAATTCTCCTTTTATAGAAAATTTTTGAAAAATTCTCCTTTTATAGAAAATTTTCAGAAATTTTCACAGAAATGTTCTCATCGATATCAGAGTCGTTCGTGCAAAATTTGAGGATTTTCGCTTTAATAGTTTCTTAGATATACTTTTATTGTACTTAATTCACATGGGAGGTGCCACGCCCCCTATTGCGAGTTAGATATACGAAGTTATTTGGGAGGTGCCACGCCTACTACAGCTCAAAGATGTCCATACAAAATTTAAAGTCTCTAGCTGTTGCACTTTCTGATATTTGTATGACGAAATTTTTTACTTTACGGGCAATTTCAAAAAGTTTTGAGTTTGTCGTTGCTATTTACATATATTGATGTTGTTGGTTTTGCAATTTTAACAATATTTCAAACTTAAATTTTCATTTTACACATGTAATCAAAATATCAAGGGTAACCAACCAAAAATAAAAGGCGTTTCTCTACAACACAGTTTGAGTTCTTAAGGTTTGTTATTTCAAAGGATTTAAAATATTTTGTGCAAAAAAAGGATCATTCGAAAACAACAAGAAGGCTTTTCTCCACAAACAAATCTACAAAAAATCTCTTTTAATAGAATGTCTAAATATTATTGCAACAACAAATACTCAAAAAGAGCCATAAGATGTTTATAAGTTGATTGCTGTAAAGCATAAAACAAAAAAAAAAGATACAAAATCTAAACTATGAGATATGAGATACAAGATACAAAAACTAAAACTCTAATGTGAGAATAAATATACACACATTCACCTAACTATACAATAACACATGTGTAATTCGTAAAGTGTCTATGTATACGGGTGGCCGGGCTTAAATTTAATTGAAGTTTTAAGGTGATTTATGTTTACATTTGTTAATCCATCCTAGGAAAGGTGTAACTAAACACACACATGTATGTATATATTTAAGTGGTCTGGTATTGTGCTGAAAATTATTTCACATTGTTTGAGAATTTTCTAAAGGCTTTAATTGTTGGATTTTAGTAAATTAAGGTTTCCAGTTTGTTCCAACAAAAAGTTTGCAAGCATTTTGAGCAAAAGTATAGTAAGCTATTGTTCATATTGTTGTACATATATATTTATTGGCATTATAATGGAAAAAATATAACTTATGGGATTTTGCCGTATTCTTTATTGTGAATTTTGTATTTTGTACGTTATTATGTTGTAATACTTTTAAATTGTGTAAATGTTACTTTTAAGGGATAAAATAACAATACGAAAAGTTATTTTATAAAACTGCTAAATAATAAGGTATTTAAATAAAGTGTTATACCATTATAAGACTATTTAAAATCACAAAACTCTTGTAATGACAAAATTTCTATATGTTTTAAAACAAAAATGTTTTTTTTTTCTTATTAAAATATTATTAATTTATAAAATCTGTTATAAAAGAAACCTTATTCTAAACATTACCAATACTATTAGAATGTAAAGTGAAACCATTAAATTTCAAATGAAAATGTTTGTTTCTTGGCCGGATATACATACATGTTTATGGATAAAGTGTTATTGTATATAGTTTTTTGGAAATTGATTAAAACATAAATGGTTAAACCATAAAATATTTGTTAAAATAGTTCAAAAGAATACGGGAAATAATAAAATTATGAAAAATAAATTATTTTCATTAAAAGTTTATTAAGGAAAATTTTTAACAAATCAAACCATATACATTTAAATAATGATTATTCTTTGAATTAGATAAAACAAAATCAATTCAAACGGAAACGCAAGCGTTAAAATAATTATTGACTATAAAGTTTATAAAGAATAAATAGTTATAAGAAAATTTGATTTGCATATTTTTAATAATAGCAATAAAACTTCATATCCAATAGTAAATAATCATTACAGATCTTAATTTACATAACATTTTTAAATAAAAATTTTTATTTTTATTTATAAAAATTTCTCTACTTTAAGAAAATGTCTCTATTTTTAATAAATTTTCGAAAATATTTTTATACCCTACAACACTATAGTAGGTGAGGGTATTAACACCTAAAAATATTGGTCCTATATCCACCTTAAGGCCTCAGAATCATTTTCTGAATCGATTTAGAAATATCCGTATGTCTGTGTGTCCATGTAAACCTTATGCGCACGATACAAGTCGAAATTTTCAAGATAATTTGATGAACTTTGGAACATACTCTTCTTTTGATCCAAGCCTATCGAAAATATTAAAAATAGGTCCATTATTTCGTCTAGCTCCCATGCAAACATACCCGAATAAGACTTTTCAGCTCTTAAAAATGTTAAATGTTATTTTATCTCTCCAAAAATCGGCAGAAATTAATTTTATTTAAGTCAAAATGGTACTGCAAATTTTCGTAATAATCGGTATTCAGTTGACCCCATTCAAAGTCCCCTTCAGAAGGTAAAAATTCACTTATAAATGGTAATATCTAATGAAATTCTGCATAAATAACTTTAATGTAGACGTAAACCCCTCTACCAAAAAAAGAGACCTATCTCTCGAGAAAGATACCCTCTTCGTAACATTGCATTTATGTATATCTGCAATATCAAAAGTATTTTTAAAAAATGTACCAGAAAGTCTTTTTTTATATATTTTCGTTCAACCCGGACACTACGTGTTTCATTTTATGTTTATATATATATTCAATATTTTAGAAATCTCAATAAGTATCAGTTGAAGCTCGAAAACAAAAAAAAAAGACATATTTTATTTAATTTCATGTTTCTAAGTTCAATATTATCGAAAATTCAAAAAGTACCAGTTAAAGAACGAAAAAGTACCAGAAATTACTCCATTTTAGATATTTATTCACATAAGTCCCTGAATGCTTAGTTTTGAGTTTCTATGTTCAATTTAATTAAAAACTCAAAAAGTAGCAGATGAAGAACGAACAAGTACCAAATGGATATCTTTTATAGGTTCTTATTTCTTCCGGGCTCTAAATGCCTAATTTTATGTCTCTAGGTTCAATATTATAGAAAATTCAAAAAATACCTTTTGAAGGACGAAAATGTACCAAATATTCCCCTTTTATGGGTTTTCATTTACTCCGGGCTCTATATGTTTAATTTCATGTTTATAGGTTCAATATTATAGAAAATTCAAAAAGTACCTTTTGAAGGACGAAAATGTACCAAAAAGTCCCATTTTATAGATTCTTATTTTCTCTGGGCTCTACATTCTTAATTACATTTTTCTAGGGTCAATATGATAGAATATTGAAAAAGTACCTTTTGTAGAACGAAAAACTACCAAAGGGTCCACTTGTATTGTTTCTCACTTATATGAGGCACTACATGCTTAATTTCATGTGCCTAGTTTCAATATTATAGAACATTAAAAAATGTACCAAAAACTTCCCTTTAATAGAATTAATGAATAAAATCAAATTTCATACTTCTATCTTTTGGTACTTTTTTCTCCCTATTGAAGTAATAAGCCAATCCTTAACCCCCTTATTCAAACCCCCTTATGCAAAAAGTACCAAAAATATGTACAATTTTCACCTCTTAAACCCTTATGAATGAGTCAAAAATATTTTTTGTATGTTTATTGGTTTAAAAGATACATGGGGTGCAAAAAAAGTACCAAAATACAGTTTTTACCCTTTTATTCCCTAAAGGGGCCGAATTTGAAGATAGTACCAAACAACTGTCCGCTTATTTTTAAATGAACGGAGATATGAGGTAACCGAATTTACCCTTTTTTGCCCTTTTTACCCCCTAAACATTCGAATTTCAAAAAATCCAGCGCTTTAGCTTAAACCGTTTAGGCTGTGCGTTGATGTATCAGTCAGTCAGTGAGTCAGTAACGTTAGAATTTTCTATATATATATATATTACTACAAAGTTCTGAAGTTCATTTCTTACATATAATTTTTCAAAAAAACTATTTTAAAGTTTTTTGTAAAAAGAGTATTTCTCATCTGTATCACGCTTTTTTTATGTACCCCTCTAAAGCTCCCCGATTTCAGCTCGAATACCTACAACTAAAAGGAAACAAATGAACGTTATTGTTGTTTTATTTACAGTAGATTCCTAAACTTATATTCAGCAACAGGGTCTCATGTAAACCAGCTAAGCAATGACTTCAACTCACTACTTGCTCATGTAAAAAATTATAAAGAAACAAAACTTTTTATAAAACAAAAATTGTGCATGTAATGCAAACACACAATAATTCAATTAAACAAAAAAATTTAAACACAAACAAAAAGTTGGTAAGTTTTTTTTGTTTTAATTCGCCACTTTTGTTTTAGTCATTAATTGAACATGAAACACTCTCTCTTTTTCCTGTTCGTTGTAACACAATAACTGACCTCCTGGGATGACCTAACGTTCCATCTTTGTTAATGTGATGACGATGTAGTGAATATTATTGAATGCGTGGGACTCTCTAACTGATTCTCCATTAAAATAAAGTAATAATAAAAATGTATTTCCCCCTCTTACTCAGACCAAATAACAAATGAAAAAACATGATTTTGAAATGCTAAAAAACTACAAGTATTGACACAATCAAATTGTATAAAAAAACAGTTTATTTGTAAAATAATTATTATGTCTGTCAGTCTATTCATTTGTTTATTGGCCTTTGTGTGTGAATGTAAGTTTTTTTGTGAGTTTGATTATTTGTGCTTTTATTTGATTGTTTTCTCCAATTATTTGTATTTTGATTAATTGATTAGTGTGGAACTTTTGCCTAATTTAACAATTTCAAATAAATTCATTAACACACATACACAACAAATTCACTCATTTAAACTCATACATACAAACAAACAAAAAAGCACAAGTCGTCATTTAGTCAGTCATTCAGTCATTGATTCATTCATTCGTAAGTATGTTTTTCTGTCCGTCCATCTGTTCATTCATTCATTTATTTATCTGTGTATAGTTGTGATTGGATATGAAATCGAGTAGAGTGGAGTAGCCGTGGCAGCAATACGAAGAAGATAAATTAATTTACAATGTGGTAGAAATGGGCGTTAGTAATGCTTTTTTCGGCTTTTTCTTCTTTACATTGTCTCTGTCCGTCTGTCTGTCTGCCAGTTTGTGCTTTAAAAGCGTGGTTGTGCACAAGAATTCAACAAGTTTTTTCTTTTTTTCCTTCCTTCTTTGTAAATATTCAAATTGGCTGTTAAAATTTCGCCTCCTCTTCAGCGGTTTCATCAACAACTCCGTCTGCCGTCTGTCCGTCCGTCTATTTTGTACTCATTTTTAAAAACAGTTTTTTATTTATCATCACATTCATGCTAAATTGCTGTCATAACAAACTTCCCACTATTCGACATATTTTTGGTTGTACTGTGAATATTTGTCAAACATTTTTGTTACAATACTAAATTAATGTTTCGCAATTAACTTAAATTTCAATTTTTAATTTATGTGTAATTTAGGATAAAAATGTTTGTAATATTTTCGAATGACAGCCTAAAGGATTTGTAAAGAAAATATTTTTCATAGAATTTATGAAAAATGTACTGTTAAAATTGGAGAGCTTTTTTTAGCTTTATACAGTTTACGAGACAGATTTTTTATTTCTTTTTGAGACCTTGGTATACTACAGAGAACGGTGGGTGAAAAAGACAAATAACGTTGAGCTCAAATTCAGAAAATTTTAGTTAAACTCAGTTTAGTTAAATTTCAGTTGATGAAAATATTTGAAAAAATCCTCAAAGGGTATTATGCTGATGTTTGTGACACCAAAAAATACTACTTTAAAGTATAACAATCGGCTCAGAATCACTTTCTGAATCGATTTAGATATGTCCATCTGTGTGTCCATGTAATTTTCGTAATGATTAGGGGGCTTAGGGGATAAAAAAAGAGTAAAAACGGGTAAATTCGGTAACCTCATATCTCCTAAACTAGAAAAGATACAAAAACAGTTTAAAGCTTATTGTCGTTCATTTAAAAAATAAGCGGATAGGTGTCTGGTACTTTTTTCAAATTCGGCCCCTTTAAGGAATAAACGGGTAAAAGCTGCATTTGGTATCTTGTATCTTTTAAACCAGTGAACAAAAGATATTTTTGACTCCTTTATAACTTAACGAAAAAATAAAAATACGAATTTAGTACTTTTTGGATATTCGGTCGTTTAAGGGCTGAAAATTGTACATATTTTTGGTACTTTCTGCATAAAATATTGTTTCCTATGAATTGATTTGTACATGTAAATGAATACTTAATGATGGGCTCCCGCTATGATATTGCAACTTTTTGGAATAACATATTTATTACTTCAATAGGGAGAAAAAAGTACCAAAAGGTTGAAAATTGAGTTTTCTATTACATTTAACCTAGAATCATGAAATTAGGCATGCAAACCCGGAGTAAATGAGAATCTATAAAAGGGGAATTTTTGGTACTTTTTTGTTCTTCAAAAGGTATTTTTTGAATTTTATATAATATTGAACCTATAAACATGAAATTAAAGACTTAGAGCCCGGAGTAATTGGGAACATATAAAAGTGGACTTTTTGGTACTTTTTCATTCTTCAATTTTTTTTTTTTTGTATTTTCTATAATATTGAATCTAGAAGCATGAAATTAAACATGAAGAGCCCTGATTAAGTAAGAACCTTTAAAAGTGTACTTTTTGGTACTTTTTCGTTCTTCAAACGGTTCTTTCTGAATTTTTTTTATAATATTGATCCTAGAAACATGAAATCTTTAAAAGGAGGCTTTTTGATATTGCAGACAGGCCTGCCAGATTTGCCGATTTATCGGCATTTTGCCGATATTTTACCTTCAAAATAGTAAAGTGCCGATTTTCCGATTTTTGCTTCAAAAATGCCGATTTTTTACTCAATCGAACAAATTAACGAATTTATTATAACTTTACATAAGCAAAAATTACATGGAGCTTTTAAAACAATTGGGAAAGGAAAATTTACAGTACGGTAAAACACAATCCATCACCAATGTCAATTGGATCGATTATGAAAAGGAAACACAATTTATGTATGAAAATCTTAAATAGGATCTAAAAGTCTGATCTAAGGGTGCTAAAATTTTAAAATTTTTAAGAAATTTTTTATGATTCGAAAATAAATTTACACATTTTTGTGGAAAAATTAAAAAATCTGGAGAAAATTTCCCATTATAAAAATGTACTCAGCAAAATCTTAACCTATCCGATTTTTGTTCGACGATAACCAATAACAAATGTGATAACCCCACTTTCCTGGATTTAAAATCGGCTTTGCAGTAATTTTCTGTGTTTATTAGTCTATTCTATTTGATCGTGCAATTTGGAATGGTTTTAACAAAAATTTAAAAAACAATATTTTTTCAAAAAACTTCTAATATTGACTAGGATTATAACCATTAACTAATTCCATATTAGACACACGCTCTAGACAATTGGTTACAAATCCTATTGTAAAAATTAATTAATATTGTTGATAACGATCACTCACTGTCAAGTGATGTATGAAATAACTACATCACTCATAACCAAAATGTGAAAATTTTTTACAGTAATCCACAAATAATTATACATTTACATTTTTCTGCAAAATGATACAAATTCTAATAGATTTTATTACAGTAAAAAAAAGTTTCGGTGTACCCTTACAAAGAGTTCTTTTATTAGACCTATTCTGAATAAAAATTCCCTGAGTTATGCATGTATGTAAAAACAATATTGTGATTTTTGAATTTATTTGTGTTATGTTTCTTTGGTACAAAATAGTGTTTCTTTCAATTGTCGATTTAGTGCCGATTTTTAAAACATAAGTGCCGATAAATGCCGATTTTTTGGGAAAAAATTGCCGATATTTCTACAAATTTATCTGGCAGCCCTGATTGCAGATATACGATCAGGGTAGCGAAGCACACCAAAATGTATAAGAATAGGGCCATATTAACCCCCTGCGCCATATAACTCCTTTTTTAGAAAAATTTCTTTTTTTTTGTCAACAAATTGTTAAAATATTAAGGTAATAATCAAAATTAATGCTTGATTATTAAAAACTATTAAACATTTTTAACATAATCAGTAGTGTATGGTATCACATGGTCGCCCATGGCCGACTGTACATTCTTATTTGTTTTTAATATTATTTTTATAAAAAAATTTGATAGAGTTTCTTTTAATAAAAAATTGGTGATAGATTTTCTTTTTATAAAAATTCCAACAATTTCTTTTTACAGAAAATTTTCGATAAATTTGTCTTTTAAAGAAAATTTTTGTAATATTTCTTTTCATAGAGATTTTTTTAAATTGTTAATTTATGAAAACTGTTCAATAAATATTTTGATTATATGAAAATCAAACTCAATTATTAAAATAATGAATAATCAATTATGTTTATCCAAAACATTATAAAATGCAATACAAAAGTTAAATCAGCTACTGGTTTCTTAAACATTTTATTTCGTTAACAATAGCTTAAACTCAGATAAAGATATCATGTCATAAAGTCATAAAATCCTATTTAAAAAATAAACTCGTAAAAAATGTCGAACAAAAACATAAAAAAATCATAGATTTCTTAAATCAAAAATAAATTTCCATATCTATTGTTAAAGTTTTCTGTTTTGTTTTAATTCATGAAAAGGATATCTCAGTTATTTTCACTTTTCATAAAACAACCACATCACATTACATTAGAAGGCATTTGATTTCATTTTATTACATTTAAATTTACAGATTTTTTTTATTGTTTTCTATTTTTGATTCTCTTCCATTTGAATAGAAAAAATCGTTAAAAATTTATTACCTCAGTGGGGTCATAAATATTGACTGCAAGCAAATGTGGTGACATTGTAGAACACTGTGACTGACTTCTCGTTGTTTGAATACAGTATTTTGTTTCTTATATTTTTTTAAATACATTTTTTTATTTTAATATTTTGTTTTGTTTTCTTTATATATATATATTTTTTTTAAAGCTTAAAACAATAATAAAATATAAATATGTATATATTTTTGTATGTGCATTTATTTGTATTTATTTATACAGATATGTATTTATTTTCATTTTATTTTATGATATCTTGATAATTTATAGCTTTTAAATTGTCCCTTTTGTATTTGAGCATAAATATTTTTCTATATTTGGTAGGTGTTTTGGGCTATAAAAAATCTTTACCATTTGGCTGTGTGGTTCCGTTCCCGTTTGCTAGTACGTTTATACGTTCGTATGTAGATTATACTTGTTTGTATATATTCCTTTAATAGACTTTTTACTAACTGTGCATTGCATGAGCGATCGAATGCATGAATTAAAGTTCGAATATCGTTTTTGTTTTGTATTAAAACAAGTGTCAAATACTAAAACGGCCTAAGAATAAAATGTAACAATGGGTTTTTTGTTTTATAGGCTTTTTCTTAAATCAAAATGCATAAAATAAAATAATCGTAAAATATAAATATTGTCCATAAAATTTGTTTGCTCTCGCATGAGGGGCTATAAAAAAATTATGTATTTTTTAATATAGCATTTTCACTTTAAGTTTTAGGATAATAGCAATTCTAATTTATGCACTTTCAAAAGTTTTATGTTAAAATTGTATAAGAAAATATGAAATGAATACAAATTTATAATATTTTTTTATAGAGATCATGACATGATCCAAAAATTTTGTTATCATTTAGGGCTTAGCACCCCATTTAAGCATATGTTTGATTTTTATACCCTACACCACTTTAGTGGGGAGGGTATATTGGATTTGTGCTGATGTTTGTAACATACAAAAATATTCGTCCTAGACCCACCTTAAAGTATACCATTCGGCTTAGAATCGTTTTCTGAGTCGACTAAGCTATATCCGTCCGTCTGGCTGGCTGGCTGTCCATGTAAACCTTGTGCACGCACGTTTTATTTGACCCAAGGACGAAGCCTATTGAAAATGGTTAAAATCGGTCCATTATTTCACCTAGCCCCCATACAACAGAACCCCCCGAAAGGTGCTTCTGAGCTCATAATTATGTTAAACATACAGATATATCGATAAAATACGGCACAACTAAGTTTTATAGAAGTCTTGATGACTCTGCCAAATTTCATAAAGATCGGGCCCCATTTGACCCTAGCTCCCATACAAAGTCCCCTTCAGAAAATTACTTGAATGTCCCAAATTAACTTATAAACACAAATATCGCGTTGAAATTCAGCACAATCAAATATTATGTAAATATAAATATATGCACAAAATCTTATCGGGCTTGGTCCATATTTGCCCCTAGCCCCCATATAAAGACTCTTTCAGAAAATTAGTTTTTCATCCATAAATTGCTTAGAAGTATCGGAACAAGCTTTATTATGAAAAATAAATCACATTTAATATTCATAACTGGTGTAGGGTATCATATGGTCGGCCACGCCCGACTATACTTTCTTACTTGTTAAATTTGATTGCTTTAAAATAAAAAAAAAAAAAAATTTGTAATTTTTTATCTAAACAACAGTTTATTGAAATATTTAATCAAAGATTAAAAACATTTTATTACCATTAAACATGTTTGAGGTTTTCTCTCCGAAAAAGAGAAAAAACCTAATTGTCAAGATTTGATTCTTTATAAATATTTGCATTTCACACCTCTACAAAGTACCGAAACAATGTGTTTTTACCACGAAATCATTGTTTAAATACAACACATTTTTTATACTTTTATACGCAACTTGTCAGAGTGTTTAATTCAGAATCTTTATTTGAAATTTACACCTCTTGCTCTCTAAATAATATTATCTTAGGATCAAATAAACAAATAAATGTAAATATACAAAAAAGCAAAAAAAAAAAAAAAATAATAAAATAGAAAAATATTAAGAAAAAATATGACAGCGATAAAAATCACTTGTTGTGCAGTTGTACAAATATGCATTAAGAAAGACATAAAAAAAAATAGTTGTAAAATAGTTTAGGAAAGAAAAACCTCAGATGCATTCATTTTATATCATGGGGAAATCTATGTACATACGAGTGAGTACTTGTACAAAGGTAGAAATAAATAGTAATAAAATTATAATAAATCATGTTGGTTTTGAAAAAATCACGTACAAAACCCTAATATTAAATGTAAACGTCCGTCATCGTCATCATCACCATCACTGGCGGCATTAAAAAACATTCACATCAGCGACACATATTTTCAGTCTCATACTAAATACATACATACGCAGGTACATTTAATATAAAAATCTGTAGTATGTACTTGTTCCAAACTGACTGACACTTTTTGAAAAGAATGAAAACATTCGTATACATACACAACGTGGGGTCCTGTGAGTTACTGTCAGCGTAAATAGTTGTGTGGCATTCGTAAGAGGATATAATTTGTTGTTGCTGTTGCAAGTTCCTATTTTTAACCTACCAGGTTGTTGTACCTGTTTAGAAAATAAAACTAAACACACACGCTTACTTAGAAATATTTTTATAGAATTTTAGATAAATGGCAATAGAAACAATTAATCTGTATGTGCTTTATGAAATATAAATTATAATTAAAATTATAAAAAAATAGGAAAAATGTCATAATATTTATCATTCTTAAATAAGGATTAGCTGAAGGGATCATATATGAAAGAATTACATACAACAAACGTGAGCTCAAGGCGACCACCTACATAAATATGTATGCTTGTATGATATACACTCTCATTAATAAACTACATTCAAAGGAAGGAATTGACACAGGAAGTGTGAGAGTAAAAGTGTATAGTTCGTAGATTAAATTAAAGCTATTAATAAAAATATCCATTTTAGTAATGAAATAAAATAAATTATAATACTTCTGAGTGTAATGGATTTACAAGTACCGTACTAGTTCAGTTTTAGTTCAGTTCTAGTTCAGTTCTTGTTCAGTTCTAGTTCAATTCTAGTTCAGTTCTAGTTCAGTTCTAGTTCAGTTCTAGTTCAGTTCTAGTTCAGTTCTAGTTCAGTTCTAGTTCAGTTCTAGTTCAGTTCTAGTTCAGTTCTAGTTCAGTTCTAGTTCAGTTCTAGTTCAGTTCTAGTTCAGTTCTAGTTCAGTTCTAGTTCAGTTCTAGTTCAGTTCTAGTTCAGTTCTAGTTCAGTTCTAGTTCAGTTCTAGTTCAGTTCTAGTTCAGTTCAGTTCTAGTTCAGTTCTAGTTCAGTGTTAGTTCAGTTCTAGTTCAGTTCTAGTTAAGTTCTAGTTCAGTTCTAGTTCAGTTCTAGTACAGTTCTAGTTCAATTCTAGTTCAGTTCTAGTTCTAGTTCAGTTCAGTTCTAGTTCAGTTCTAGTTCAGTTCTAGTTCAGTTCTAGTTCAGTTCTAGTTCAGTTCTAGTTCAGTTCTAGTTCAGTTCTAGTTCAGTTCTAGTTCAGTTCTAGTTCAGTTCTAGTTCAGTTCTAGTTCAGTTCTAGTTCAGTTCTAGTTCAGTTCAGTTCTAGTTCAGTTCTAGTTCAGTTCTAGTTCAGTTCTAGTTCAGTTCTAGTTCAGTTCTATTTCAGTTCTAGTTCAGTTCTATTTCAGTTCTAGTTCAGTTCTAGTTCAGTTCTAGTTCAGTTCTAGTTCAGTTCTAGTTCAGTTCTAGTTCAGTTCTAGTTCAGTTCTAGTTCAGTTCTAGTTCAGTTCTAGTTCAGTTCTAATTCAGTTCTAGTTCAGTTCTAGTTCAGTTCTAGTTCAGTTCTAGTTTAGTTCTAGTTCTAGAATTTTGCCAAACTTTTTCTACCGACAATTTTCCATTCTACCGACAAAATTCCCTTACATTATGATTTAGTTTAGATAACAAAGCATGCACTGGTTATTACGAAATTTTAAATCATGTATCCTGGTATTAAACAATTTTTATATGGATTAGTTAGTTGTCGGGAAAAATATTTTTTTTCTGAAATAAACAGCTTTTAAATAAATCCCTCTTAATATTGTTTTAAATATTAGTATTAAATATTTTTCAGTAAGATCTCAAAACAATTCCTTTTATTAAATTTAAAATTCTGATAAGAGTATAAAATGAAAACAAAAAGGTGTTTTTATTATAAAAAAATAAATAATAAACAAAAAATATTATAGTTTTTATTTATTTACTTTTTTGTATGTAACTGTGTATTTGCGTTATATTTGTTTGTATTGGTTGAACAAATACATTCATAAATATATTTTTTTGTTTTTATTATTTGTATGCTTTGAAGGACAAATGCACAATAAATAAACTTTAAACATACAAACAGAAACAACAACTAAAAAATAAATTAAATGCCATAAAGAATGAATGAAAAAAGGATGTAAGCACGCGAATGCAATAATAAATGCGTTTGTATTTGTGAATGAATGAGTTTTTTTTTTTTACACCTACCTACCAAACACACGCACACACTCATACTAATATCCTTATCCACCAGCAGCAGTAAATAAAATGCAAACAAATGTGTGTTTGTGAAATAAAAAGTAAAAATATCGCATTTGTACGTGAAATTTTTATGATAAATGTGTGTGAGTTATTCTTATCCTTATTTTGGTGGGAAAATCGTACGTGTGAGAATATCACGTTTATACGCGCATTAAATATATTTGGAAAGTAGTTATTTAATAAATTATTATCACTTGGGAAATTAAAAAGAGAATAATTAACAAGGTCACTACTAAATAGTGACCTTGTGGGACTTTTCTGCAGACAATGCATGCGATGTTAGATAAACGGTTCTTAAACTAATTGTAATTTAATTACCGAAATTAGTACCTATAGCTACTTTATGTAAATATTTTTAGTTCAAGTAATTTAACCAGACATACACAGATTTTATCCTATGTGCTATTTATGAGGGTTTTCTTATTTCTTTTTTCGGAAATTCCGCGGTGTAATATTTTATAGACTAACTTAGAACAATTGTGTAATATTTGAGTTAAGTTCTAGATCCGTTCCGTTCTAGGTTAGTTCTAGTTTAATTCAGTTCAGTTCAGTTCTAGTTCAGTTCAGTTCTAGTTCAGTTCTAGTTCAGTTCTAGTTCATTTCTAGTTCAGTTCTAGCTCAGTTCTAGTTCAGTTCTAGTTCAGTTCTAGTTAAGTTCTAGTTCAGTTCTAGTTCAGTTGTAGTTCAGTTCTAGTTCAGTTGTAGTTCAGTTCTAGTTCAGTTCTAGTTTAGTTCTAGTTCAGTTCTATTTCAGTTCTAGTTCAGTTCTAGTTCAGTTCTAGTTCAGTTCTAGTTCAGTTCTAGTTCAGTTCTAGTTCAGTTCTAGTTCAGTTCTAGTTCAGTTCTAGTTCAGTTCTAGTTCAGTTCTAGTTCAGTTCTAGTTCAGTTCTAGTTCAGTTCTAGTTCAGTTCTAGTTCAGTTCTAGTTCAGTTCTAGTTCAGTTCTAGTTCAGTTCTAGTTCAGTTCTAGTTCAGTTCTAGTTCAGTTCTAGTTCAGTTCTAGTTCAGTTCTAGTTCAGTTCTAGTTCAGTTCTAGTTCAGTTCTAGTTCAGTTCTAGTTCAGTTCTAGTTCAGTTCTAGTTCAGTTCTAGTTCAGTTCTAGTTCAGTTCTAGTTCAGTTCTAGTTCAGTTCTAGTTCAGTTCTAGTTCAGTTCTAGTTCAGTTCTAGTTCTAGTTCAGTTCTAGTTCAGTTCTAGTTCAGTTCTAGTTCAGTTCTAGTTCAGTTCTAGTTCAGTTCTAGTTCAGTTCTAGTTCAGTTCTAGTTCAGTTCTAGTTCAGTTCTAGTTCAGTTCTAGTTCAGTTCTAGTTCAGTTCTAGTTCAGTTCTAGTTCAGTTCTAGTTCAGTTCTAGTTCAGTTCTAGTTCAGTTCTAGTTCAGTTCTAGTTCAGTTCTAGTTCAGTTCTAGTTCAGTTCTAGTTCAGTTCTAGTTCAGTTCTAGTTCAGTTCTAGTTCAGTTCTAGCTCTAGTTCAGTTTTAGTTCAGTTCTAGTTCAGTTGCATATTAATATTAGTTGAATATTAATATTATTTTTGTAACAACTTAAAAATTTCTAAAAAGAGTAAAAATAAAAACTAAATATTATGTGTCAATTAAAATCTTTAAAATAATTCTTATGATACAAACATATTTTTTTAATTTTCTGCAGTACAAATATTTTTTATTTAAGTATATATTATTTGCGCAAAAAAAAGAATAATCGTTGTGCGTGAGTCTGCATACGAAATTTTGTAAATTTATATTTGAATATACTCGTACCAGATGGACTTTATATTTACTTTGTGGTCATTGTAGAAAAACTACATGTAAAAAATAAGGTCACAGAGAAATGGGCAGAAAATTAAAAAAATCTCAAACATTTAAACATGTGCAACGTGAGTCATATACAGTACATGCAGATAGAACAAATAATAAGCTTACTTACAAATGAAAAAAATATATACAGAAACGTGTTGCAACTATTAAAAAAGGACCTACAAATACATACAGACAAACAAAAATAACTGGCTGCAACAACAATTCAACTACAAATACACACGTAGTGATGCAAATCTCTTTTTTACAAATGATATCTGCGTATGTACGATATAATTTGAAAAAGGACTTTTAAAATAAATAAATAAAATAATTACTAAACAAGTGCAGCAGTGTGTTGTGTTTATTTAGAATTTTTATCTTTCTAGTGATTTGTTTCTTAAAATATTTTCATTTTCACAGGCAGATGTTTGTTTTTTGACTGAACGATAAGAATGTTTCAATGTATTTAAAGGATACTCTGCGTAGTGTACCAGCATATTTAACTGCATTCTCTAAAAACAATCCTATGAAATTGATAATTAAACAGCATGAAGAAAATAGCAGAAGCGTCATATCCAACATGTACTGGGTTAAACTATTCCTAGCTGAACAAGTGCTGTGTGTTTTATTTAATTATTTGGAAATATCTGATGATGGTATGAACGTTTGTACAAGTAGTATGCACCACACATTTTGTATCCCGGATGAACAGGTATTATTTGCACTTAAGATAATTATTATACTCAAAGACTTATCTTGAAGTTTGCTTTACGAACAATACAAGTGTACTTTTTTGTGTTACAGGTGCAAACCCCTATCATTAGGAACAGTGGGTGATTGGAGTCGTAGATATTGTGGATGAAAAGTATATTAATATAAGAAGATTTTAAAGATAAAATCGTTTAAAGATTTGTAGATTTTTTAATGCAAAATTAGGATTCATATTTTATTCCATATTTTAAGGCCAGGAACGAATCTAACCAATTTCGGATACCCTGTATATATTACATTGATCGAAACAAATAGTAGCCGATCGGAGCAGAATTTGGATTATAAGGCGGGTGAGGTAAAACTTCCCCATATATGATAAAATATTGCTCTTTATTGTCTGACCGCATATTACGAGAATTTTTCGTCCAATGCTTGCTTTAAAGTAATCGGTTGAAATCAGTGCCGATTCCCCGTGATAGATTTCAGCAACTCATTACTAATTGGACTCTTTTGGTCCCACCATAACCGGGTTTCACTTAAAGCTTCATTTTCTATAGTGCCCACTATAAGGTTCAATAACTAAGTTAGAGAAACTGTCAGATATCTACCTCTCAAAATTAAATGGGACCTATGTCCCAGATGACCTATGTCCCAGTCATATAAAAATGTTTAGGAGCTTAAGTTTTATATAAAACTTATAATTGTTAAGTATTTGTGAATATTCAAGTAATATTCAGAAGAAGAACTTTTATATGAGGGTGGACTGTGGTTCGATTTTCAAAATATTGGCAAAATTATGCATGAATCATGGGTGTTCAAACGGTACTACGGGAGAACTTTTGTATAGAGACTAGGTGATAACATATACCGATATAGCTCAAGGAGATCATGCAGAATCATGGGTGTTCAAACGGTACTACGGGAGAACTTTTGTATAGAGATTAGGTAATATCATGAACCGATATAGCTAATGGAATACCATAGTGGGGTGGGTATTTGCGTTTGTACTGATTTATCCACTTTAAAGTAGTTCGATCGACTCTGACATGTTTGTCCGCCTGTCCGTCTAGCTTGTTGTATATATAAACCTGTGCAAGATACAGGCCACGATTTGATTCAAGATATTTAGATGAAATTTTGACTGTACGTGTTATCCAACTCAAGCACGAAGCCTATCGAAATATAATTGTAAAGTTAAGTATTTGTGAATGTTCAAGTAATATTCAGAAGCAGAATTTTTTTCAAAATATTGGCTAAACTATGCAGCAGTCATGCAGAATCATGGGTATTCAATTGGTACTACAAGAGAACTTTTGAATAGAGAATCGTGAATCGATATAGCTAATGGAGATCATACAGAATCATGGGTGTTTAAACGATACTACGGGGGAACTTTTGCATAGAGATTAGGTGATCTCATGAACCGATATAGCTAATGGAATACCATATTTGATCCACCCACTTTAAAGTAGTTCGATCGACTCTGACATGTTTGTTCGCCTGTCCGTCTGGCTTATTGTATATATAAACCTTGTGTGCAAGATTCAGGCCCCGATTTGATTCAAGATATTTTGATAAAATTTAGACTGTGCATGTTATCCAACTCAAGCACGAAGCCTTTCGAAAATGACTGATATAGGTGCATTATTTAACTTAGCCCCTATACAATCGTATCTTCCGTATTGGACTTTTTAGCTTATAACTACGACAAATATACTTGTATCTCAAATAGGCACAAATAAGTTTTATATAAGCGTTTCGGCAGTGCAATAACTTTTGTAATAATCGATTCACATTTGACTCTAGCCCCACATAAACTCCCCTTCAGAAAATAGCTTAAGCGTCCATAAAAATTGGGGTTAAAAACATTTTCCTAATTTTGTTATTTAGTATCAATTGAAACAAAAAAAGTTCGTGCTAAATTTTATTGAATTATTTAGGATATGATGACTGCCTAGTAATTCTGAGTCGATTTTCTTGAAATTCTAATAGAAACACCAATGTTCATATTAAACATTATTTAATGTAATGGCTGTAAAAAAGAATTTACAATTTCTTGACAAATACTTTTCCAATAATTGTTGACAGCACAAATTCCGTTCACTTTAAAACTGTGATATGTGAACCTCAGTCAGATTCTGTAAATTAAACATGTCATACTTAAAAACATAATACTCGCTCGCACATAACTTATTTCCACAAATTTACTTTCTTTTTATATTTTGGTGTTATTAAACATTTGACACATGCAATGAAATATCCAATTGGTATTTATAATATTTACTGACAGTTCTTTTCTTATTCTTTTTTTTTCGTTACAGGCATCATAAATTTAAAAGCCATATTTCGTATTAACAAACTTGTTATAGTGCTCTCAATTGATCAGCTTAAAAATATATAAAATCCATAAGAAAAATATATTACGCCCCAAGGAAATGCTACATATAATTTTTTATTCAAAAAATAATCTGATAGTTTTTTACTCTAAAACCAACAACAATCGTCATATGAACATTAATAACGACCACCATTTGTGTTATAAGTCGCTTGTGAAGTCGTCCCTCAAAATATGTATGAAAAATACCAACAACGTATATGAGAAGTGAAAAAAATCTGGGGAGAAAAAAAAGAAGTGCCTTTTTTTTCCAGAGTTCTACCACGCTAGTCATTGGTAACATGACAATACATAAAATAAATACAATGCCACCATTATTCTTTTGCCACAATTCGCCACACACTTAATCTCATTAAACTAATAATGGGACCAATGGATGGATGTATAATGGGTGTGTGTAGTTGTACGGATATCTGTAGTACCACTCGTAGTAGCAATTGGTAAGAAGAAATAAACATTCGTAGAATGTTGGAGTTGAGTTAAGTCTTTTTACCATGCAGAATAAAACTTAAACCAAAAACAACCTGACACGGGTTCATTGGAATGATGAAAGATAATCTGTAATAAGTCGCTTGAACAATTTTTTTTCAAAACCCTACAACAAATATTTAAACAACAACTCTATGGGTAGTGCTACAATTTCAATTTCAGTTCTTGGTTTTATTTGATTTTTTTTTTTGTATAGGAACAATGGTTTTGAGCTTGTGTTTTTTATTGTGGTTATATTTAATATTTTTCTTTCAATATTGACAAAATTGACAAATAATAAAAGAATTATCATTTATCAATAGAAAAGAGTTGGTGGCAGAACTACGTATTGTGTTGCTTTAAATGAATAACGACCATAAGACACCTTATAGCAATTAAAATAAATGACCAGGTTAAATAATAAGCGTGTTTTTAAGTGTCTATCATAAATTTTGAAAATAATTCTATTTCTTTTTTTGCAAGTAAGGGATAAGCTTAAGTTGAGAAAATATTGGTTATTAAAATTTGCATGACTGGAAGTATTTTTATTTATATAATCATTTAAAATAATAACTTTTATCGAATCATTTTACCAATTTATTAAATACACATTGAGCCATTGAAAAGTAAATTGATAAAATTTACTTCTACAATAAAATTTTGAGTCATTATTTCAACACGATGGTGACATTGGAGGAAAGTACTTAACACGCTCGCTTACAAATAGGGAATTAGGTAAGTACTTACTATGATCGCCTGCCAATAAGGAGTTAAGTAAGTAGCCTACACATAATTATACCATACACCACATCAGTGCGGAGGGTAAATTGGGTTTGTGCTGATGTTTGTAACGGACAAAAATATTCGTATCTTAAAGTATACAAATCGGCTTTGAATCATTTTCTGAGTCGGCTAAGCCATGTCCGTCTGGCTGACAGTCCATGTAAAGCTTCTGCGCAAGGTACAGATCACAGATCAAGACAATGTGAAGAAATTTAGCACATACACTTTTTTGGAACAGGTACGAAACTTATTGGAAATGGTTAAAATTTGTCCATTATTTCGCTTAGCTCCCATACAACTGAAACACCTTTAATGGCTTTTAAGCTCATAATTATGCTAAACATCCTGCATAGAACATCGAGGAAATCCTGTATTACTAAGTTTTATAAAAGCCTTGATGAACTTGCCAAATGATCGGTCCTCATTTGACCCCAGCTCAAGATATATAAGCTGTATACGTTTTCTTATGCGATTTTAAATTAACTCTTTTTCCAATTACTTGTAATCGTTTGTGGTAAGTACCTGCCTCCAATGACATCACCGTGTTAAAATAATGACATTTTAATCCCTTACCATGTAAGGGATTAAAATGCTAAAATTTACGTACACAATAGCATTTTAAGTCATTATTTTAACACGGTGATGTCATTGGAGGTAAGTACTTACTACAAACGATTACAAGTAATTAGATAAAGTAGTCGTTGTAAACCGCATAAAAACGTATACAACATCTATACTATCACTGGCAAGATGACTAATGAATTAGAAAGTATTTATATAACACATTATTAGTAAGACCTTATTAGACTACTTCTATGTAATCCAGACCATATGTAGTAGTCATTGAAAAGTATGTTGTTGGGTAAGTAATTACAATTGGTAGCCATTAGCCAGTTTTTGCTGGATATGAAACCCGAAGTAAAATTTTAATTTGAAGGTATAACAAAATACATATCTAGAGAATCAACACTAATTAACAACAAAATGTATTTTCCCCAAAATTTTAACTCATTCAGTATTACTTTTATAAGAATTAATTCTCAAAATTTATCATTTTGATAAATTAGGAAATATATTTTATTAATATTACGACATAACTAACAGAAATCGGCAAAAGAAACATATTAATAAAAATTAATATCATGCTTAGTTAATCTTAGGGAAAACTAAATTCATTAACTATAGATTAACAGGGCCATTAATTTACATCCTTCCATCCCATTGTCAAATGTTACAAATATGACAAACAAATATGTTAAGTCAATGGTAGCATTCAGGCACAAATACAAAACAAATGAATAAGAATAAAAAATCGATAAATATTAATAACAAAAACTGAACACGGTTACCACGATAATACAAACATACAACATGTTGATGATGAAAAATAACCACACTGTCACATTTTAAGACTACTGCTACAGCAGTAGCTGCTGCAGCTACATATGTATGAATGTATAAGCTACAAAAGACTATCTAGTTGGTTTTAAAATGAAATTTCCATTTCACTAAGCAAAGCTTTAGAGAACTCAGACACACACACACACAAAAGCAGCCAGTAATACAATGGAGAAGTGAGCCCACCAACAACCAATATTTTTTTATATATAGAAAAAAATTGGTTCATAGTTGAAGATAAATGTGGAGACAAACTTAAAATCTATCTTTTTAGTTTTACCACAGTGCATTGGCGTTAGGGTATGGGGGCAGAAAGCAGTAGTCGCATGAATGTCACACATAAGTGTGACAATAAAACCAACAAAAAACAGCAGCCACAAAAATTTAATCCGGGATTGAATATATATTTTTTATATTGTTCTTTTTGTTATAATTTTTTTTCGAGAACGAGTTACAATTTTAAATAGAATCATATTGAGTATGTATGTATATTATCTTCTGAACTTTTTCGTTTTCCATTTCAAACCCAGAAAAAAAAGAACAACAACGTATGTATTTGTCTGAAAATTCGAAAAAAAAAAAATAAATGTCACAACACCACGATTTTATTGTAAAACAATATTTTCAATACCCAGTAGCTGTTTTGTTGTTGTTCTTCTTATTCAATAAAAGAGTTTTATATTCGAATATAAAAAAATTCAAACTTAATCTGTTTATCTTAAGTACTGACAATCAGTTTTAAAAATGGACAACAACAGATTTTATTTTCAATAAAATAATTGTTAACATTTATATATATCGGGAGACAAATACACAATAAATATGGTAGCCAAGTTTATTTTCCTTTATCAATGAATTTATTGAAAAAAAAAAACAATAAAACTTAAGTGAATAGCAATGAAAATTGGAGCAGCATTTAAAAAGATTATTTAAATTGAAAGCTTTAAAGCTTAACATTTAAAACAAATAAGTACAATGTAACAGCAATCGAAATTGGAATTGTAGGCAGCTAAGATTAACCATAGAAAACAGTTGAAAAAAATGTATTCGGATTAATTTATTGAAGGGAATTTTAAGATTTAGACAAGAAAGCTTTGATTTCTTGAGTCACTCCCTGTAAAACTAAGTGCAATCAAGAGAACATAACATTATAAGGAAATAGTTATAATTAAAAGCTTTGTGTAACTCAAATCACAAACATATTTCGACATTCAAGAAAGCCTTTCTGAATTTCTGGTATTTTAGAACTGAATCCATTAAACTACCTATTGGTTTGCTTGATAGCATCCTGCATTTCCCAAAAACGATATTTGGAACTTCTGTAGGAATAAGAATTATAATAATAAAAATGAGTTAGAAATTTCGCAGTCCTTAAAAGACCAATTCTTAACCAATCAGGTAAAAAAGTATAGTCGGGCGTGACCGACCATATGATACCCTACACCTGTTATGAATATTAAATGTGATTTATTTTTCATAACAAAGCATTTATCTGGAATATTTAAGCAATTTAAACTAATTTTCTAAAAGAAGCTTTATATGGGAGATTGGAGCAAATGTGGACCGATCCCAATAAAATGGGCTGGATAGATTTGTATTTATATAATATTTGTCTGTGCTAAATTTCATTGCAATAACAGTGTTAATAAATGAATTGCGAATATTAAAGTCACTTTCTAAAGGGGGATTTGTATGGGGACTAGGGCAAAATGAAGCCCGATCATTTCGAAATTCGACAAGTTCATCAAGGCTTGTATAAAACTTAATTGTGCGAACTTTCATCGAAATGCATTTATATAATACATAATTATGAGCACAAAAACCCTTTTGTTTTTTTTTTTAGGGGGGGGGGGGGAGGGGTTGTTCAGTTGCATGGGGGCTAGGTGAAACAATGGACCTATTTTAACCATTTTCAATAGGCATGGTCCAAATTTCATCAAATTATCTTGAAAATTGCGACTTGTGCTTCGATAACAACGTTTACATGGACGCACGGACGGACATCGTTAAATCGACTCAGAAAGTGCTTCTGAGTCGATCGGTATACTTTAAGGTGGGTATAGTACTAATATTTTAATGCGTTACAAACATCAGCACAAACGCATAATATCCTTCCCACTAAAGTGCTGTAGGGTATAATAAATAATCCAACTTTAAACCAACTTGAAACTATTACAGTATTTTCTCAAGTACAGGACCTCAGTCCTACATTATAGAAAAAACATAATTAAAAAGAATATATATAAATAATTCATTTCAAAAAATTTACACAAAACCCAAACAAATAACGGTAATAAAAATTAGAAGCGCCACATCTACTAAATGTCAATGTTGGTAATAAAACAGCTAAAACTACATGACAACAAAATAGTTTCCTTTTTTTGTTTTCAAAATAAAATTAAATTTCTAAATATAAATTTTATATACTAATTTGCATAGTAGTATTATGTAGTAGTAGTAAAAAAAATTCAAGCCATAAAAAAAAATTATGATTGAATAATTGCATTTGGTGGTGTTTGCCCACAAGGCGTGGTAAAATTTTTAACAAGTAACAGCTAGAACAACATGAGCCGAAAATAAACTCATCATACAGATTGACAATTAACTTGAACAATCATAAAAGTCAATTATGCTCATCACGAAAAGCAAATCGCTCGTAAAAATTTAACGACAACAGATGCGTATGTGATGTGTTCTATTCTGTTGCTGAGAGCAACAACAGCAACAACGTACGACCTCAAACTCAGTTGTTCAGTTTTTTTTTGTAGTATTTTGTCTGCAACACAACATGCAATGCCAGCAACAATTTTGTTGTTGTCGTCCATGAGTTATGAATTCTAATTGTTCATGTTGCCAGAGGTGCGTAGCCAATTTTATGTCATTGTTGCACCACAAGTTTGACTCGCAAATGCGAGTTTGCCTTGCATTATGTTAAATGTTGCTTGGAGAGTATGTGTGTTTTTCTATTTAATTGGCAGGGTAGATTTCGGTTTTTGAGAAGGTTGCCATATTGTTGACAAATTTTCTTGTATATAGAAAATTCTCAATAAATTTTCGTTTATAGAAAATTTTCGATAAATTTTCGTTTATAGAAAATTTTCGATAAATTTTCGTTTATAGAAAATTTTCGATAAATTGTCTTTATTATAGAAAAACTTCATTTTATTGAAAACCAGTTTGCTTTGCTACCCTAAAAGCAATATAAATAAAAACATCACTTCACGATTTTTGAAGATTCTAGATCTATTAAGTAGTTTCCTAGTTATAAGAATTTTTATTTTAATTCATACGGGAGCTTTGTAAAAACTTGTGGATTCTAGATCTAATAGTTTCTCAGATATACGAATTTCTATATTAAATTCATATGCAAGGTACCACGCCCCTATCGCTAGTCCGTCAATTTATTATCCAAATATTCACATGGATGTCAAAGCTCCTTACCATAAATTTGTGGATTTTAGCTCTAACAGTTTCTCAGATATAGGAATTTTTGTATTTAATACATATGAGAGGTTCTTAGACCCCCTAATCAATGTCCACCCATTTTACTCCCAAATGATCACTTTCATGTTAAATTTCTTTTTTACAAAATTTGAAGATTCTAGTTCTAATAGTTTGCCAGATAAACTAACTTTTGTATTTAATGCATCAATATATTACCGAAATGTTCACATGAATGTTAAAAAGTTTTTCGTGCTAAATTTAATGATTCTAGCTCTAATAGTTTCCCAGATAAACGAATTTTTGTATTTAATTCATATGGGAGGTGCCACGGCCCCTATTGCTAGTCCGCTCATTATGTGTCCCAAATATTCATGTTGATACTAAAGTGGCTCCGAAAATTTTGAAAGATAAATGTTCGTTTTATAGACAATTTTCGATAAAATTTCGTTTTTATGGAAAATTCTCGATAAATTTTCTTTTTTGCAAATTTCGACAAAATCGTTGATAACTTTTTTCTATAGAAAATCGTTGATAAATTTTATTTTTTAAGAAAATTAACTTTCCATTTTTAACCCTGAGAGCAAAGTATATTTTTTTAAAGGATTGAGTTCTGGATTGGAGCTGGATCCGAATGTCAGAACTACTCCATCATATTTGAGCTTCGAGATATAGTGTCCTGAAATTTTAAAAAAACGGAATTTTGACCCTTTTTGAGACGTTATAACAGCACCAAGACAACCTTTATTTTTAAAATGTTGTATACCAACATGGAAGTGCATTCTGTCAGCTTTCAAATAAAAGAAAAGTATAAGTTGGTGTCTGGGTTCCGAATTTTAAAATGTTGTTGGCCTATTTTTGACCATTTTTTTTAACAATTAACTGAAGTTTATTTTTAAAGGTCGATATTATTATTAAAGTGATTTATTGAGAAGGAATTGATTTTCACTCTGAGGTGTTATATAATATTTTGCCATCATTCATGAATGAAGTAATTTTTTGAATGGGACCATATATAGAGCCAATCGTCATAAAGTATTTTAAAAATATAATATAAATAAACCTTATCAACAACCTTATTTTTGGAGATTTTAATCCTTCCAATTCTTCCTTGTTATCAGAAGACAAACTAGCGGAAAGACAGGCAAACATCTAATAACGAGCCTTTATGGGTCTGCGTCCATGTTTTTCATATTGGGAGGAAAAATATATGAAAAAGCCCAAAAATATGGCAACCTATTTTCAATATACGCTAGTCTGAGTGTTTAATGACGATGAAGATAATAAAATTTTATTGAATACATACAAATTAATAGTCCTAAAGTAATGATAACAGAGGCTAAAAGGAATTCATTCGTAAAAACCAGATTTGTATTCAGTAACTAAATATATGTATTTATAACTGAGATTTGGAGCGAAGCAGTATTCTGTAAGTTTGTATATGTATGTATGCGGATTAATCAATATATAAAAGATACTCGAAAAAAGATAACTTCCAAGAAATCAGAAAAAAAAAAAAACTTACATTGAAAAGTAATGGGTTAAAAAAGCTTATAAAATATCTTGTCACTACTTACTCATTGGCATTGGTGATGTAATTGGAGGTAAGTACTAACACACTTGTTTACAAAGAAGTAGTTGAGTAAGTAATTTTGTTTTATAAAAAAATAAAGAGAGTCAGCGAGAATACGAATCAGGGACTTCGTGTTTGTTAATTAATTGTTCTACTCACTCCACCACTGCTTAGCTATTTTATTGCCCACTTTTTTCTTTCTGTATAAACAGTTTTTAACTAGCAACCCAGCAGTTTGGTCGGATAGTCCCGAACTACCTATTTAACCTATCACTTAGGGTTATCCCTAGCCACCGACAGTTTAGATGACTAGCATGACCAACATGTGCTTGTCCTACGAAGAAGTCAACCGTCACCCTATAGATTACAAAGAAAAACACAAAAAGCTTAAGTTTAGTATTTAAGTGTCCTCTCTCTTCTCGTTTACAAAGAGTACATCCGGGACGAAAGACGATTTAGAACCAACCAAGTGATTAGACGTTAGAGGAAATCACTATCTTTTTCGAATGCATTGACTCCTTGTCGAACTGCTGGAGATCATATAAAATCCCTAAACAAAATTGCAAAGCCGAAAAAGATATATATCAGACTAAATGAAAGTCATTACTAGACACCTTACACGTAATGCAGACGATATGTTATTTTCATTTGAGAGAAATTAAAAGTCATTACGAGGCTTTTGCTGGGTAAGTAATGTATGTTTTGTTTTGTAAGAAGTGATTATTAAACTGATTTAAACAATTCACTCCTTTAGACTACTTTAATTGCATTTATGGAATTTAAATATGACACTATAGATTTTTGATGGAAAGTGTCATCGTTGACTCAATGTATTTTTTTTTCTGTTTTTATATATTTTGTTGTCTTTACTATATCTGATTGAATATGATGGTGACTGTGGCGGTGTCAGTGGCGCAGTGGCTAATGTTTTATGACTTCAAAATATTTAATTTATGGCGGTTATGCTTGATTGGTGACACCGATAAGACACATTCTACACTCTCAAGATGTATGGTAGCAATTGTGGGTGATTTTTATCAATATTTTTGGGTTTTAAGGTAGGAACATTATTGAAATCATGCTTGTTTTTGGATAAAACTCGTGCTAGTGTTAAATATGGAATGCATGAACAAAACAAACAAAAAATAAACTATCAAGATTTTCTTTATAACTTTAGGCACAAATAAACAACTGCATGAATGAATGACTGACTGGATGACTAGCTGGCTAGCTCTTCATGGCTGGGGCGATACACCGTTAGTTGCACAACTCATAAATCATAATGTTTTCTTTCTTTTGTTTGGGTTCATTAAAACAACAGGAAGAATATTATACAAGACATTTTATTAGGTGAGGCTTTGGCTCTAAGTATATGTATGTATTGAGAAAAAACCTCAGTTTTAAGTCATTAAGCATATTTTTATTAATTAAAATGCATTTTTATTTTGTTATATAACTAATTTTTATAATTTTTAAATAAGAAAAAAAATATTGTAATATTTACTAGGAATATAAAACTAAAACAAAAACTCCACATGCATTATAAATGAACACCTTAACTATTCCAAATAAAATTTTCTAACATTATAAATGTTTTAAAAAAACGAATTTCATAGATTCTCTCACAGTTTGAAAATATTAACCGGATGTTGCAATTTGTCTGCTATTATGCCATTGTGCAAAATGTCCTGCATTTGCCGGCAACAAAGGGCACGCATTTCTAAGGTGTGAGTGTGCGAAGAAGCATCATTTAATTCTGTTATAAAATTGATTTCCGTTTTATTTGTATTTTTGTTTTCCAGGAGGCATAGACATGCTGCTGCCTTTCTTATATATTTATTATTTGTTAAAGACAGTTTTTCTTTTGCCCGCCCATTGATAAGTGCGTGAGTTTTCGCACATTTTTCCACAAAAACTACCTAGGAGACAATTCTTTGGGCATTTACAAAGAAAATTGTTTTATTGAGGATTTAAAACTCATTTAAAAGATATTTTGGTAACAATTGCTATTGTTTAAGTTCAACTAATGTGTGGCCGTTACAAACAATATAACCAACATAAAGCTGCATGAACTCTAAATGTTAGAGGAAAATCCCTACTTTGACTGTCAGGCTGACACACTCGCATACACTTTGACCGTACCGGAAATGTTTGACGCATAGACAATTTCACACGTTTTTTTCTTCTTTCTTCGTTTTGTTTTGTAAACTGTTTTAAATTTTCCTTTTACTGGATTTATGCTAATGAGGGTATATGCTGGCACATTTTCATAGGGATTAAATTAATTGCAATTTGTTTTAATTAGGTTTAACAATCCTGCCTCTTTTTTTTTTTTCTTCTACTACTTCAATACCATAGACAGTTTGGTCGTAGACGTATTGTTAATTTTTTTTCGCTTATTTTCCCTTAAATGTGTCTTTGTATAGAAGACAGCGTAAAAATAAAAGGATTTAAAATCAAGCAGGTGAATTTCTTCTTATATCCTTTAATTACAATTATGTGTCTGTCTGCTAGGCTTTCTATATATGAGTTTTTGTAATTGTTTTCTTCTCTTTTGTTTTTAGCAGAAAATTGTACTTTATGCAAATTATTTGTGATGCGGGCGTGTATTTAACAAGATAATCCTTCCATTTATTTTCACATTAATCTACAGTGTTTTTCGAAAATCGTATAAAACGGATAATAAAACTCTTTAAACTGATGTTAGCAAAGGCTTGACAGATAATTTGTTAAAGTGAACTTTATGGAGTTGAATGTAAATTTAAACGCCTTAATATGGGCGGCTGTGACGAGTAAGTTTAAAGGACTTTAAAAATGGCGGTCAAAAGAAAATTAATATTATAATAAAAAAGTAAATTTTCTTTTTGCTTATAAATTTCGATTCAAAATTTTTTGTTAAAATTTTTTTTTTAGAAAAATTTTTGCTGATTTTTTTCTTTTTTAGAAAATTTTTACTGAATTTTTTTTTATAAAAACTTTTCGATAAATGTTCTTTTTCCAGAGAACTTTTTAACACATTTTTTAATAGAAAAGTTTTTCTTTTTATAGAACATTTTCGATACATCTTCATTTTATAGAGAATTTTCGATGAATTCTTATTTTATAAGAATTTTCGATAAATTCTCTTTTTATAAGAAAATTTCGATAAATTTTCTATTTTTGAATAATTTTTGAAAAACTCTCTACTTTTGCTGAATTTTGATACATTTTTTATACATATATTTTCTTACAACAAAAAATATTTGTTACATTTTCTTATAATAGAAAATCTTTGATAATTTTTTCTTTTTATAAAACACTTTTTTTTATTTTTTTTTTTAATTTTTATTGTTTTTTTTATATAGAAAATTTTTGTTGAATTTTCGATAAATATTCTTTTTATGGAAAATTTTCGATAAATTTTCTTTTTATAGATATTTTGTTTCAAAAAAAAAAAAAAAAAAAAAATTATAGAAAATTTTCGATAAATTTTCTCTTTATAGATATTGTTCTTTTTATAGAAAATGTTCGATACATTTCCTTTTATATAGAATTCGATGAATTTTCTCTTCATAGAGAATGTTTGATAAATTTTCCTTTTTGTAGAGAAATTTTGAAATATTCTTCTACTATAATGGGGACGGTATCATGCGTTTGTGCTGATGTTTGTAACGCCCAAAAATATTGCTCCTACACCCACCTTTAAGTATACCAATCGGCTCAGAATCACTTTCTGAAAAGATTCAGCTATATCCGTCCGTCTGTACACCTGTCTGCCTGTCCGCTTGTCTGTCCGCCCGTCTGTCTGTCCGTCCGTCTGTGTGTCCATGAACACCCTATGCGCACGCTACAGGTCGCAATTTTGAATATAATTTGATGAAATTTGGGATATGCTTTTCTCTTGACAAAGTCTTTTGAGTTAAAATCGGTCTAACTGTAACCCCCGTATAGGGCTTTTGAGCTCATAAATATGTTAAATGTTATTATATCTCCCAAAAAATCGCCAAAACTTAATTTTATGTAAGTCCAAATTTTCGTAGTGATAGGGATTTATTTAACCCTAGCCGCAATACAATGTCCCCTTCAGGAAATCACTCGAATAAATAACTTTAATGAAGACGTAAGTCCCTCTACCAAAATTTATAAGGATAGGCCCATATTAAACCCCCGCCCCCATATAACTCCTCTTTTAGAAAATCTCTGTTTTTTCAACAAAATGTTCAAATATTTCTGAATAAAATCAAAATTAATCCTTTATTATTAAAAAATATATATATATATATTACACATATTTAACATAATCACTGGTGTAAGTTATTATATGGTCGGCCATGACCGACTATACATTCTTACTTGTTAATTTTTACAAGTTTTACGAAAAAAATCTCTGTTTGTAGGAGCTTCCATCAAAATTTCATATAGAATTCTTTAATTTTAGAAATTTTTGCATAAAATATTATTAAATTAACTTCTCCCATTTCCTTAATTAAACACTGTGCTTTGCTAAAAATAAATATATTTCTTAACTACAAGTATAATTTATGTAATATATTTATGTGAATGTTTAATTATAAATCTTGTATATGTTTTACACAACCGTATGACATGTGTTCTCTCAACTAATTTAAAATTATTAAACAAAACCATTATTCACCCACCATTAGATGCCGGGTGCCATAAAAAGCAATTGAAAAAGTATATTTTAATATTCATTGACTTCCTCGAAAATGTATGAGAATTCTTAAATGCTCAATTTGCTGGTTCAACACTGTCAATCTTAATTGCAACCAGTTAAAACTGAGATTTAAACCATTTTTTCTGCTTTTGGTTTTAAAAAGACACAAAATGATGCGGGCTTATTAAAATTGAAATGAAAAATAAAAATTTACAATGAAAGAAAAATACTTGAAAAAAAAGACAAAATGTGTAAACATGTAAAAATAAATAAAATTTAATTGAATTTCAGCAAAAGTAGAAAGAAGTATGTACGTTTGTCAACATGTAGTTATACTTGTAGTCTACTGCTGCTGGAAAAGAAAAAGTTTTGTAATTTTCAAATTTAGCCGGGTTTCTTAACGACAAACGGCAGCAGCATAAGTTTTTTTCTTACTTTATTGTGGTACTTAAATGAGGGTAAATTAATTTTGTTTTATTTAAATAAATAAACGATGTAAATGGCTTGTAAACATTCGCTGTCAAGTCATTTACATTTATCTTCTATTTAAACTTAAAATCATGTTTACAGGGTAATAATGGGAAATATTATGCTTGAACCAAGAACCACGCAAATGTAAAGGTTAGATTCTTTCAATATATAAAGTTAAATGTGTCAAATGATTTTTACAAATATTTGCAAAATAATATGGTTTTATTAAGGAAACTGTGGGAATAAATTTCTCCGTTTTGTAACATATTGAACAAATTTTCCATTCCATAATAATTCTTGTTTTTAATTTGTACTTTGTAATTTTGTTATCTATTTACCATTAGTAATCTGTTATTTATTCGATCTCAAATATCTAATGACAAATTGCTTTGTAAACGCCTACTATTTCAAATTTTCTATAGCTTTAGATGTGAAATGAAAAAAAAAAACAGATTTTTACCAAGATCTTTTATGAATACAACATCTGAAATTTATTTGGTATCTCGTGTAGTTATTGTCTTGTTTTTCTTTGTTTTCACAAATTGATGTCCAAAAATCAATTTTTAGCTAAAGAAAATTTAACTATTCAATTGTCTGCATTAATTGCAGATATTTTAACATTGTCTTTTAAATCTCCAGCTGGGTTTTTATATACTTTAACGTTTTCACATAACTACAACCAACTGCTGATAAAAGAAACAAGCCACAAATACATGTCATTACAAAGATGGAAAGGATTTTCAGGTAAGAGGATACACATTTTTCACAGCATGTAACACCAATTTCACAAATAATCCGAAATATGCTGCACAAATTTTTTCGAAATATGGCATTCTATGCAGCGAGCAAAAGATTAAATATGATCGATCTTTTATAGTGAACTTTGATCCCAGTCAATGGTATTTTCATCAGATTCACTGGCTTAGAAATGAAATTCATTTGATCGGTTTGATTTGTTATTTGTTTTCTTCTGGTTGTGTGTTTTTGTTTGCCTGTCAGTTAGACAGTCTATTTGTTTGTTTATTTGTTCTTGTAACAAAACTAACATTTTTGTTGAAATTTTTTCATTCTAATTCCTATTGTTTCATTTGATTACATTTCGGATTTTCGACAAATTGCTACAACTACAATAAAGTGTGTTGTTGTATGCGGTGGTACATTGTTGTCCTGTTGTTGTAGGGAAAATCTCTTTAGCCAGCTGTATGGGATTTATAGTTTGTTTGATCAATCATCATCCTAAAAATTGTTTTCATTTGCCCGACTTAATGAGAGGGATTATAAAAATGTGGAAAATAATTGAATAATGTAGAGTATGATGGAAATTATGAATTAAATTGTAAAATTTTATTTAAATAAGTATATCGAGTTTGAGTAATTACGTAAAAAACAGCTGCTAAATGTAGTGGCATTCTAGTAACGTTATTAATTTACAGAATACAAATATTTTAGAATATAAAAATATTTGTAGAATGTTTTGTAATCACAAACTAATTTAACATAAATAAAAAATGCAATCTATGTCCTATCAAAAATATCGATCTATCTATCTATCTAGCACTATCTATCTATCTATCTATCTATCTATCTATCTACTATCTATCATATCTATCTATCTATCTATCTATCTATCTATCTATCTATCTATCTATCCTATCTATCTATCTCTATATCTATCTATCTATCTCTCTATCTATCTATCTATCTATCTATCTATCTACTCTATCTATCTATCTATCTATCTATCTATCTATCTATCTATCTATCTATCTATTCTATCTATCTAATCTATCTATCTATCTATCTATCTATCTATCTATCTATCTATCTATCTATCTATCTATCTACTATCTATCTATCTATCTATCTATCTAGCTATCTAATCTATCTATCTATCTATCTATCTATCTATCTATCTATCTATCTATCTAGCTCTATCTATCTATCTATCTATCTATCTATCTATCTTATCTATCTATCTATCTATCTATCTTATCTATCTATCTATCTATCTATCTATCTATCTAGTCTATCTTCTATCTATCTATCTATCTATCTATCTATCTATCTATCTATCTATCTATCTATCTATCTATCTATCTATCTATCTATCTATCATCTATCTATCTATCTATCTATCTATCTATCTATCTATCTATCTATCTATCTATCTATCTATCTATCTATCTATCTATCTATCTATCTATCTATCTATCTATCTATCTATCTATCTATCTATCTATCTATCTATCTAGGATGTGCTTGGTTCTAGGATGTGCCAAGCCACTTCGTTATAGTGCAAGTTGTCGAGAGAACTTTTTGAGGCATAATTTATATTATTTTCGAGATTTCTCAAAATAGAAAACCCAGGAATATCTGGGGATATCATGAGGATTAAATTATTGTTCTTTTTTCCAAATCAAAGCTAACTGACCACCACCTATTTATTTCATTTAAATATATGTAAATGTCTAGATATAAAAACTTCAGATAGCTTGGAATCTTTTACTAATCTGGAATTAAAAACTTTTGTTATTTTCTTTGAAAATATTAGCCAAGAATTCTATTCAAAAGTGCTTAATTACTATCAATATCAATGTTAAAATCTTAATATGTATTCAAAAAAAGACTTTAAAAATCAAGCTGCAGTTGGCAATTGCTCTTAGACCATCTTTTTTCTTCCGTCAGACGCAATCCATAACAAAAAAATATATAAATAATCAGAAAAGAGAAAATAACTTTTGCGCGTTCTATTGTCCTTGTGACAATGACAAAACAATACAAGACGAAAAAAAATCTAAAGGAAGAAGATAAATAAAACAAACATTCAACAATACTTATAATTGGTTAGTTGACAATTTTGCTTTAAGGATTTCAAATTCGAAAAAGAAGAAGGACAAAAATATTGTTGTTGTCATTTCATAAAATGGCCGCAATCTCATTATTTAAGGCAAGAAGCTTATTTAGTTTGAATACATTATGCGGTTGGATTATTATTACGAGCAACGTTTACAATTTTTTAAAAAAGAAAAAAAAAGCGCAAAAAACAACTCAACTTTAAGTTAAAACACATTTTTGCCCACAAATTAGAATTTTATGTGCATTTTGTTGTTGTCTTACGCTTTGATGAAAATAAGCGGAAATCGGTTTATGTTTAGATGAGTTCCGGTGTACGACAAAAATAAAATGAAAACCCGTAAAAAACAACAATAAAAAACAAAACACATTTATAAATAAAAGTTTGTTTAATTTGTAATTGTTGTTAGACTGAGAAAAGGGCGTGTGGGTGTGGAAGAGAGTTGGAGAGTAGGAGTGAAAAGACAATTGTTTGTGGCTTGTTCTGAGGATGGCTTTTGTGGGTTATTTTCAAGTTTTTTTTTTGTATAAAACTTTTGTCTTTTTCATTTAATAATGTCCTTGTAAATGTTGTCAAAACAAAGATACAACTCTTGATGCGGCTTGTTAATAATGTGGTTGTTATTTGCGAGCTTTACTTGTCGTTATTGTTTGTAATTTATTTTTTCGTTAAATGTATTTAAAACTAATTATTCAAGGCTTGAGGCATTTCAACAATATAACAAAGAAAACCAATGATAGAGAGAACCCAGAGCCCAGAGAAACAAAGTTTCCGACAGGTGATTGTTATTTTTTTTTTTTTGTATTTGCTATTGTTGGTAATATTGGCACATGACAGTAATGTCCAATGAAATATTCTTGGAAATTAGAAAAAAGTAATTATATTTTGTTTAATGGAGAAATTGTTAAAAGGAAGTCAGAACTTGGAATTAATTATGTAATAACTTTAGAGATGGAAAAAAATTACTGAATATTTATATTCTTGTTTGAAAAGTTAAGAATTATAACTGAAATACAAAAATATTCAGGTAGAAAATTCGCATTTAAAATCATCAGCGCCATCTCTTGTATATTTTAAGAATTAAGAACAACTTCAAATTAGAAAATTAAGGGTGATCACTTCATATTTTTAAAGGATGTCGACATAAAATAAAATGAGTCATAAAACTTTCAAAATACCACATATTAAGTACTACTTCAACCAAGGCTCTGGAAACATTGCTAGATATTCCACCCATTGAAACATATTTAAGATATGAGGCGGCGCTTACAGCCGAACGGCTCTTTACTTTAGGCGAACTGGCCAAAAGCGGTTATAGGACACGTCATCAATGTATACTGGACACATTGGAATGTTATACACAATCATCGGACGTGCCTGATCGTATACCAGACATAGAATATGTCGGAAACTTTGAAACGCTGATTCCAGATAGAACGTCTTGGTCAAGCGGAACATTAGAGCAAATACCAGTAGTAATCCGTTGTTACACGGATGGCTCTAAATTGGGGGACAAAGTGGTGCTGGGGTTCTATATTGAAAACCCAGAAACAGAAATATACCACCGTTTACCAAATCATAACACAAGCTTCCAGGCAGAAGTACGAGCAATAATGGAATGCGTAATTTGGATTATAATAAATATAGCGCCCATAGCGCTTAATATATTTACCGATAGCCAGAAGGTAATTAGGGCGATATCAGGCGATAGAACTAAGTCTACCAAATCATAACACAAGCTTCTGCGTAATTTGGATTATAATAAATATAGCGCCCATAGCGCTTAATATATTTACCGATAGCCAGAAGGCAATTAGGGCGATATCAGGCGATAGAACTAAGTCTAAAAACGTATTGCATTGTAAGAAAGCTTTAACTGAATACTCTCCCAGAGGTTCACATCATATGGATACCAGCCCACTCGGGAGTAGTCGGTAACGAAAGGGCGAATGTAATAGCTTTAAAAGGTAGAGAGCTCGAGGCAGTTAACCTGACAAACGCGAAACCATTCGACGCAACAAAAGCTGAACTAAAAATATGGGTGAGAGAATCCCATAAGTCCTCTTGGAATAATGAAACAGTGGGTAGAACCACGAAGATCCTATGGGGTGACCCTGATGACAGCAAGACGAAAAATCTCCTCAAAATGAGCAAGTCTGAAGTTAGTATGATGGTACGTATTCTGAGTGGACACACAGGATTACGAGCACATCTATGCAAAATTGGACGTGCGGATTCAGACGAATATAGAGCATGTGGAGAGGACAGTGAAACTCTGGAGCACTTTCTTCGCTACTGCCAGGCATTCGTCGAAGTTAGATCCAAGTATCTTTGAAGTGATGTTATTCCGGAAATAACATTCCTGACTAACACTGATTGGAAGATTCTTAGGAATTACGTTCAGGAAACTGAGTTTATGAACACTGAAAAATAATTCACATTCAGTTCCTTTTTTTCATGATAAGGAGCGCACAACAGGCCCGATAGTGACCTAGGTGTATTTCTTCGGATTTGATGTAATATACATCCTCCTGTCAAGCTACCTACCTAAGTACTTTTTATAAATTATAAACTTTTACTCTAGTCAATAAAGAAATCATAGTCAATAGAAAAGTCCATAGACTAGCTAAAGACCATTCAACAGACTTGTTCAAATATTAGTCCATAGACAAGTCTATAAAGTAGAGAACAGACAAGTCCAGACAAGTCTTCTATAAAACAGTGAACAGACTATACAACAGCCTAGCGAGTCTATGGAGTAGTCCATAACCTATTCTAGTCCATAGACTACTTTCAAAACTAGTCAATAGGCCAGTTCATACAATATGCCCCTTCATAGTTTAATCGGTAGTAATTCGATTTGTCAAAAAACATTAATTTAGTTCTGTTGTAGGCACTACAATGGCCTTAGATCCTTAAATACTGCTTCAAATGAACTTGTAATATTCACCACCACTATCTAAAACATAATTACATTTTTTTCTTCAGTGTATTTCTTTCAAGAATCGCAAAAACTTGAATAATTTTAATCGTTATTGGACCATACATTTTGTTAACGTAGCTTTAACTTTAATTACACGCTTTGATAGAAATGCTATATAATTTGCCGTTAATATAAATGTAATAAATTTTTAATTTTGTTTTTCTGTTGTTTTCAAACGAAAAACATCATAAACATCTGTGTTGCTGTTGCAAGTAGCAGCAACATTAATAACAATTGCTGGATGTAGCAAAAAAAACACAAAAAAACGAAGTAATCAAAGGAAAAGAAGTAAACGACGAAATGCTTGTTAGTTTTCAGCAGCAAATCCCTAAATTTGGTAGAAAATCAAATAAATCACAAGATAATCAGTAGCTCAACTTTGAAGTTTGTTGGTTATTTTTTTTAGTTTTGTTGCTACCTTTAGATGGTGGGGACTTAAACACTGATAATAATGATATTGCTGCTGATGATGATGTGGTTAAGAAACATTTAAAAATACAACAACCACAATTACACCCAAAAAAAAAACTAATTCTGCTAAAGCTAAAATCAAAGAAAAATATTTTTGGAAGCTGAAAAAAAAAAAAAACTAAAACAGTAGCCATAGTAAATAGTTTCATTTTTAGTTTAAGTTTTTAGTTTAGCTCAGCTATTCAAGTCTTTTGTAGCAATAACAATAAAAATACATCAACAACAATCGTGATTGACATGTGCAACGTGCACACAGCAACAACATACGAGACCATCATCATCAGCATGAGCAACCAAGCAAGCAAAGAGGCATGCTGGCTGGTTGGTTGGAAGGCTGGATGTTTGGTTGGCAGTAAGTCAAGCAGACATCACCAAAGGAAAACAAAAAGCTTGTCTTTTATTGCCTACCAAAAAAAATAGTTCTACTCGTACTCGTCTGTTGGTCATGTTGTTGTAAAATAAAGTAGTTATTAACTTGAACGCTAGTGAACATATTTAACCCGTAAAATAGTAGGAAATTAGGCTAGAGATTTATGCTCATAACCATTATCATTTATCAGCAGCAAAACATTAGCGGCACAAAACACTGCAACAACTTTAAATGAACAAAAAGTTTCAATAAAAAAAAAACACAAAACATTTACAACAATATTTTTTCAATAACAGTAGCAAACTATGAATTTAATAAAAAAAAAACAAATATATTTTGCAACAAAATCGAAGAAAGAAATACTCAACGAACGTAGAAAATAAAAAAACATTTAAAGTTTCATGATTTTTGTGTTCACTACTTTCAAAGTTTCTTTTCAATTTACTTTGTGTCACAATAACGATCATAATTTTCCCAGCAGACATTTTTCTTTGTCAAATTATTGGTTCCATTTTCAATTGCGACAACAACCGATAAATTTAGCTAAATACTAATTAAAATTGATCGATGTATTACCGCATGAATTTATGTTTGTGTTACAAAAACTAGATGGGAATTGAAGGTACAATAAAAAAATATATGACTTTTAACTCATAGTAATAATCTATAGGAAAACAGTGAGGAGTCCTATTATTATAGTGAAAGAAAATCAGTTTAAATTATTTGTAAAAAACACTTTAATTTATGGTTTCTGTTTGAAATTAAGACAATTATATTTTCCTTTTTTACAACTGGTGATATAATACAATAAAACATATAATAAAACATATTTATTTGGCATTTATTATTGACCAGTTTCTTGAATAATCCTAATATGGACCAGTCCGCTGGGTGGTTATTAACTTATCTAATGACTAGCTTTAGAGCTAGTCTATATTGACAAGTCTTTGAATCAGTCTATTTATTAATCTGTACTAATCTTTTGATCAGTATAATCCCTAGTATTTCTACAAGTCAAATGACTAGTCTATGAACAAGTTTATTGGCTTGTCTATTGACCAGCCTATGCGCTAATCAATGTCTAGTTTACGGTCTAACCTATTGATTAGTCTATGAACTATTCTATTAATTAGTCTATGGAGTAGTCTATTGACTAGTCTATAAACTAGTATATTGATTAGTCTATAAACTAGTTTATTGACTAGTCTATAAACTAGTCTATTGACTAGTCTATTAATTAGTCAATGGACTAATCTACTGATTAGTCTATAAACAAGTCTATTGACTAGTCTATAAACTAGTCTATAGTCTAGACTATAAACTAGTCTATAGACTAGTTTATTAATCTGTACTAATCTGTTGAACAATCTATTCCCTAGTATTTGTACATGTCTATGAACAAGTCTATTGACTTGTCTACTGACCAGTCTATGGGCTAATCTATGACTAGTTTACGGTCTAACCTATTGATTAGTCTATGAACTGTTCTATTTATTAGTCTATGGAGTAGTCTATAAACTAGTCTATAAACTGGTCTATTGACTAGTCTATAACTAGTCTATAGACTAGTCTATAAACTAGTCTATAAACTAGTCTATTGACTAGTCTATTAACTGGTCTATTGACTAGTCTATTAACTGGTCTATTGACTAGTCTATAACTAGTCTATAAACTAGTCTATAAACTAGTCTATTGACTAGTCTATAAACAAGTCTGTAGACTTGCCTAATTACTAATCTATAGACTAGTATATGGATTCGTCTGTGGATCAGGCTATTGACTCGTATATGGACTTATATATGGACCAGTCTATTGTCTATTCTATGCACTAATCTACTGAGTAGTCTACGGAGTATTCTATGTACAAGTTCATTGACTAGTCTATGGACCAAGTAATGGAGTAGTCTATGGACCAGCCAATGGACTAGTCTGTTGACTACTCTATGCATTAGACTACTGACTAATCTTTATACTAGTCCGTTAACCAGACTAGATACTAGCCCATATACCTGCATAACAACTAGTCTATTGACTCATCTATGGAACAGTCTACTGACTTAGTTTGTGGAATAGTATTTAGACAAGTCTATGGACTAGTCTATTGAATCGTCTATGGAACAGTCTTCCGCTTTAAGAGCTAGCTTATTGATTAGACTGTGGTTAAAACTATAGGCTAGCTTATGGACAATTCTTGTATTCTTAACTACAGAACCCTACGCATTTATTTCATCTAATTGAAAAACGCATAATCCTTCGAACATTAACATTTAAGATCATTTCAAATACAAAATCTCCGACAAAAAAAAAAAAAAAAAAAACATTTAAATGTAATCACAAATTACCACACATTACTTTTAGGTAATTTTATGTCTTGCCATGACTTAAATAGCCACACAAAATATGCAAATTTAGTTGAGTTTCTTTTTTCTTATTTTCTATAACCAAAATGGATTGAAGTTAAGAATAAGAAAGAAAAACAACCGCACAGACACAATGATTAAGATTAAACGAGATGACGACACATAGTCTAAACACCTTTTGACCAAGTTGACTCATTCCAGCCAAAGAGAACCCATAATTCTTTTTAACTACACACCAACGACAAACCAGCTGCCAGTCGCTATATCCAGCAAAAGGTTCAAAAAGTTCCAAAATGCATGAAAAAAAAAGCCAGCGAAAAAAAGTAATTGAAATTTTCAAACTGAAGACAATAAAATAAAAAGACAAGCAAACTGCAATCAAAAGAGGACAGCAACATGGCTACACCAAAAAAAAAGTTGCATTTGCGCGGGTTGTGAAAATTGTATTAAGGCACAATTTAATTTAATTTATACTGTGCAATCAACGCGACAAAACATAAGCGATGCAGATTAGTCGCCGATTAAACAATCAAGCTGCGATTCCAAGATCCAATTTAATGATTATCTCGGAGAGAAATAAATAAATGCTTAAGCCTTAATAAGATACAAAAAGTTGTTGTAGTTGCTTGTGTAAAGGCATGTATGTATGTGTTGTATGCCACATACACCTGAGAAAAATAACAATATTGAAATTACACAAAACTGCTGAAAATGTGCGGAGGATGCATATATGATACCTATAACCATTAACCAACAAAATACAATCTGCATCCATCCATGAGCAACCAGCCAGCCACACTACTACTCTACTAAGTATACTCTCTCTCTGTGTACCGCATTGAACTATGGAGAAACGAAGTTAACAATATAAAAAAAATTTTCAAAGAAGGGCTTGGTCGTTTCTTTTTTTATATTTTCAATTTTATCAAACAAGTCAAGGAGTTCGCCTGCTTATAATCTGCCTGCATGAAAAGGCAACAACAGCAAAAAAAAAAGTGCAAATCAATTTAAATGCAAATTATGGGTCTTTTCATTTTTAATTAATCCTCAAATAACATCATAAGAACACACACCATCATCATGTTTGAGTTTTTTTCTTTTGAATGTCTGTTGTTTGTTTTAAAATATTTAAGTAATTGTTTGCACTGGCAACAAATACCCTACGATGGGTTATAACGTTTTAATCGATGACTTTTTAAATCAATCACTACCTAGAGCAAGATTCCTACTCAAGCAGTGCATTGAGTTGGAACTAGGAAATTATGTTCGATCTACTTGTCAATCGATCACAAATGGATCTATGTCAGGTTAGTTGATTCTTTCACTACAACCTAAGTTACAGCTTCATCCATACAACTTTCCGTGATAAAATGACAAATAATATAAAATGAAAGCCAAACTGGATGAAACTTAAAATAACAAAATCGTTTCCAAATATTCAGAAAGACTTATAGTCGGACGAGGCCAACCATATAATACCCTACAACTGTTACAAAAATAAAATGTGATATTTTTCATAATAAAGCATTTAAGTTGAATTGTATCTTTCCTCAGATTTAAGACATTTAAGTAAAATTTTGAAGAGGGCTTTGTATAGGGGCTATGATAAAATAAGACCCTATAACTATAAAATTCATGAGGGTCATCAAGGATAGTATAGAACTTGGTTTTGCAGCTTTGTGGTGAGATACGAGTATGGTAAACATAATTATGAACTTAAAAGCCCTATTCGGCGGGTTCAGTTGTATGGGGGCTAGGTGAAATAATGTACCGATGTTAACCATTTTCAATAGGCTTCGTCTCCGGTACCATAGAAGATCATGTGCCAAATTTCATTGAATTATCTTCAAAATTGCGACCTGCAGTTTGATTACAAGGTTTACGGACGGACAGAGGGTTATGAGTATAGGACCAATATTATTGTGCGTTACAAACATCAGCACAAACCCAATATACCCTATCCACTAAAATGGTGTAGGACCATTACCCTACTCACATAAAATGCCCAAAAAATATATAAATATTAGAGGCTTAGAATTAAAATAAACTCGACATGAAAAACTAATCCAATTATATTCTAAAATAAACAAACAACCACAACCTACGTAGGGTTACATTTATCTACTGTGTCATATTCGTCTCAACCAGTAATTTGCAATTTTTCATTTAAAACAAAATTTAACTCACGACACAAACTTACAAAAATGCGCCAAAAAAAACCCAACACCATTATTATTTTATTATTATTTTGGAGGTTTTTCAATTTTCTTATTAAAATTGAAATAAAAAATTAAACACAATCTATTTTATTTCTCATTAGCGTTTAATGTCATACAGTCAGCAATAAATGCACTAATTGAAACTGAAAAAGATACATGTAAAAAATAAAAAACGAACATTTGTTATTACAATCGCATATTAGTTCGTTTTGCTAAATGTAGTTAAAAAGTCCCCAGAAGAAGTAAGTAAAATCATTTATATTCGGTCTACACTAATTAGTAATTAAATGGCTTTAATAGCTAAAGATAATATAAATATGTACGAGAGTAGTATCTATGAGTCAACTATAAACTATTAACAAAAGCCAATAGGAAACGGCATATTTATACAAATACTTTAGTTTAGGTGGCAAACAAGATTCTTGTTAATGGGCAAATACGACGATCGACCGACAGCCTGCGAGCCAGCAACCAAATGTTTGATGAGAAAATCGCGTGAGGAATTTGCATTTACACGAATATTTACAATAAGATACAAATACTTGCTTATATGGTGTTGATGTATTAGCATATATACATACATATTTGTTGGCATGTGTGTGTGTTTGTTTAGATTGACATTATGTGTTTAGGTATGTAAATGGAAAATATCGAAAGAGCTATAAAACAGTAGGGATTATATACTTAGAGGTAATTTTCTAACATCGAAATATCGACCCTAGATTGTTGGTTAGACTATAGACTAGATTATAATCCAGACTAAAGGCAAAACTTGAATAAAGTTCGGACTATATGCTAGACTATAGTCCAGATTGAAAACCAGTCGAATGTCCAGACTACAGACTATAGCGTATGCTATAGACCTAGGCTGTAGTCCATACTATAAAACAGACTGATGGCTAGACTATAGTCCAGGCTATAGATAAGGCTGAAGGCTAGCCTATAGTCCAGATTATTGAGATGACTAGTACAGACTATAGATAAGACGGTTGTCCAGTCTTAAGTAAGACTATAGTTCAGATAATAAATTTGAACATAATCTATACTATAGACCATAATTTAGTCCAAATTAGAGTATAGTCTGAACTATGCAATATTCCTGACCATAGACTAGGCTGTAGTCCAGACCATAGCCTAGACAATAGTCTAGACTTTAATCCAAACTATATAAAAGACTGTTGTGCAAACTATAGCCTAGACTGTAGTCCAGACTTAAGACTAGATTATAGTCCTGACTATAGACTTAGCTATAGTCCACATAATACACTAGAATACTGTCTAGATTATAAGCCAGAATGTAGTCCAGACTATAGACAAGAATATGGTCCGAATTACCTATTGAACTATAGTCCATACATTTGAATATATTAAAGTCCAGCCTATATATAAATATGAAGTCCAGTTTATAGTTAAGACTATATCCCAGACTATAGTCCATACTATAGACTTAATCGTAGTCTAATTCAGATAACAAATTAGACAATAGTCTATACTATTGTCTATAATTTAGTCCATAATATAGACTAGACTATTGTTTTACCTAGCCTTTAGTTAAGCCTACAGTTTATAATTTAGTTTATAGTCCAGTCCACTATAGTTAAGACTATAGTCCACATAATAGACTAAACTACTGTCGAGATCATAAGCCAGAATATAGTCCAGACTATAGACTAGGCTCTAGTCCGAATTAAATATTAAACTACAGTCCATATTTATGACTATATTAAGTCCAGTTTACAGTTTAGGCTATAAATTAGACTTTAGTCCATACTATAGACTTAATCGTAGTCTAATTCAGAAAACAAATCTGAATATAGTCTAAAATTTAGTCCAAATTATAGACTAGTCTTACCTGGCCTTTAGGTAAGCCAATAGTCTAGTTTATAATTTAGTCTACAGTCCACTATAGTTAAGACTGTAAGCATATTATAGACTAGACTTTAGTCCATACTAGAGTCTTTACCGTAGTCCAAAAAATAGCGTAATTACGTACATACATACATATGTATGTGTGTAAGTAAATTTTCAGTTCTTATATCCCTTTTTACATTACCCACCACTGTAACCTTTAGTAAGACCATTAAACAAAACACGTAAAACAAATTTGATTCAAAGGTGTAAATAAGAACGTTAGCGTTAAATTGTGTCAATCAAAATAATGGCGAACAAAACGCAAGCAAGAACAACAATAACAACAGCAGCAGCAACAACATTAATAACCAACAGTCGTGCAAATTTAGACCAAATTATAATCCAAAAACATTCATATCTAACAAACTAGATCCATTGAAATATTGAAATGGCAAGTTGAAAAACCATAAGAGAAAAAAAGAAAAACTGTAAAAATAAAACTACTATTATTAAAAGAAAGAACAATCATAAAAATAAAATAGGAACAAAACAATTAAGAGATTTTATAATGGTCCGAAACGATACGAAATAAAATCAATTGTTTAAACATTCGTACGTTAATAGCAATTGCAACGGCAACTGCAACAATAACAATTGACGGACATTGTTGTTGTTGTTGTTGTATGTATTGTGGATTGTGTCTCCCAATAAAACCAACAATTATGGGCCAATGTATGGTAAGAACGTGACTAAAACACCAAACACAAGTGGCTAAATAGTTTTGCAATTTGTTGTTAATATAAATTAGCCAATATACTACCACTACAAAAGTTTAACTCGTATGTCGACTACTAAAATAGTTGCACAGTTGCAAAAATAAATAAATATACAAAAAATATAAAAAAAATCAACAAACTAAAAACAACTATAAAAATAAACATTGTTTAAAGTAAAATAAGCAGCTTGTTGAGAAAAATGACGAAGAAGGAGATGTTTCTTTTTTTTTTGTTTGAAGAAAGATTACACTGAGAAAAATATGCATAATTAATTTTCAATAAAAATTTGCTAAAATGGAAAAAATTATTATATTTTTAAAAATAAGAATTTAATCGAAATGATGATAACACAAAAACTTTGTTATGAAATTATTTTTAGGCTTTTATTTCTCTCCGTGCATTAAATAAGGTGCTCTAGTGGAAATTGCTGCAATAACCTTTATGCAGTAAATTTTTCCCCTATTACAATAGGAAAAAGAGTCTTAAGAAAACAAATACCTTAAGTGTGGCAAAGCAGCATGTGATGGCACAAAGGTAGAATATAAACTGTGTTCACACTGTACTAATTTTTGTGTTCTAAATTTTTATTCATCTCTTATTAGTATAACTAAAACTTATTCTAAGAAAATCGTTAAAAGCTAAAAATCTTAAACTTTTGAAATTACAGACCTTGCTCTTCTCATATTAAGATGTTGTGTTTTTTCGAGCTTAAACTGACATATGTAATTTTCTATTGGCCGACGGTCTCAGATTTAACCCATGCACATTATCCTTGAAAGCTACCAGAGAAATGTTAGCGACCATACAAAGACCTTAAATTCCAAAATATATCTAGTATATGTCCAGTAAGGATTCCTTTAATAAGCGGCATCGATTTTCGAGCAAGAGTCCTGACACTTTTGACTCTTGAGGGGAATTCGATACGACTTTTTAAAGGAATACTTTGAAAAAGACTGTTCAGGATCGGAACATTTCTAATATTATACTAAAGAGCAGTGATGGGGGGTAATGATTACACAAAGTATTTCATTACATGGTCAATTACAATTTCTTGTAATGTGTAATTGAGCAATAACCAAATACAATTACTTGTAATTTTAATTGAAGTTTTTCAAATTACAATTACATGTAATTGAATTTTTGCCAATTACAATTACTTTTAATTGTAATTGAAGTTTTTTACTAAAATTGCTTGAAATTGTAATTTATGTATAACTAATTACAAATTACATGTAATTATAAGGAACAAAATTCACAAATACAAAATATTTACAAATAATTGTAATTGACAAAACTTCAATTACAATTACAATTAATTGTAATTGGCAAAATTTCAATCACAATTACTTGTAATTGGCAAAATTTCAATTACAAGTAATTGTAAAGCTTTAATTACGATTACTTCAAATATAATTGTAATTGAAAATGTAGTCATTACCCCCCTAAGCCTGCTAAAGAGTGTCTTAATGAACAGCGATTTTAAGAATCTCATATAGGACTACCTATCAATGTACTGAACACGATATTTTTTATAGAATGGTCCGGTCCTATTAAGTACAATAATATGAATCGTTTGAGAGGTATTCCTATTCTATATTTATAATTCTCATTCAAATTTCTACACAGTGTAAACCCCTCCTTAGAATGAAGAAAAAACTTAAATATCTATTGTAGTACTCTCTAGTACTAGTAGCAAGTAGTGAAGTTAAGTACTTTGTGCTACTTGTTGGGTTATAAATTTTAAAAGAACATTTTACACAATCCTCGCTTGTTAATTCATACAAACTAGGCTGTTATTTGTTACCCCTCTCACTTCTTACGACTACTCTTTCTTAGAAAACTACCCAAGTTAAACACTGGCCAAAACATTTAAACATAAAGGGCAGATGGGGGTCTTGCAATGTGTAAATAACTTGACAGTTTATGTTGCATGCATGCAAAAAAAAATAAAACTAACAAAAAGTAGGGGCTAAATATACCTTCTTGAAGATGTATTTTCTTTAAGGGTTTTAACACAATTGCTGGCCAAAAAAAAACAACGACTTAAAAATAAGAAGAACAAGCAAGCAAAATTGGTAGCTGATTTTGTTAATACTGTACTAGTATAGAGTGTTGCAAGTATGTACATGCAACTTTATGTAAAGCTTTAAATTAGAAACAAAAAAAAAGCAGAGCATTTAAACACTTAAAAATTGTTGGTAAAATTGTATTGTATGCATTAAACTTTAGCTTCTGTTTTAGGTGTGAGTATGTTAAATTTGCCAAAAATAACAGCAGGAGTTTTGTTTACAAGTTGCCTGCAAAAAGAAGAAAGAAGAACAAACCTAAAGGATACTTAGACATCGAGTTACTTTAGAGTTTTGTATAACAGCTACAACTTGTTTAATATGTTGGAGGTCATAAAAATGTTGTTATCTACGGTTGGTTATTGCTCACTAAAATGCTGCTGTTAAAATAGTTGTTGTTTTTGTTGCTATATGTAGCCATTAAATACATAAAAACAAACAATTTGTTGCAGAAATTGTGTTTTTTTATTAAAAAGCAACTACACAAAATTGTTGTTTATGATAAAAGGAGTAAAAATGAATTTTGAGATTTTTAGTGCAAAAGCTTTTGCTATATTCTAGATTTTTTTTAGGTTAATTTATATTTATATTACTTAAATGTATTTTAATTTACCTAAAACTGTTTGGTTAAAAAATTTTAATTTGGAAAGTGTTTTAAAAATCTATACTTTTTTTAACTCTACCTTAATTGCATTATATTTAATATTATTTAGATTTTATTACGCTTAACATAATAAATGTGTATTCATTAGCTTTTTAACAGCATTTCAAGGAATAAGTAAATAAAAAACTAAATAAGTTTTACTATAGTTTTTTACAAAACGAGGGTTAACAGATAGTTTACAAGAAACGTTGGAAGTACTTTTTGTATCAGAATGGCCTTTCTTAAAAATCTGTCCTTCAACCAATGTAATACTAATCGTTATAACATTAGTCTTCATTATATTACCTAATGTCGTTTTCCAAACAGAAGTTACAAAGTTACTTAATCGCTACAACTGAAAGAGGAATCTGAGAATTAGATCTAAGGGCTCACAAATTCAATTCTCAATTTCAGTTGTTCCCATTCTCAGCCAATGTACGCGATTAATACACCAATCATTCCGGGAAAGCAAATATATCGCTCATTTACTACAAGACCATCATAATCCAAAAAATAGTTTTGAGCAAAAATTACATTTTACTACTTTATAAATGACTTTTAAACAAATCAAGGTATTTGAAACCAGATTCAGATAGTCGAGGTTAATATGTTTATCATCTAAAGTCGAAAAGGCGACAAAAGTCAGTAAGACCACTAATACATACCAATTAATCAGGGATTGGGGGGTAATGATTACACAAAGAACACTAATACATACCAATTAATCAGGGATGGGGGTAATGATTACACAAAGTAATTCATTACATGGTCAATTACAAATACTTGTAATGTATAATTGAGCAATAACCAATTACAAATACTTGTAATTGTAATTGAAGTTTTCCAATTACAATTACTTGCAATGTAATGACCAACAGCCAATTAGAATTACATTTAATTGTAATTGAATTTATGCCAATTAAAATTACTTTTAATTGTAATTGAAGTTTTCAATTAAAATTACTTGTAATTGAAATTTAAGTATAACTAATTACAAATTACATGTAATTATAAGAAACAAAATTCACAATTACAAGTAATTGTAATTGGCAAAACTTCAGTTACAATTACAAATAATTGTAATTGGCAAAACTTCAATTACAATTACAAGTAATTATAATTGGAAAAACTTCAATTACAATTACAAGTAATTGTTATTGGTAAAGCTTCAACTATGATTACTTCAAATGTAATTGTAATTGAAAATGTAGTCATTACCCCCCAAGACCGCTATTAATCGAGGATTTAGATATAAAAAATTTATCAATAATATAAAATTTATCAAAAATATAAAAAATGTATCAAAAATATAAAATGACGATTGCAGCCAAATTTTCGATTACATTTGTTCCCAAAACACTTGTATGTTTCCCAGGCTACGCTGACGAACATTACCGACCAAAGGGCTACACAAGATAGGAATGTCAGTAATTAATAACAACTTTATAATATTTTTTTTATTATAAAAATTAAAAAATGTTCTTAAAAATATAAAAAGATTACCAAAACTTTCAGTACGACTCTCGTTACGCGAGAGTAACAAAAAAAATACAAAACAACTTTATACTTTTCACAGAATTCCAAGAAATGTACATAAAAAAATTGCCAAGAAAAAAATTATTTATATAAAAAAATATATATATTTCTATTAAATTCTTCTAGTTCGCTGATAACGCAAATGAAGCGATGAATTTATTTCTCGCACTCAAAGCAAATACAAATATACAAGTAAAAAATAAATAAAACTGGGACGCCAAGACACCAAAAAAAAAAATAAATAAAATAAAGCAAATCATGACAAATACGAAATAAGTAGAATTTTCTTATGTCAACTTCAACGCCAACACCTTTTCTTTGCAATTGCCGGCTGATTTAATGCTGCTTAAATAAACATTAAAGAGGACAGCAGAATGAAATGAAATAAATAAATTTAAGAAGACTTTTTTCTTTTGACGGACGACCGGTGTCGTCTTCGTTTCATTCTGACAAAATGACACCGAAAGAAAAACTGAGGAAAAAAAAAAAAAGGAAAATATTAGAGCTTGTATTTATTTCTTCAAATTTCTTTGCTTTTCCTTTTCATTTGTTTCATTTAAAAGGGCAGCAAAAATACCACAAAAACCCCAACTCACATTTGGCCAAATGGTTGACACAGAAGCGAAGCGCACCAACTGCAAATAACAGTGAAATATTTGAAATGTAAATGCTACTGCTGCTGCTGCTGCTAACAAGCATTGAGTCAAAGTTAACAAGGATGTTTAAAGAAAAAACTAAAGCATACATAAGAAAAAGCTAACCTATTCGTAATAGTTATTAACAGGGGTTCTAAAATAGGCGGTATATAGGGATAATAGAGTTATAAAGAACTCAAGTCTTAAACAGTTACAAAGTCATATGTTCTCTTTGTGCTAAAAGCTCCACTAATGATTGTTATCCTAACAAGTCAATAACTATTCTAGACAGCAATAAGAACTAGTGGGGAAGTAGATTCTTTGGGGCTCAAAAAAGGAAAGGTATTTTTAATGACTTAAAATAATAGAACTGGTGTTTTTTATATATCACTGTTAAAAGAGAGATAAATTGTTTCATTAAAAGAAGTTTCTAAATATCTGGCCTTTATTTAAGAATCACTGCCTTTTTTACATTTAACCCACAGTTATACTATATATTTTTCCACATTTTTTTTTTTTTTCATTCAAAATTTGTTTCTGCTTGAAAAGTTATAGCACACACTGCTCTGCAGCGCAAAAATGGTAAGAAGAAGAAGAAAAAAAACTATAAAGAAATAAAACAAATCGCATGGAAAGTGTAATCGCACCTTAAACTTCATCATTACAACAAAAAGAACAAAACATTTACAAAAAGTGAAAAAAATCGTAAAAAAAATTGTAAGCAATAGAATGCAAACAAGTAGAAAAATAAATAAGAAACTGAGCGATAGAATGAACAAGCAGCAACATAAAAAAAATTGGAAAAACCTTGCGATAGCATACAAAACATTGTTTATTGGACTGGTGGACGTGTAGTTTTAAATTTCAACAAATTTATTGAGGATTTTGTTTTATGTTCTCTTCTGTAATGTTTTCGATTTTTTTCAAACAACTTGTTTTTCCTTATTGTTTTCCCTAATACTCTTCGGAAGAAGACATAAATCCTAGAGGAGATTTTTTTCTTTGTAGAGTTGTTGATAAGAAATTGAAAGAATGTTTTATTTGTCGGGAATTTTTATTTTGAATATAGCCGTGTAATGTATATACATATACCTAATGATTAGGAAGTCTTTTAACTGAAGATCAGATATCGGCAGCAACCCATTATGAACTCTCTAACTGGAACACAAAGATTGGGATTCAAATCCCATCTTGACATTTACTTGGAATTAATTTCTATGGGAATTATGTTTTGATTCACGATTTTGTTCTTGTACACTTCTAACTGAAGATCTTTATCAGGTATCGGCAATAGCCCATATGAACTCTTTGAACTGATCACTAGAGAGCTCTTGCCTATAATCGGTCTATAATATTAAATTAAGGTCTAGCCAGAGCATGATATTTTGAAATTATCCAAATATACAAAGCTAGGGCTTCAAATCCTTAAAGAATCTTGACATTTACTTGGAATTGATTTATATGGGAATTATGTTTTGATTTACGATTTTGTTCTTGTACACCGAACGTTCCCCACGGGCATTTACATTAGAATATCGTGTTATTGCAATACGGGGAAAGATATGCACCCAACACTTCTAGTCTTGTCGAGACTATGGAAGAGCAATTAGAAGTTATTCGATGGGCTCCACATAATTTGACACTAAGGGAGTCGGTTTTAATCACAGGATATGTCCCGGTCATTGGTTGAATTCCCTTCGAGGTGCACGTAGAATAGTTCGGTGCTATTTCCTTGTAACAAGATCTCTCAGAATAGTGACTAAATGTTCGGAAAAAGCTGACGTTGGATAAACTAAGTTGATTAAAATTGAAGTAGGTAATGAATCAAAGGAATGCAAAGCTCAAACCTCATGCATACCCAAATTAATGTGCCGGATGTTTTTCTCTCATAATAGAGTTTTATAATGGTTTTAATGGTGATGGATATCGCTATTTCTATTATAAAATTAGTTTCTATCGGTCGACCAAATATGCCAGATAATTCCTGAATGTGTGAAATTATCTGGCTTGTTTATCTGAAATATGATAAAAACTACCTACAGTGACAGTAAGACCTCCTGGTGGCTCCTCACATTACGAAAATCATTGCATACTGGAGATTTGGATTGTCGCAGGTCTATGATTGGTCTTACACCGTCGCGACGGTCCTAATATTTTCGGTAGATGTGATAATATTGTTAAGGATATACTCAACCCTGACTATGACCAAAGGGAGTATACATTTATATTCTTCAATGTTTTTTGACCTATACACTAACGTCGGATGCTCTTGTTGAGGAACAGTTCAACTTTATGGCCTCTGAAAGGCCTGCGATTGGCCGCTCACCAGAGATCCTACAATTTATAATAACTATGAATACAGCCAATGTCTTATAGACGCGCTTGTTAGAAGATGAGGTCTCTTCTATTCAAAATCTGCTATATATGCAGCTATAATGAGGAACGAAACGAAATGGTTAAGGACTAAATGAAATAAGATGTTTCACGTAAACATCGATATTCGTAGTACAGACTATTTACTTCTTTAGTAGTTAAATTTCAATTCTATAATATACAAAAACAGTAGAAGAGAAATTTGCATGTTTTTTTTTAAATTCATATGCAATTAATATATAAATCGTTAAGATTGAAAAACACAAGATTAAACTCTCTTACAAATCTGACCTCAAACAATGTAATTTACTTTCATTTTTTTTGGAAAATTTTTTGTCGTAAGAGATTTCTCTGTATTTTATTTACAAAAAAATGTAAAGGTGTTGTTTGCAAAATCTAAGTATTCATTATTATTGCGCACAATTAAGCGGAGTTTTTTTTAATATTTTCTTTCAAAGGTGTCATCTTACCCATAAAGCACATTACCATAAAACACACAAAAACAAAGTTACGCACAAAGAGTAGATTTTTTTTGGTAAAATGAATAAAACCGGATTAAATATTCCTTTAACACCCATAAAACACACTCACACAAACACATTTTGATGTTGTTAAAAAAATATTGGCTTTCAGCTTATATTTCACATTACACACACACACAGACTTTGTGTATTAAGGATTTCAATTTTGTTCCTTTACTTTGTTTTCTATTACTTCTCCAATTATAGGAATTGAAGAATTTGACACCTTTCTATGTCAGATTTAGTATTAGTATTCTACTTTAGAAGTACTAGTTATAAAAGATTGCGTAGTTAAAATGCAACATGTAGTACTTTTCGCACACAAGATTTTGTTGTCCTTGCCTTAACGAAGAAGAAGATGTTACAAAAATTTGACACTAAACTGACATCTTAAAGCCGGGATTAGGATTATTAGGGTACATGTAACTTATAAAATTATATTGAAATTGTATTACAACATGTTGTACATTGTTTGTTTTTTTGTAGAAATAAGAGTAAGGACAGCGCTTAAAAGTATAATTTTTATTAAATTGAATTTGATATATCCGGCTAAAGTTGTTTGGCATAAGGTGTCTGTTTTGCAACATTGTTTAACAAAATTCTTAATAAATTAAAATTTTTCAAATTAATTTTTCATTCATTTTCTGTTTGATAAATATTTCTATAAATTTTCATTTCATAATCAAATTAAATTTCCTCTTTATAGAAAAATTTCGATAAATTTTGTCTTAATAGAAAATTTGCGACTATTACGATTATTTCTCTTTGTAGAAAATTTTCGATAAATTTTCCCTTCATAGAAAATGTTCGATAAATTTTCTCTTTATAGAGAATTTTCTCTTCTTTTTATAAAAATTTTTCGATGAATTTTTTTATAGAAAAATTCCGAAACATTCCTTTTTGATAGAAAAATTTTCGGTATAATATCTTATAGATTAAACTAAGGACAAGACTATAGACTAGAGGCTAGACTTTAGACTAGACTATAGACTAGACTATAGACTAGACTATAGACTAGACTATAGACTAGACTATAGACTAGACTATAGACTAGACTAGACTAGACTATAGACTAGACTATAGACTAGACTATAGACTAGACTATAGACTAGACTATAGACTAGACTATAGACTAGACTATAGACTAGACTATAGACTAGACTATAGACTAGACTATAGACTAGACTATAGACTAGACTATAGACTAGACTATAGACTAGACTATAGACTAGACTATAGACTAGACTATAGACTAGGACTATAGACTAGACTATAGACTAGACTATAGACTAGACTATAGACTAGACTATAGACTAGACTATAGACTAGACTATAGACCTAGACTATAGACCTAGACTATAGACTAGACTATAGACTAGACTATAGACTAGACTATAGACTAGACTATAGACTAGACTATAGACTAGACATAGATAGACTAGACTAGACTATAGACTAGACTATAGACTAGACTATAGACTAGACTAGACTAGACTATAGACTAGACTATAGACTAGACTATAGACTAGACTATAGACTAGACTATAGACTAGACTATAGACTAGACTATAGACTAGACTATAGACTAGACTATAGACGAGACTATAGAACTAGACTATAGAACTGACTATAGACTAGACTAATAGACTAGACTATAGACTAGACATAACTAGACTATACTAGACTATAGACTAGACTATAGACTAGACTATAGACTAGACTATAGACTAGACTATAGACTAGACTATAGACTAGACTATAGACTAGACTATAGACTAGACTATAGACTAGACTATAGACTAGACTATAGACTAGACTATAGACTAGACTATAGACTAGACTATAGACTAGACTATAGACTAGACTATAGACTAGACTATAGACTAGACTATAGACTAGACTATAGACTAACTATAGACTAGACTATAGACTAGACTATAGACTAGACTATGACAGACTATAGACTAGACTATAGACTAGACTATAGACTAGACTATAGACTAGACTAATAGAACTAGACTATAGACTAGACTATAGACTAGACTATAGACTAGACTATAGACTAGACTAGAGACTAGACTATAGAATAGACTCTAGACTAACTAGACTAGACTATAGACTAGACTATAGACTAGACTATAGACTAGACTATAGAATAGACTTAGACTGAGCTATAGACTAGACTATAGACTAGACTATAGACTAGACTATAGACTAGACTATAGACTAGACTATAGACTAGACTATAGACTAGACTATAGACAGACTATAGACTAGACTATAGACTAGACTATAGACTAGACTATAGACTAGACTATAGACTAGACTAGACTAGACTATAGACTAGACTATAGACTAGACTATAGACTAGATAGACTAGACTATAGACTAGACTATAGACTAGACTATAGACTAGACTATAGACTAGACTATAGACTAGACTATAGACTAGACTATAGACTAGACTATAGACTAGACTATAGACTAGACTATAGACTAGACTATAGACTAGACTATAGACTAGACTATAGACTAGACTATAGACTAGACTATAGACTAGACTAGACTAGACTATAGACTAGACTAGACTAGACTATAGACTAGACTAGACTAGACTATAGACTAGACTATAGACTAGACTGACTAGACTATAGACTAGACTATAGACTAGACTATAGACTAGACTATAGACTAGACTAGACTATAGACTAGACTAGACTAGACTATAGACTAGACTATAGACTAGACTATAGAGATAGGGCCGTGGCTCTGGCTACTATCGGGGTCAGCAGGTGGCGGATAGCTGAACGACCTACAAATATGTAGGCCAGCTGCGATAGATAAGCAGTCCCCGACCATGAGCGGCAGAATTCGAGGGCGTGCTAGAAAAAGGTTACATGAGCCTAATGACGATTCTGTGACATGGCGATTAGATGCCGCCAGTAAGTAAGCATCCCCCACAAGAGGTACCCTCTAGAGAGGTGTAATTAGAAGAGTGACGTCTTCGTGGTTCCTCTAGTCATATTTAAACCCAGAAGCGTCTGTTTCATATTGAACGGCTCTCTGGTCAGCGTCTTTTTCCCAAGTAAGGGGCGGCTGCGAATCAATATCCTGGCGGTCAGGTCAAAAACGCTACGGGTAGGATCCCGGAATAACAAAACAAACATGGAAAAGTTTAATAAGGAAAATTCAATTACGGTGCAGGGAGTAATGACCCCAGTACCGGCGGCTTTGGGTAGTGCGCGAGCAGGCTACCAGTCGTCGAAATCCAGCGCCTGCAATGTTACCCCGGTAAGCTTGGCTAAGGTAACAGATAATGCTACAAGCAACAATCACCAGAAGGAGTGCAATAAAGGGGGAGAAAATAGCGACCAACCTATTGGTGGACAGGAACACTATTTTACTCCAGTAAGCAGTTTTTCTCGCAGTGGTACTACAAATCAAGGTGGGAAAAATCAAATAAACCCTTTCCAAAGAAGTGCGGCTACAAAAAGAACTCCACCGCAAACTACTAGCAGCAAAGAAAACACGACTCAAGAAGAAGCAATTAGTGATAATGCGCAGCCTTCAGAGTCATTCTGCCTTTTAGGGAACTTAATTGTTGATTTGATGGACTTTGTAAAACCCAAAAACAATGTACACAATGCCATTAAAGATCAATTGACCGCAATCCGAGCTATGTATAATAAAACAAGAGAAGAACTACGTAATGGTATAAATATGACATACCGACAAGAAGTAGAACAGTCCACGCAGACATCACCAAGACAAGAAGTGGAACAGTCCATGCAGACATCACCAATAGCATGGCCGTCCAAAAGGGAATCGAAAAGAAATTTAGAAGACAAAACAGCTCCAAAAATGCCGACGCCGAAAAGACTGAAGCAAAGCCTTCCACAAAATAGGACAACACTAACTCCACTAGAAGAACTCCCTAGTAGAAAGCCAGAGTCGGATAACCTAGAAGCCGGATGGGCTATAGTTAAGAAGAAAAAGAATACGAGATCCCGCAAGCCTCGGCCAGATACTATGATAATATCTGCCAAAAACGATATCTCTTACGCTGATATTTTAAAGAAAATTAGGGCAGACCCTGAACTAAAAGAACTAGGTGATGAGGTAAACAAAATTCGAAGAACCCAGAAAGGCGACCTTCTTTTAGAACTTAAGTCTGGAAGCGAAAACCTAGCAGAAAGATTTAATGAAAAAATTAAAACATCTTTGGATGGATCAGTGGATGTAAAAACACGAATAGATGAGATTGTTATTGAATGTAAAGATATGGATGATATCACTACAAAGTTAGAAATATGTCAATCCTTTTCCAAAGCGCTAGGTATACCAGATCTAAGAGAAAATATTGTTAAGTCCCTCCGAAAGACCTATGGAGGAACTCAATCAGCTAAAATTAGCCTCCCAACAGAAGCTGCAATGAAAGCACTCAAGCTAAAAAAGATCAAAATTGGTTGGTCTATGTGTCGCATAAGAGAAACCATTACACTCACTAAGTGTTTTAGGTGTCTAGAATTTGGCCATATTTCAAGATTCTGTAAATCTGACGTACACTGAAAGAAAAACCTTCGTAAATACAACGTTTTTCTACGTTATATTAATGATTTTGTTCTTGAAATCAGTCCAATGACCGGTGTCATTGCATTAACGAAAAATGTTTCATTAATCTCAAAATTTTCGTAAATATAATGAAATAATGTCATTAATACCGAATACATAAATAACGTAACCAAACGTTTTTACAATGTAAAATATCATTAAACTAATGAAACAATTTCGTCAACATAATGAAATAGTTTCATTAAATTAATGAATCTCTTTCAATAATAATATGAAAAAATCATTAATTTAACGATTTTGTTTCGTTACTGTTAAGAACCTTTATCATATATGCAATGAATGTTGTCATTGGTTTAATGACATTGTTTCATTGATATAATTATATCCTACATTAATGGAACGTAATTTTTCCATTTCAATAATGACTTTTGTCATTGATTTTCCTACCTTGTTTCGTAAATGGAATGTGCTCCTTCATTAATGTAATGAAATATATCATAAATATAATGATTATGAGACATTATATTAACAATATTAATCATTATTTTAATAAATGGTTTCATTTCAGAAACGGTTTCTTTCTTAATAATAGTGAACAAAAATTAGTTGATTATAATTACAATTTATTAGGATTTTAATCTACATATTTACATATATGTATACATACATTTAATATTTAAAAATTATTTAAATTCGATTTGAATATACATACATACTATGCATTTGCATAAATAGAAAAAATATTATATGGAAAAAATTGAATATCAGTAATTAAACTCATAAATAATTAAAAAAAAATATATAAATAATAAATTTCAGTTTCATATAATAAAATAAATAGAAAAATTGTTTCAATATAAACAATTAAATAATAATTTAGTAATAATATCAATAGTTTTAAATTTGAGATAATTTATCCAGTAGTATACAAACTTTTGTATTCTTTGTTTCTGCTTTTGAAATATTATAAAGATAGTTTTCTACAAACATCCAAAACGGACCACTTGCCATTGGATATTCAACATTAAATAAGTGGAACGATTTAAAGCATATATCAAAAGCTCTCTGAAAATTTGCGAATGGCATCAATTGGCCATCCAAATATACATAAAATGAATTAATTTTAAGAGTTTCTACATCACCTAAACCCAAAATAAACGGCTGAACTGGATCGCCTTTCGCTGATAAAAAATCCAAATGGTCTTCTAAAGACTGCATCGTTGCATTTATGTAAATAAATGAATCTTGGGAATCTTTAATGGTAAACTTTCCGTATTCCCTTTTTCCGTACACATTTTTTCTTAAAAACTTTTTTGTTTGGTACAAATTGTAATGCAGGCACCATAGCATTTTTAGATGAAATATATCTTTATCTGAAAATAAAAAGAAAATATATATTAATAAATTATTTAAATATTATTTAATGATAAAATACCTTCTTCCAGTTCACGTTTATCTACTGTCGCTACAATTTTGTTAACAGATCTATCTTTGATATTAGCATGATGTTTCAAAAAGGTATAAAGTTTCAAAAATTTATCTTCCCAGCTTAAAATAGAAGGCACGTTTTTGTGAATAGCATTGAAATCGCTTTCAATCTATAAAATAAATATAATTCTAAACATGAAGTGGTTATAAATTAAAATAAAAGTAACCTACAAATTTATATCCGTTCGAGCCCTTATATTGTGGCCACAGCTTTAACGCCTCTTTAATATTTTGACACTCATTTCTAATTTGATTTAAACGAAATTTAACACATGCAGCCCAAGCTGAATTAAATTCGTCAGCGGTCAAATTATCGAACTTTATTTTCTGGAGGAATAATTGTGCGTCATCTTCTGGTTCTGGAGAGTAGAAAAATACACAAATTAATACATGAAAATAACTTATTTTAGACATATAATATACATACCAATGACGTCTTTTAAATCCGAAATGTTGTCAGAACTGGATTCACAATATTTAAAAAATTTCGACTGCTTCTTCTTATTGTAGTACTTCACATATATCTTTCCTCGTCGTTCCGTTCTATAATATTCCAATTTTTCCGATTGAAAGATTTGTAAAATTTGTCTTTCTATTTCGTAACTAGTTTGAAGTGACATTTGTAAATTCTTTGACTCGAAATGTTCAACAATAATATTTATTAAGCATGAACGTTGCACTTCTGTGATGAGATGTATTTTTTCGTAATATTCTAAAATGTTGCACCCATTTGTGTGTTGTTTTAAAATGTCCAAAACTATTATTTTAGAATTTTGAAACTCGAATTCGCTGCAAGAAGACTGAGACAGTGAAAAAGGTGATGAAACGGTTTTGGATTCCTGAGAGTCACTCAAGGTTTGTTGATTCATTATGGGGATGTTATTCTCCGCCCTCCACTTTTGTAAATTGTATTTAAAAATGATCTTGTCGCCAATTTTCATTTGCTGAGTAATTTCAAATAAGTCATTAACAGACATAATGGAAAGGGCATGGTTTGTGATGTTTTGTTCTGAAAAATATATATTTTAATAGTGTGTTTAAATTTTTACATAATTATTAATAATGTTTACCTTGAAAAAAGTTTATGAGGTGATTTAGGCCCCAAGAAGTTAGTAGATTTTGTAACGTGTTTTTTTGAGTTTCTTCATCTAAAAAAAATTTAAAAGTATTCTTTAGTGCGTATCATAAATTTCCCTTTTGATGTATTAATAATAGTCGTCGGGGGTCCAACTAATGAATCAGTATTGAGAAGAGCAAATTCCCCTATGTCGTTTGGGTTAATTTCAAATGCCGTGTAATGCTTAAGGTATATTGTATTACAGACTTCTTGAACGAATAGATACAATGATTCATCTGAAACAATTGCATTAATGATTTTATATATTTTATAATCTTGTGTTCTGGTTGCAACAAAAAATCATTTTTTGTACAAAACATTATTATATATTACTTTGTCATATGCTTTTATAAGACTTTTGGGTTTCTTAAGTTTACATGATATAAAATCAAGAAATGGACTGTCACTTTTGTCATTATCCAAGCAACTATAGCTTGATTTTATATTAATTTCTGAAAGTAAATAATTTGAAAAATAAAATTGGTACTTGCGTGCTATGGATACGCTAACGTTTTTTCTGGAAGTAATGGAATGTGAATAACTTTTAAAAATGCGATGTCTTGCTTCGAAATGAAAACTCCAAAATTTTCTCACAGGTCCACATAAAGCAATGACATCGGGATAATGGGTTAAAATATGAAATTTTGGTTTCAAATTTTCTTTAAAAAGTTTTAAATATAATTTATTATGGTTTTCAATATTAACTTTGAAAGCATTAATTGAAGAGGCATTTATTTTAAACAACAATATAAAGTCTATTATCTCAATAAGAAGCAATATAAACAGCCAAACTTCATCGTCAGAAGGTACCAAATCCCCTACCATTATTGGAAAAAATATGACGAAAGTCAGCATTTCACGAGCAGACATTCTCAAATGTTTTTTCTTGATATGAGTTAACAAAATATTTTGAGATATATTTCCAATTTCTAACTCGCCATATTCAAATTGTGCTTTTCTTTTATTTAAAATTTCTAGCGAAAAATATTTTTTTTCTTGAATAAAATACAATATAGCATTGGTCATGTCATAATGACATATTCCCTCCATGACATCATGCATTGCATCAACACTCATATTATCTACAACGTGAAATGATGGTATTCTGTTAAATATGCATTTTTCAGAAATGCCGCTTTCTTTAGCATTATTTTCTTGCACATGTAAATTATAATTTTCATATGTTCGGCGCAATTCGGGTAATGTTGTGGGGGTTTTCTGACTATCCGTCTTACTTATTGTGCAAAAACGACAAAATGTTGTGTTAAATGATTTTGAAAAACCTAATAAGCTATTTAAACCTAAATTATCTCCTAAAATAAGAATAGGTATGAAGTGTGGGTGAAACTCTTCCCCATTTGATAACTTTATTTTTACACCGTCTACTTCCAAACTTATCATTTCATCAATTAAGGGCTTTAAGCATTTTTTTTTACCAATAGTTTTTATATCTTTGGAATTAATAGCAGAAATAAAGAACACATTTTGTAGTTTTGTGTCATTAGGGAGACAAGGGAAACTATAATAAAAGTTGCAAATTGTATTTGCAGAATGAGATCCTAATGGATTGTTGATTTCTAGATCATCGGAATATAAAAAGTATGGAAGAACAATTTCATTTGGATATAGCTCACATTTCTTTTTCCAAAGATCTCCCTGTACAATATTTTGTAAACAGTCACTAGAAGAGACATTTGAAATAAACTTTAACATATCTATAAAAACATCGTCTTTCTCAAGAATTTTTTTAAAACAATACCTCATGGGCATAAATGCAATTTTTTTATTGATTTGTGCATATTCCAGCTTACCTTTCTTATGAGTCATTGATCCACTTGAATCGACAACCACTTCCTCAATCGATTGAAACAAATCCTCCTCCATAAGTTTGGTTTTCAGCAAATGCTCCGTTTTTATAGTAACAAAGATCTTCTGAATATCTTCTGTAAATTTAGTAACTTGTAAATAAATTTCATTGCTGAGAGTTTGTCCAAAATTACAAAACATAGATAAAAGGGGCTGGATTATTAACTTAAACATGTTTTCATTTATGTTTTCTGCATCTTTTCTTGAAAATTGGAAGTTTGAATATAAATTACTCTGAAATATTAAACAATTTTTAAGTAATGTATTAAAGCATACATTTTCTTTTGAATTTTGATTTTCCTCATGCCCTTTTGCTCTACTATATTCTGTTTTATAATTTTCACAATTATTTACAAAAGTTTGCTCATTATTTACAACACTTTTTATATTTGTACAAGTAGAATTATTTTGACTTGAATGTTTTGTTCTGACATGTTTTCTGAAAGACGACGAATTCTTATAAATGCTTCCGCAGCATTTATAATCATCATTATATTTCAGAAAATGATAGCGTTTTAAATGATTAAAGTAGCTTTCATTTTCATTAAAAACGTTTTTGCACAAAAAACACTTCATTATTATTAATTACCAAATTAGATTTTGATCACTATTTAACTTTTTATAAACACCAAATATATTTTTTACTCAGCACCTCTTCACTTTTTGACTGTTTAAAATAAACTAAAAATAAACTCTCAAAAACAGGTGGTGATGCAATTTATGTTGTTGTTGTAATTTTTTTATACATGTCGCGTTATGTTCCAACTCTATTTTATTTTTTGCACTTCTTACGTGTTGTTGTTGTACCAACCCTCAAACACAGCATCAACTAATTTGATGCTGTGTGTTGTTGTTGTACAAATTATTTTTTCACTCCTGTTTGTAAGAAATAAAGTGGCATAGAAACTCACAAAAATCAGAAGTTGATATAATGTATTATGTTGTTGTTGTACCAACTTAAAACACAACTGATTTTTTGTCTCCATCAGCATCAACATTCTCTTGTGTCCCGTTATTTATTTTAGAAACTTTCAATATAATGCAACTTTACGTTGTATTGATAACCAAATTGTTGTATTTACTATTATTATATTAAATACTTACTATTTTTTAATGACACATTACGTTAAATTAATGATAAAATCATTGTATTTACTATAAATTGTCATTAAAGATACATTTGTCCGTTATAATTTCTTAGCAAATAAATATAATGACACATTACGTTATATGAATGACAAGTTACATTAATTTAATCACATGGTTTCATTAACATTACGTGATTGTTAAAAAACTTGTTTAAAATGTTAATGTAAAATGACATAATTTGTGGCGTTTTTCGTCTCATTAATGACAATTTATCATATTTGCAAAATAACAAGAACTAAGCCACTTTAACGCTAAAAACTACATTAATTCGGTTCCTTTATATATAATTTTATTTTATATATATATATTTGTTTATTTTTTGATATTTTATCAAACTAAAATTCGAAAACAAAAAATACATTATTGCTACGTAAATATTTCATTAAATATTGAAGGGGTGCTGTATTTCTTACAAATATTACTATATTTACATAAAAACAATTAGGATCTGTCAATTAAACCTTTTTTAGACCAAACAATTAATTTAGGAAATATTCGTTATTCAATTTATATATTAAATCTCACGTTAAAGTTTTACGTAATATTAACGTAAAAAGTTTCGTAGCATTAATGACACTACGAAATACCAAAAAATAATAATTTTGTTTGAATTGTAATATTAACGTAACTGTTGTAAATACAACGTAAAATTTCGTAGCATTAACGAAACTTTTCATTGCATTAACGTAAACAGGTTAACGTAAGAGTTTCATTGGGGTTACGAAGCGTTTTTCTTTCAGTGTAGATAGATCGAATCGGTGTCTAAGGTGTGGACTTGATGGGCATTTAGTGAGGGATTGTCAGGCCGAGCCGAACTGCATGCTGTGTAAAGCTGGAGGGAATACGGATCTAAAGCACAATGCTGGTAGCTATAGATGTCCTATATTTAGAAAGGCGTTAAGTTCCAGACACAAATGAAGTTTATTCAGCTTAATATAAACCATTGTAGTGCAGCGCAGGAGTTATTAAACCAGACCATCTGTGAACAACAAATTGACGTCGCCCTTGTTTGCGAGCAGTACAAAAACCTTGAGAGAAATGTTTGGGAAAGTGATTCAACAGGTAAAGCAGCAGTGTGGGCCTGCGGCAACAAAGCAATAGAGAAAGGTATGCACCATTTACAAGGCTTCGTAAGAATTAAGATCGGTGGAATATTCGTATATAGCTGTTATATATCACCTAATATACCACAACATGAATTCGAGCAAATAATAGACAACCTAGTGAACGACGCAACTAGGCATAATCCAATTGTCATAGGAGGTGATTTTAATGCATGGGCAATAGATTGGGGTAGCAAAAGAACAAACAAAAGAGGCAAAATACTTCTGGACGCGTTTTCTAGACTTGACGTGATTCTAGCAAACAAAGGACAGGCACACACTTTTCGAAGAGCTGGTTATGGGTCAGTAGTCGACATAACCTTCGTGAGCTCTAGTTTATCAAAAGAAATGGATTGGTATGTTAGTGAACACTATACTCACAGTGACCATCAGGCTGTAATTTTCACAATTAATCCCAATACATCATTGCGTATAGTATCAGACAAATTTAAATTTCAAGGATGGGCGAAAGATAAGATCGATGAAGAAGCCTTTACCGAAAGCCTTTCATACCAGCAAATTGAAAATGGCCCGGTATCCGATATGGCAGAAAAAGTCTTAGCAGCACTAAAGATGGCTTGTGATGCGTCCATGCCAAGAAAGAGATCAAACCATAGAAGGAAAGAAAACTACTGGTGGAATGATAATATATCAGCCCTTAGAAGCGAATACTTGAGAAGTAGAAGAAATACCAAAGAAGCAGAGGCAGACCAGACTTCATATCTAAAAGGGAAATATATCACGAAGCCAGGAAAGGCCTACAAGAAGCCATTAGACGTAGTAAATCCGAGTGCTTTAAAGAACTATGCAACGAAGCCGATGCAAATCCCTGGGGTAACGCATATCGAGTTGTAATGTCAAAGCTAAAGGGGAAGAGGTCAGCCCAAATAACATGCCCTAACCTTATTAGAGAAATAGTATCAGTTCTATTCCCGGAAGGAGAACCGTACTCAGAGCCGTATTCAATCGTGCAACAAGGCGAGATAGAAGTGACAGAGGAGGAAATAATAAACCTCTGTGCAAGGATTGGCGATAACAAAGCACCAGGCCTTGACTTCATTCCGAATAGGGCTTTAAAGATCGCTCTAAAATCAAGACCAGAGATTTTTACCAGACTGTTCAGCAGAAGTCTCAGAGAGGGGAAATTCCCCGAGATCTGGAAGAAACAAAAACTAATTCTGATACCAAAACCAGGAAAAACATTAGGTGAACCACAATCATACCGACCAATCTGTCTACTCGACACCTTAGGCAAATGCTTGGAACGAATTGTCTATACGAGACTGTTAAAGGCAGTAGAAGAAACCTGTGGGCTATCGGATAGGCAATATGGATTTAGAAAGGCTAGATCAACAATTGATGCAGTGAATTTCGTAACTGAAACAGCTAAGAATGCAATCAATGGAAAAGGCAAGAATAGATATTACTGTGCCATAATTACACTAGACGTTAAAAATGCTTTTAATTCTGCGGGATGGAAACACATTATTTCCTCGTTAAGATCTCTTAATGTCCCCGACTACCTTATTGCAATAATAAAGGATTACTTCTCAAACAGAACACTGTGGTTCGAAACTGACAATGGTACGGAGTCGTATAATATTACATCAGGTGTCCCACAAGGATCAGTCCTAGGACCTGTGGAATATTATGTACAATGGCATATTTGACTTAAGAATCCCAGAAGAAGCGACCGTTGTAGGATTCGCAGACGACGTCGCAATCCTTGTCAGAGCACGTCACCTGGATGAAGTCCAGTTATATGCGAACGAATCAATTGCAATTATTAGAAATTGGATGAAAGATATGAATCTGAAACTTGCAGAGCATAAGACGGAGGCAGTGCTTATAAGCGGAAAGAGGAAGAGAGAGACTCTTTCATTTACTGTGGGGACAACTGAAATCAAATCGTCTGAATCTATTAAATACTTAGGTATAATGGTTGACGATCGCCTAAACTTTAAGAAACACATAGAATATACATGTGAGAAAGCAACAGCTGTATCAAATGCCTTAGCAAGAATGATGCCAAACATCGGTGGCCCACGACAGAGTAGAAGAATTTTAATTTCAAGGGTAAAGAACTCAGTTATTCTTTATGGAGCACCAATTTGGGAATGCGCAATATCTGAAGCATCTAGAAAAAACATTTCTGCAATACATAGAAGAAGCTGCCTAAGAGTATGTAGTGGTTACAGGACAATTTCTGCAGAAGCAGCAAATGTAGTAGCGGGCTTAATACCTGTGGACTTAGCAGCCAAAGAACTATCGGCTGTCTACGAAGAGAAATCTAGAAACCCACATATCCCAAAGGTGGAAATAAGCCGGATAGAAAGGGAGAAAACTATGAGGGAATGGCAGAGGAGATGGGAAAGTACAAGTAAGGGCCGATGGACCTTTCAGCTAATCCCAGACATCAATATATGGATAAATAGACGCCATGGTGAGCTGAACTACCATTTGACGCAATTCCTTACAGGACATGGTATCTATAGGAGCTATTTATACCGGTTTGGCCATGACAACTCACCAAGATGCCCGAAATGCCCAGATCTAGATGAAACAGTAGAACATGTCGTTTTTAATTGCCCACAATTCTCTGGACTACGAAGCAGGTTGGAATCGTGCATTGGCGAACAAATAAGGACAGACAATATAATAGAAGCAATTCTAAAATCAGAACATAACTGGTCATTGGTGAACACGTACATAACTTCAATAAATATAGCTCTGCGAGATGCAGAGATTATTCGCAAGGCCCAGAACGTGGCCTAGGAGACGAACTCTGAGAGTTAAGGAAGTTCAGCGTCAAAGCTGACCACCCCGCGAAGTAGTACCTGGTGGCAGTTCCGCGGAGTGTGGTGTTGACGATGGAGGTGGTTTTAGTCGGTAGGAATCCGACATACCCTTTATGGGACCTATGTAAGGTTTTCCTCCTCCACTATACAAAAAAAAAAAAAAAAAAAGCCTAGACTATAGACTAGACTATAGACTAGACTATATAGACTAGACTATAGACTAGACTATAGACTAGACTATAGACTAACTATAGACTAGACTATAGACTAGACATGAGACTAGACTATAGACTAGACTATAGGACTAGACCATGACTAGACTATAGACTAGGACTATGAGACTAGACTATAGGACTAGACTATAGACTAGACTATAGACTAGACTATAGACTAGACTATAGACTAGAACTATAGACTAGACTATAGACTAGACTATCAGACTAGACTTTAGACTTAGACTATAGACTAGGACTATAGGACTAGATATAGACTAGACTCATAGACTAGACTATAGACTAGACTATAGACTAGACTATAGACTAGATCTATAGACTAGACTATAGACTAGACTATAGACTAGACTATAGACTAGACTCATAGACTAGGACTATAGGACTAGACTATAGACAGCACTATAGACTAGGACTATAGACTAGACTATAGACTAGCTATAGACTAGACTATAGACTAGACTATAGACTAGACTATAGACTAGACTATAGACTAGACTATAGACTAGACTATAGACTAGACTATAGACTAGACTATAGACTAGACTATAGACTAGACTATAGACTAGACTATAGACTAGACTATAGACTAGACTATAGACTAGACTATAGACTAGACTAGACTAGACTATAGACTAGACAATAGACTAGACTGTAGACTAGACTATAGACTAGACTATAGACTTGACTATAGACTAGACTATAGACTAGACTATAGACTAGACTATAGACTAGACTATAGACTAGACTATAGACTAGACTATAGACTAGACTATAGACTAGACTATAGTCTAGACTATAGACTAGACTATAGACTAGACTATAGACTAGACTATAGACTAGACTATAGACTAGACTATAGACTAGACTATAGACTAGACTATAGACTAGACTATGCTATAGACTAGACTATACTATAGACTAGACTATGCTATAGACTAGACTATACTATAGACTAGACTATACTATAGACTAGACTATACCAAGACCCCGGTAAAGGGTCTCCTTTAAAAATTATGTTAACGCTTTTTTATTTTTTAAATTATGGAGATTAATTAATTCAATCCCACATTGAAAGCCATGTTCCGGAAATCACCCTGGCGTTCATATTAATCTACTGTTCAAAGTCCGTATATAGGACCTTTTCCGAAATTTTCGTTTTTTGAAACATAAGATTTGATGGTGGGTATGTAAGATTCGGTATAACCGAATATAACACTTTTCCTTTTTAATTATTTGAACCATATCAAAATTATCGCTAAAATATCTTTTTAGTACACTCTAAAATACAGTTACCGAAATATGCCAAACTATCGATAACGCTAAAATAACAATACCGAATTAAGGCAAAATACCGATAACGCTAAATTACCAATACCGAAAAAAGTCAAAATACCAATACCGCTTTTTTATTGCCGTTTTGAAACGGTTGCCGACCTTGTTAAAAACTCATAAATAAATTGTTGATAAATTTTTTTGCTTGTAGAAATGTTTGTAAAATTTTCCATTTATACAAAATGTTTATTTAGAAATTGCTTTAATTTCATGCAATTTACTTAATACTTTTGTTTAATATTGCAAAATTAACATAATAAAAATATACATATACATTATTAAATGTTAATTTCTAACAAATGAATAAATTAAATGCATTAATATTATCAAAATTATTTTGCCACAGTATGCAAACAAAAATATTCTGCACACCATCATCCTCGTCATCACCAGCTCTCACCGCATTGTTTAAATAAATACAAAATAATAATTGAAAAAGGATTAGTTGTTTGGTAACCACAGTAATAATAATGAAAATTAAATATTTTACAATAAATTAGCAGAGGCGTTTTGTATATTGTATTTATTTAAACAAAAATAATACAAATTATTGAAATATTTGTATTTTTAGGGCGTCTCTGGTTAAAAGTAAATTGTTGAAAAACAAACATTTTGTGGAGTTTTATTTGGCAATAATTGTAATTATTTATTAAGTAGAATGAATTTCAGTTCAAATACTCATACAAATAATAACTATTTGTGCATATGTAGTATTTTCACACAAATACATACATACATTTGTACGTTTAGATACTTGCCACATAAATACAATTTAAATGAGCTCAAATAACAATAATTACCGAACTACTAAGTATTTAAGTGTTTGTTTGTATAAGTGTGTGGGAAATTGAAATTTTTTTGCATTTCATTTTATAATTTTTAGTTAATTTACTAATAAGAGAATTGACCTTTTTTGTGATAACATTGTACTATTTTCTCCCTTTATACGGTTATCGGTTGGAGTGAATATTTTTAATACTAAATCTATAAAAAGTATTTATTTTATGGTCAGTTTGTTTGCAAAAACTTACAATTCGTTGAGTTGGAGGTTTTATTTATTTAATTTATATTTTATGCAATTTATTGTCTAGTTTATTAATTTCAGAATTTGTGTCATAGATTAAACTTAATCATTAATTTTATTTAATTATTTAAATTCGTAATACAGATTACACAAAAAATAATTAAAAATACAAATAGTTTTTTTTTTCTGTTGTTTGGTTATTTTTAAAGTAACTAAATTTTATAGTTATTCAGGCATTTTAGTTTAATCCATATTAATTGTTTTTTTGAAAATATGCAAAAAAAAAAAAATGGTTATATGTATGCGGTGTGAAAATTGAACACTTGTTATTCAATTAATTTTTAAATTGAAAAAAAAAAAAAAATTAATTACAATTGTTGCATAAAATTTTTAACAATTACTATTATAGCTTTCATGTTTTAGTTATCTTTTGCATGAATCCGGAGCAATGTATTCCACATTTAAATCCTGCTTCATTTTCAAAGAAATAAGATCTGGTGATGCCACACCAGATCTTATTTCGTGCCTATAGGGGATTTTTTTCTATAATGGAGTCTCTGAAATCTGTTTGGTCTAACTTCATTAAATATAAAATGTATTCCAAAGGTTATCAAATGCTAACAAAAAATTTAAGAAATGTTAACATCAAGAGTCATTAAGTTTGACCTTTGTAGAAAATCGAGAACTATATGGGCCACTAGAGACTGTCCCCAAAGAGGGGTATTATCGCCTTTATTATGGACACTGGTAATCGATAGTCTACTTGAAAAACTTAATGACTTAGGTTTCCGAACTTATGGTTATGCCGACGACCTTGTCATATCAATCGCAGTCTTCGACAATGTAACGATATCGGAGAGGATGCAACAGGTAATTAATGTTACAGCCAAATGGTGTGAGGAAAAACTAACTAACTATATGAGGGGGCCAAACATACATCGTGGCAGCAAAATACTGATGGTGATACTAAAGCAGGCATTTGTGGTCCTAACTTCCAGAAGGCAATCTCAATGGAAAAATATCCCTCAAACTTTTTGGCGGAAATCTACCCCATCTTCAACTGTGCCAAAGAGTGCGTGAGGAGAAGGTTAAGGAGTCTGAGAATTTACATAATGTCAGACAGCCAAGCAGTACTCAACCCTTTACTTTCGTATGAAGTTCGGGTGTTGTGATGGACTGTGTGTTCTCATTGAACGAACTGGGTAAAAACAACAAACTAACAATATGTTGGGTACCCGGCCATGAAGATCATTCTGGCAACGAACGGGCGGACTCCTTAGCAACTAGGGGTGCTCATCACCCACTTATCAGCCCTGAACCATTCTTTGGTATCCCACAAGGTTACGTCAAACAAAGATGCGTATCGTGGGTCGAATCGGAATTTGCTTGCCACTGGGAAGCAACAACAGGGCTTAGGGAGACCAAGGGGAAAATCTCAAAAGCTGTTATCGCTTAACAAAAGTGATCTCACAATACTAACGGGACTACTCACGGGATACTGTGATCTCAGATATCATCAATTCATCCTAGGAAACGCCATATCGAAGCTATGCATATTTTGTGGCTGTCAGGAGGAAATCTCAGAACACACATTGTCGAGAAAGAATCTTAGGTGCTGCAATACTATCACCGAAGGATATATTCAACCTAAAACCAATCAAACATGTTGTTTTCATACGTGAATTATACCTATTATGGCGAACCCATGGGCTGCACAAAAGATCCAAAATAGGATCGCAGTGCTTAGGGCTCTCTCTAATCTAATATAATTTAAGATTTCGTTTATCAAAACGAGACTCATCGCTGAACACAGTTTTGAAACAGAACACCGAGTCAGTATTGATGTCTGATTTTCAAAGTAAAATTTGCAAAATTTTATAGGATTTTTCAAGCGTCAATCAATTCATGATTATTTAATAATTATAAATGACATAAAGTAAGGCTTGTATAACAGTTAACTCTTTAAAAATCTATTGAAAGTTCGATATTGGATGGGGAAGAGCATTCAAATTGATTTCTCTTGCGAGAGAATATAAATCGAGCGAAATAATTTTTTAATATTACTTTTTTTCAATGAGTTGAAATAATAAATTTCACGAGAGATATTAAGAGATAAAAAAATTCGCTCACGAATCGAGTAAAAAATAATAGTTCGTGATTTTTTAATATTAGTAAACTAGGACTAATAGAATCTAAATTTTCCAATGGAATCTATGTGAAAACTTTATTGGCATGATGTCGAGTCATTAATGTTATTATATTGGATATACGGACTAAAAGGGGATTCTATTTATGTCATTCTTAAGCAAGAATAGGGACGTAATCTTACTGAGATTTTACAATATTTGAAAGATTTTTTGCACTTATAGTATTCGTTGTTTAAAATTCCTTTTAAATTTTACTTGGTCGCTTTAAATGCCTAAAGTATGTCGTGAAAAAGATCAAATTTAATTAATAGTATTTGCTCAGAATTATATAAATTACCTTATATGTTATACGAATTGAAAAATACATCTCACGCTTACCTGTAAAGAAAAAAAATTAAAACTTGTATATTAAAACTAAATTTCCAAATATTTAAATTACTTTCAAAAGAAAAAAATCAATAAATTTAAACAATAGAATTCTAGGTCGTAGTCACACAATTTCCAAAAAAAAAAACTACTTTAATTTCTTCTACAACTTCACACATTAAGATTTATCTCGATTTACATATTCACAACAATTTTTTAAACATTGCACGCCAACCATTTAAGGTGTTTGAAAATTAAAGTGTTGATTCAATTTCGAAAATAAAAGAAAACAACAACTTATGTATTGTTCATAGACCTCAAATAACATTAAGGATTTGTTATCGACACGGTTTCAAACATAAAATAAAAAACCTTTTAGTTAAAATAAAGAAAAGAAAAAATAAAGCATATAAAGAATGCAAATTTTCTTAAATGAACATGAACAAGATTTAAGCACTTGAGTTTACAAAGAAAAAAAAAACACACACAACAACAGCAACTGTAACAACAATACACCAAGGGGGGAAGGAGGGAGGTTTTAACAAAATCATTTAAAGCGCTGGAAGGGGTTAATTCACAATAAGAAGAACTAAAAGGCAGTGGAATTGAACACGACTACCTTTAATTAGTTAGAGCTTTACAAAGGTGCGAATAAACAACGACAACAGTAACAACAACAAATAGCAACGATGACAACAGCGAAATAGCAGCAGAAATAACATGGCAACAAAACATAAGTACATACCAACAATATACACAATACAACTATACATCTCTTAAATACTCGTACACTACACATCCAATTCGTACACATGGTGTACGGGTACTAATGTGTACAATTGTATCCGCTAAAACATACAAACACACACACAACACACTATTCTAAATATCTTTTACCCAGTGTTCAATGGAGTTTGTGTGTTTGTTGCATGTATGTATGAGTAATGAAAACTTTTCAGCGGATTTTCATTAGCTTTTTTGTTGTTGTTGCTGTTTTTAGTTTATTTTTCCTTTAGAACAAAGTTGCTTAAGTAAACAACAAGCGACAAATGCTTTAATTGGAGTTGGTGCCAAAGTTACGCGAGTACACTACATACTAGTAAATTTAACAGACAGACATGCAGATAGATGGGACAGTTGGACAGACATATAGTTCAACATTCGTACATTATTTGTTATCGTCGAAGTACTGAAATTATGTTCACACACTCTGACATTAGGAAGTTTGTATGTATTTGTGTAATTTTGTCGCGAGGTATTATTGATGAGAACTATTATTAACCCTTTTAGATACATTGTTCAATATATAGAACATTTTGCTTTCCCCTTTTAAAGTTATGCTTCAAAGGATGTAGGCCATTTAAACAGACATTTTTCACCAAAATTAATTAAATTGAGTTTTTCCAAGAAGGATGCTTCGAATTGGGGAGCTGGGGAAACTGTGGCATCTAAGTCGGTCCTAACCATAGGTTTATGGGCGAACATTTGTGTATTGTGCGGGACAAATTAATGCCGAAGTGCTTTACGTGAACTCCTGCCATGATTGGCCTATTTCACGGTGGTTTTTTTTCAACCACTGCGTGAGCTTCTATGACGACTCACCACCGTCCCATTGGTGGCAATTTCCGGTTCAGTATACGTGTACTTTGCTCAAGTGCTTGAGCTATATAATCTCTGTCCATTGCTGCTCCGTTACTTAACTTCCGAGATGCAAGAACATCACTTCAGTATACACCCACGCAGATGGGATGGCCTCTGTTCAGTCGAAAACTGCACCTGGAGACTTTATTCGGTAGACCGAGACACGAATCCAACAAATAACCCCAGGACTTTGTTCTTACTCACAGAGAACTCACTGTGGAAAATCTGGTATGAACAGAGTTTTCCCTGAACATACAAGGAAGGAAAATTTAATGGTATCACTTGTATGATACCTTTCATCCATCATCATTCAACCCAGCACACTTCTCATTCATCCGACACACTCATAGAGAACAACATACGACAACATATTTGTGTTTAAAAAAACAGCCACTACGTGGATCCCGAAGAAACCTCAACCAACTGACCAGCCAGGACCGTAGTACCGAATTATGTGGTTATCTGGTTCGACCCCATGTCAAATCAGTCCAAGGAAAGTCCAAGGAGTGAATTGAATTGGTAGCAATACACCAAGATGACCTAGCGGGACAATTGAATAAATGCACCGTGACGTGAGGATTTTGATGACAGCCAGTGGCGATTCCTTCACTGTAGCATTTGAGGAAACTGCACCAGACGGCTCTTAATTGTGCTAAAATGGTTCTCGAATGCCTGGATAATTATCTCTCTCAGTCCGAGATCGCATTAGGACTCCGTTGCATCTGTAGTTAATGACTTCAAGGACCGCCATTTGATGCAATTGAAATTTACAGTCTGTCGACGTACGATGACTTCTTGAATGTCGCTGCTAAAGTGTCGGATGTCCATCCAGATATGCCTGGGAAGGGGATCCTCCAGCAGAATCTGATGGTTGGGGTGTCTATGCAGATGGCATGTCAACAGAAACTGTCTAGTCAACAAACACATTATATTGTCTGACTGACAGTAACCTGGTCTCCTAATGTAAGTGATCCATACTCGGACAAAGATTGTATCAACCGAAAGCAAGATTATTATTATGTTTGGCTTAATTCCTTTTTTAATGTTAGGAGTAATTTTGTATACTACATTGTAGCCACCTAGCGGCCGGGTGAGACGACATGCTTATAATTTGATTTCTTTCTTTGATTTGATTTCTAACCTCAAATTTAGTTACACTGAAATCTTACGACTTTTATTTCAACTATTTCTAAAATATTGAAAAATTTCCAATTACCCCACTTTTTTTTCGCCAAATAAATTGAACGCATAGAATGGGTTCTTAAAAAAAGAAGAAGAAAAACAAACATTGACCGATTTTAATTTTTATTATCCACTTTTTAAAAGTCTATACATTTGAACTATTCGTTAAGTTTGAGTAATGAATAGCTTAGTTTGTAACTAAACTAAAAAAAGACTACAAGTATTTAGTACCAGAAAATTTTTGTTAGATAATAAATGTTGAAAACCTCGGTTTAATGTTATGGCATGTCATTGTCATGTTGTGTTGATTACAATTAACCAAACTAGCTAGCTAACTAACTAACCAACCAATGAACCAACTTAACTTCTAAACAACCAACACAAATAAACTGTAAAATGTTCAGATTTAGTTTTTTTTACATTTTTTATTTTATTTAATTTAATTTCTTCTTTGCTTGTTACATATCTACAACTACTGCGAATGTGTGAAACTCGTAAAGATGACAAAGTAGTAAGTGTAAGTGTTGTCGCTGTTGCATGCCACATACATCATACAAGTCCTTTTATGTCTTTTTATTGGGTTTTAAATTTCTCTGGTTTTGTCTTGTTTTGGTTGGGAAAACGTTGTGAAAAACAACAAATAAAACGTTGACTAGTTAAAGGTAAAACAATACTTGCTAATCACACAAAAAAGCGCTATTTCTTTTTATTTAATTTTTTTTGTTTCCATTGCGGTAGTTAAACTTCAAACGTTGTAAAGGTGACACTATCCCTTAAAAGGTTTTGCCAATAGTGTTCCTTTTTTATAACCTTTCTTTATGTGGAAAAACACTAGAAACGAATTTGGGTATATCTAAGTGGTATAGCTGTTGTTGGTGAGTAATTAAAGGACAGTTTAGTTTAGTCTATTTCAGAAGTTTAAAAAACATTATTTGTCAAAAAAAAGTAAAGAAGATATAAAGAAATCTTTAATTGAAAGTCGACTGGTCAATGCAACCCCTCTCCAATTAAGAAAATAGTGAAAATCTGTGATCACTCATGTTTCCCACTAAAAATCGATTTTTATATGATAAATCTTAAATCGGCTGTAGTTTCTTAAATAACGCTCCAATTGAGAAAATAGTGAAAATCTGTGATCAATGATATTTCCCACTAAAAATCGATTTTTATATGAAAAACCTAATATCGGCTGAAGTTTCTTAAATAACGCTCCAATTGAGAAAATAGTGAAAATCTGTGATCACTCATATTTTAAATCTTAAATCGGCTGTAGTTTCTTATATAACGCTCTAATTGAGAAAATAGTGAAAATCTGTGATCACTCATGTTTCCCACTAAAAATCGATTTTTATATGATAAATCTTAAATCGGCTATAGTTTCTTAAATAACGCTCCAATTGAGAAAATAGTGAAAATCTGTGATCACTCATATTCCCACTGAAAATAGATTTTTATATGATAAATCTTAAATCGACTGTAATTTCTTAAATAACGCTCCAATTGAGAAAATAGTGAAAATCTGTGTCACTCATATTTCCCACTAAAAATCGATTTTTATATGAAAAACCTAAAATCGGCTGTAGTTTCTTAAATAACGCTCCAATTAAATAAATAGTGAAAATCTGTGATCACTCATATTTCCCACTAAAAATCGATTTTTATATGATAAATCTTAAATCAGCTGTAGTTTCTTAAATAACGCTCCAATTGAGAAAATAGTGAAAATCTGTGATCACTCATATTTCCCACTAAAGATCGATTTTTATATGATAAATCTTAAATCGGCTGTAGTTTCTCAAATAACGCTCCAATTAAAGAAATAATGAAAATCTGTGATCACTCATATTTCCCACTAAAAATCGATTTTTATATGATAAATCTTAAATCAGCTGTAGTTTCTTAAATAACGCTCCAATTGAGAAAATAGTGAAAATCTGTGATCACTCATATTTCCCACTAAAAATCGATTTTTATATGATAAATCTTAAATCGGCTGTAGTTTCTCAAATAACGCTCCAATTAAAGAAATAATGAAAATCTGTGATCACTCATATTTCCCACTAAAAATCGATTTTATATGATAAATCTTAAATCAGCTGTAGTTTCTTAAATAACGCTCCAATTGAGAAAATAGTGAAAATCTGTGATCACTCATATTTCCCACTAAAAATCGATTTTTATATGAAAAATCTAAAATCGGCTGTAGTTTCTTAAATAACGCTCCAATTAAATAAATAGTGAAAATCTGTGATCACTCATATTTCCCACTAAAAATCGATTTTTATATGAAAAACCTAAAATCGGCTGTAGTTTCTTAAATAACGCTCCAATTAAATAAATAGTGAAAATCTGTGATCACTCATATTTCCCACTAAAAATCGATTTTTATATGATAAATCTTAAATCAGCTGTAGTTTCTTAAATAACGCTCCAATTGAGAAAATAGTGAAAATCTGTGATCACTCATATTTCCCACTAAAGATCGATTTTTATATGATAAATCTTAAATCGGCTGTAGTTTCTCAAATAACGCTCCAATTAAAGAAATAATGAAAATCTGTGATCACTCATATTTCCCACTAAAAATCGATTTTTATATGATAAATCTTAAATCAGCTGTAGTTTCTTAAATAACGCTCCAATTGAGAAAATAGTGAAAATCTGTGATCACTCATATTTCCCACTAAAAATCGATTTTTATATGATAAATCTTAAATCGGCTGTAGTTTCTCAAATAACGCTCCAATTAAAGAAATAATGAAAATCTGTGATCACTCATATTTCCCACTAAAAATCGATTTTATATGATAAATCTTAAATCAGCTGTAGTTTCTTAAATAACGCTCCAATTGAGAAAATAGTGAAAATCTGTGATCACTCATATTTCCCACTAAAAATCGATTTTTATATGAAAAATCTAAAATCGGCTGTAGTTTCTTAAATAACGCTCCAATTAAGAAAATAACGAAAATCTGTGATCACTCATATTTTCCACTAAAAATCGATTTTTATATGATAAATCTTAAATCGGCTGTAGTTTCTAAAATAACGCCCCAATTGAGAAAATAGTGAAAATCTGTGATCACTCATATTCCCACTAAAAATCGATTTTTATATGATAAATCTTAAATCGACTGTAATTTCTTAAATAACGCTCCAATTGAGAAAATAGTGAAAATCTGTGTCACTCATATTTCCCACTAAAAATCGATTTTTATACGAAAAATCTAAAATCGGCTGTAGTTTCTTAAATGACGCTCCAATTAAGAAAATAACGAAAATCTGTGATCACTCATATTTTCCACTAAAAATCGATTTTTATATGATAAATCTTAAATCGGCTGTAATTTCTTAAATAACGCTCCAATTAAGAAAATAACGAAAGTCTGTGATCACTCATATTTCCCACTAAAAATCGATTTTTATATGATAAATCTTAAATCAGCTGTAGTTTCTTAAATAACGCTCCAATTGAGAAAATAGTGAAAATCTGTGATCACTCATATTTCCCACTAAAAATCGATTTTTATATGATAAATCTTAAATCGGCTGTAGTTTCTCAAATAACGCTCCAATTAAAGAAATAATGAAAATCTGTGATCACTCATATTTCCCACTAAAAATGGATTTTTATATGATAAATCTTAAATCAGCTGTAGTTTCTTAAATAACGCTCCAATTGAGAAAATAGTGAAAATCTGTGATCACTCATATTTCCCACTAAAAATCGATTTTTATATGAAAAATCTTAAATCGGCTGTAGTTTCTTAAATAACGCTCCAATTGAGAAAATAGTGAAAATCTGTGATCACTCATATTTCCCACTAAAAATCGATTTTTATATGAAAAATCTAAAATCGGCTGTAGTTTCTTAAATAACGCTCCAATTGAGAAAATAGTGAAAATCTGTGATCACTCATATTTCCCACTAAAAATCGATTTTTATATGATAAATTTTAAATCGGCTGTAGTTTCTTAAATAACGCTCCAATTAAGAAAATAACGAAAATCTGTGATCACTCATATTTTCCACTAAAAATCGATTTTTATATGAAAAATCTTAAATCGGCTGTAGTTTCTTAAATAACGCTCTAATTGAGAAAATAGTGAAAATCTGTGATCACTCATATTTCCCACTAAAAATCGATTTTTATATGATAAATCTTAAATCGGCTGTAGTTTCTTAAATAACGCCCCAATTGAGAAAATAGTGAAAATCTGTGATCACTCATATTCCCACTAAAAATCGATTTTTATATGATAAATCTTAAATCAGCTGTAGTTTCTTAAATAACGCTCCAATTGAGAAAATAGTGAAAATCTGTGATCACTCATATTTCCCACTAAAAATCGATTTTTATATGATAAATCTTAAATCGGCTGTAGTTTCTTAAATAACGCCCCAATTGAGAAAATAGTGAAAATCTGTGATCACTCATATTCCCACTAAAAATCGATTTTTATATGATAAATCTTAAATCAGCTGTAGTTTCTTAAATAACGCTCCAATTGAGAAAATAGTGAAAATCTGTGATCACTCATATTCCCACTAAAAATCGATTTTTATATGATAAATCTTAAATCGACTGTAATTTCTTAAATAACGCTCCAATTGAGAAAATAGTGAAAATCTGTGTCGCTCATATTTCCCACTAAAAATCGATTTTTATATGATAAATCTTAAATCGGCTGTAGTTTCTCAAATAACGCTCCAATTAAAGAAATAATGAAAATCTGTGATCACTCATATTTTCCACTAAAAATCGATTTTTATATGAAAAATCTTAAATCGGCTGTAGTTTCTTAAATAACGCTCTAATTGAGAAAATAGTGAAAATCTGTGATCACTCATATTTCCCACTAAAAATCGATTTTTATGTGATAAATCTTAAATCGGCTGTAGTTTCTTAAATAACGCCCCAATTGAGAAAATAGTGAAAATCTGTGATCACTCATATTCCCACTAAAAATCGATTTTTATATGATAAATCTTAAATCAGCTGTAGTTTCTTAAATAACGCTCCAATTGAGAAAATAGTGAAAATCTGTGATCACTCATATTTCCCACTAAAAATCGATTTTTATATGATAAATCTTAAATCGGCTGTAGTTTCTTAAATAACGCTTCAATTGAGAAAATAGTGAAAATCTGTGATCACTCATATTTCCTACCAAAAATCGATTTTTGTATGGAAAACCTAAAATCGGCTGTAGTTTCTTAAATAACGCTCCAATTGAGAAAATAGTGCAAATGTGTGATCACTCATATTTCCCACTAAAAATCGATTTTTGTATGGAAAAATTAAAATCGGCTGTAGTTCCTTAAATAACGCTCCAATTGAGAAAATAGTGAAAATCTATGATCACTCATATTTCCTACCAAAAATCGATTTTTGTATGGAAAACCTAAAATCGGCTGTAGTTTCTTAAATAACCCTCCAATTGAGAAAATAGTGAAAATCTGTGATCACTCATATTTCCCACTAAAAATCGATTTTTATATGATAAATCTTAAATCAGCTGTAGTTTCTTAAATAACGCTCCAATTGAGAAAATAGTGAAAATCTGTGATCACTCATATTTCCCACTAAAAATCGATTTTTATATGATAAATTTTAAATCGGCTCTAGTTTCTTAAATAACGCTCCAATTAAGAAAATAACGAAAATCTGTGATCACTCATATTTTCCACTAAAAATCGATTTTTATATGAAAAATCTTAAATCGGCTGTAGTTTCTTAAATAACGCTCTAATTGAGAAAATAGTGAAAATCTGTGATCACTCATATTTCCCACTAAAAATCGATTTTTATATGATAAATCTTAAATCAGCTGTAGTTTCTTAAATAACGCTCCAATTGAGAAAATAGTGAAAATCTGTGATCACTCATATTTCCCACTAAAAATCGATTTTTATATGATAAATCTTAAATCGGCTGTAGTTTCTTAAATAACGCTCCAATTGAGAAAATAGTGAAAATCTGTGATCACTCATATTTCCCACTAAAAATCGATTTTTATATGAAAAATCTAAAATCGGCTGTAGTTTCTTAAATAACGCTCCAATTGAGAAAATAGTGAAAATCTGTGATCACTCATATTTCCCACTAAAAATCGATTTTTATATGATAAATCTTAAATCGGCTGTAGTTTCTTAAATAACGCTCCAATTGAGAAAATAGTGAAAATCTGTGATCACTCATATTTCCCACTAAAAATCGATTTTTATATGAAAAATCTAAAATCGGCTGTAGTTTCTTAAATAACGCTCCAATTGAGAAAATAGTGAAAATCTGTGATCACTCATATTTCCCACTAAAAATCGATTTTTATATGAAAAATCTAAAATCGGCTGTAGTTCAAAACGGAGTCTCTTTGATTCTACTTGACAGTTCGCGTGTAGTGAACTACCACGTAAACCAACCATGAAAAATCTAAAATCGGCTGTAGTTTCTTAAATAACGCTCTAATTGAGAAAATAGTGAAATTCTGTGGTCACTCATATTTCCCACTAAAAATCGATTTTTATATGATAAATCTTAAATCGCCTGTAGTTTCTTAAATAACGCTCCAATTGAGATAATAGTGAAAATCTGTGATCACTCATATTTCCCACTAAAAATCGATTTTTATATTAAAAATCTAAAATCGGCTGTAGTTTCTTAAATAACGCTCTAATTGAGAAAATAGTGAAAATCTGTGATCACTCATATTTCCCACTAAAAATCGATTTTTATATGATAAATCTAAAATCGGCTGTAGTTTCTTAAATAACGCTCCAATTGAGAAAATAATGAAAATCTGTGATCACTCATATTTCCCACTAAAAATCGATTTTTATATGAAAAATCTAAAATCGGCTGTAGTTTCTTAAATAACGCTCTAATTGAGAAAATAGTGAAAATCTGTGATCACTCATATTTCCCACTAAAAATCGATTTTTATATGATAAATCTAAAATCGGCTGTAGTTTCTTAAATAACGCTCCAATTGAGAAAATAGTGAAAATCTGTGATCACTCATATTTCCCACTAAATATAGATTTTTATATAAAAAATCTAAAATCGGCTGTAGTTTCTTAAATAACGCTCTAATTGAGAAAATAGTGAAAATCTGTGATCACTCATATTTCCCACTAAAAATCGATTTTTATATGAAAAATCTAAAATCGGCTGTAGTTTCTTAAATAACGCTCTAATTGAGAAAATAGTGAAAATCTGTGATCACTCATATTTCGCACTAAAAATCGATTTTTATATGATAAATCTAAAATCGGCTGTAGTTTCTTAAATAACGCTCCAATTGAGAAAATAGTGAAAATCTGTGATCACTCATATTTCCCACTAAATATAGATTTTTATATGAAAAATCTAAAATCGGCTGTAGTTTCTTAAATAACGCTCTAATTGAGAAAATAGTGAAAATCTGTGATCACTCATATTTCCCACTAAAAATCGATTTTTATATGATAAATCTAAAATCGGCTGTAGTTTCTTAAATAACGCTCCAATTGAGAAAATAGTGAAAATCTGTGATCACTCATATTTCTCACTAAAAATCGATTTTTATATGAAAAATCTAAAATCGGCTGTAGTTTCTTAAATAACGCTCTAATTGAGAAAATAGGGAAAATCTGTGATCACTCATATTTCTCACTAAAAATCGTTTTTTATATGATAAATCTAAAATCGGCTGTAGTTTCTTAAATAACGCTCCAATTGAGATAATAGTGAAAATCTGTGATCACTCATATTTCCCACTAAAAATCGATTTTTATATGAAAAATCTTAAATCGGCTGTAGTTTCTTAAATAGCGCTCAAATTGAGAAAAGAGTGAAAATCTGTGATCACTCATATTTCCCACTAAAAATCGATTTTTATATGAAAAATCTAAAATTGGCTGTAGTTTCTTAAATAACGCTCTAATTGAGAAAAGAGTGAAAATCTGTGATCACTCATATTTCCCACTAAAAATCGATTTTTATATGAAAAATCTAAAATCGGCTGTAGTTTCTTAAATAACGCTCTAATTAAGGATGCCAATCGGGACTGGTTTTTAGAAATCCCGGGATTCGGGATTTCTAAATCCCGAAAAATATAAAAAAAATTCAAAAAATCTTAATAATTTACTGACAAAAATAAAATGTTTTATTTCAAATTGCAATATGAATACTCTTAGTAGGTGTTTACTTTCCAATAAGCATTTTGTGAAAAGAAAAACAAATTAATTCAAAGTACATACTTAGAATAAAAATCTTTCCATCCCAGGCACTGAATAGTAGAATAAAGACCTAAAATAATACCCATGATATCCAAATTTACAATGGTTTCCAAATAATATTTAAATAGTATGTGTAATGGGGATCCATACGAGGCTACATAGAGCACCTGTACTGCACCTATATCTCCTCCACCTTATATTCCGTGTTCACTAACCAAGGGAATTATCTTCTCGCCATCTTATTGACAGGTTGACTTCCATTATAGATATCCGATAGTATCAATGCCTATTTATTGCCCTTTTTATACCCTTAGTAGGGATGGTATATTGGGTTTCTCCGGAGTAGTGCTTTTGTTTTATACTGTCCTAAAATACGCTGATGAAATTTGAAATGATCGGGCTTTTGATCCGAGCCCCCATATAAAACACAGCTTTAAAAAAGAATTAGTGTCCACAATTCGCTTAAAAAGAGAACTGTCGCAATGAAAATCAGCATAAAACATTTTTTGTAATCGTAAATTCGCCCTCCAAATTTTATGAGGATCGACTCATATGATGGCGTCCTTCCCCCAAGCATATTTCAGAAAAATAATTTTTTAACAATAAAGTGCTAGAATATATCGGAGGCGAGGTATACATTTATTATGAAAACTAAATTACATATTACTCTCATAACTGGTGTATGGGGTTATATGGTCGGCCTCGCCCGCCTATAATTTCGTACTTGTTATTTTTATATATCCGATAGTATCTATGCCTATTTAGTATAGCAATGAAATTTGATATTAGTAAATCCCTGACGAGCCAAAACCTCTCTACCAAATTTTATGTGGGTCGGTTCATAATTGACCCTACCCCTATATAAGGTCCCGTTAAAAAAATGACTTTAACGCTCATTACTGGCTTAAAAAGTATAGCGATGAAATTCGATACACATATGTTTCATGCGAGTCAAAATCTCTCTACCAAGTTTTATGTGTTTCGGTCCATAATTGACCCTACCCCTACATAAGGTCCCATCCAGATAAATACTTTAACGCTCATTACTGGCTTACAAGTACGAGTATAGAGATGAAATTTGAGATAAGTAAATTTCTTACTCGCCAAAAGCTAAGAAACTTTTATAGGAACGTAAATCTTCCTACCGGAAAGTGTATGAACCAAAATTGGTTTAAAAAAATTATGAAAAATTTTATAAAAACGGTCAATGATTCACCCTACCTCTCATATAAGATCCTATCAGTAAATTTGATGAGTAATATCACCCTGATGTTTATAGAAAAGCATATTCGGCATAGCCGAATATAGCACTCTTACTTTTTTTTTTTTGATATTTCAGCTTGTAAGTTAGTAGAGTCATCTTAAGTCCAAAAACTTTTAAACTTCTCTTATTTAGTACTTTATAATGTATAAAATAGCGGAAAAATACTTAAAAATTCGGGATTTTAAAATCCCGAAATTTCCCGGGATTTCATTTTTTAAAATCCCGGTTTTCGGTACTTTCAAATCCCGAAAATCCCGGGATTTTCGGGAATCGGGAATTCCCGTTTGGCATCCCTAGCTCTAATTGAGAAAAGAGTGAAAATCTGTGATCACTCATATTTCCCACTAAAAATCGATTTTTATATGATAAATCTAAAATCGGCTGTAGTTTCTTAAATAACGCTCCAATTGAGAAAATAGTGAAAATCTGTGATCACTCATATTTCCCACTAAATATAGATTTTTATATGAAAAATCTAAAATCGGCTGTAGTTTCTTAAATAACGCTCTAATTGAGAAAATAGTGAAAATCTGTGATCACTCATATTTCCCACTAAAAATCGATTTTTATATGATAAATCTTAAATCGGCTGTAGTTTCTTAAATAACGCTCCAATTGAGAAAATAGTGAAAATCTGTGATCACTCATATTTCCCACTAAAAATCGATTTTTATATGAAAAATCTAAAATCGGCTGTAGTTTCTTAAATAACGCTCTAATTGAGAAAATAGTGAAAATCTGTGATCACTCATATTTCCCACTAAAAATCGATTTTTATATGATAAATCTTAAATCGGCTGTAGTTTCTTAAATAACGCTCCAATTGAGAAAATAGTGAAAATCTGTGATCACTCATATTTCCCACTAAAAATCGATTTTTATATGAAAAATCTAAAATCGGCTGTAGTTTCTTAAATAACGCTCTAATTGAGAAAAGAGTGAAAATCTGTGATCACTCATATTTCCCACTAAAAATCGATTTTTATATGATAAATCTTAAATCGGCTGTAGTTTCTTAAATAACGCTCCAATTGAGAAAATAGTGAAAATCTGTGATCGTTTTTTATATGAAAAATCTAAAATCGGCTGTAGTTTCTTAAATAACGCTCTAATTGAGAAAATAGTGAAAATCTGTGATCACTCATATTTCTCACTAAAAATCGTTTTTTATATGATAAATCTAAAATCGGCTGTAGTTTCTTAAATAACGCTCTAATTGAGAAAATAGTGAAAATCTGTGATCACTCATATTTCTCACTAAAAATCGTTTTTATATGATAAATCTAAAATCGGCTGTAGTTTCTTAAATAACGCTCCAATTGAGATAATAGTGAAAATCTGTGATCACTCATATTTCCCACTAAAAATCGATTTTTATATGAAAAATCTTAAATCGGCTGTAGTTTCTTAAATAGCGCTCAAATTGAGAAAAGAGTGAAAATCTGTGATCACTCATATTTCCCACTAAAAATCGATTTTTATATGATAAATCTTAAATCGGCTGTAGTTTCTTAAATAACGCTCCAATTGAGAAAATAGTGAAAATCTGTGATCACTCATATTTCCCACTAAAAATCGATTTTTATATGATAAATCTTAAATCGGCTGTAGTTTCTTAAATAACGCTCCAATTGAGAAAATAGTGAAAATCTGTGATCACTCATATTTCCCACTAAATATAGATTTTTATATGAAAAATCTAAAATCGGCTGTAGTTTCTTAAATAACGCTCTAATTGAGAAAATAGTGAAAATCTGTGATCACTCATATTTCCCACTAAAAATCGATTTTTATATGATAAATCTTAAATCGGCTGTAGTTTCTTAAATAACGCTCCAATTGAGAAAATAGTGAAAATCTGTGATCACTCATATTTCCCACTAAAAATCGATTTTTATATGAAAAATCTAAAATCGGCTGTAGTTTCTTAAATAACGCTCTAATTGAGAAAATAGTGAAAATCTGTGATCACTCATATTTCCCACTAAAAATCGATTTTTATATGATAAATCTTAAATCGGCTGTAGTTTCTTAAATAACGCTCCAATTGAGAAAATAGTGAAAATCTGTGATCACTCATATTTCCCACTAAAAATCGATTTTTATATGAAAAATCTAAAATCGGCTGTAGTTTCTTAAATAACGCTCTAATTGAGAAAAGAGTGAAAATCTGTGATCACTCATATTTCCCACTAAAAATCGATTTTTATATGATAAATCTTAAATCGGCTGTAGTTTCTTAAATAACGCTCCAATTGAGAAAATAGTGAAAATCTGTGATCGTTTTTTATATGAAAAATCTAAAATCGGCTGTAGTTTCTTAAATAACGCTCTAATTGAGAAAATAGTGAAAATCTGTGATCACTCATATTTCTCACTAAAAATCGTTTTTTATATGATAAATCTAAAATCGGCTGTAGTTTCTTAAATAACGCTCCAATTGAGATAATAGTGAAAATCTGTGATCACTCATATTTCCCACTAAAAATCGATTTTTATATGAAAAATCTTAAATCGGCTGTAGTTTCTTAAATAGCGCTCAAATTGAGAAAAGAGTGAAAATCTGTGATCACTCATATTTCCCACTAAAAATCGATTTTTATATGAAAAATCTAAAATCGGCTGTAGTTTCTTAAGTAACGCTCTAATTGAGAAAAGAGTGAAAATCTGTGATCACTCATATTTCCCACTAAAAATCGATTTTTATATGATAAATCTTAAATCGGCTGTAGTTTCTTAAATAACGCTCCAATTGAGAAAATAGTGAAAATCTGTGATCACTCATATTTTCCACTAAAAATCGATTTTTGTATGAAAAACCTAAAATCGGCTGTAGTTTCTTAAATAACGCTCCAATTGAGAAAATAGTGAAAATCTGTGATCACTCATATTTCCCACTAAAAATCGATTTTTGTATGAAAAACCTAAAATCGGCTGTGGTTTCTTAAATAACGCTCCAATTGAGAAAATAGTGAAAATCTGTGATCACTCATATTTCCCACTAAAAATCGATTTTTATATGAAAAATCTTAAATCTGCTGTAGTTTCTTAAATAGCGCTCAAATTGAGAAAAGAGTGAAAATCTGTGATCACTCATATTTCCCACTAAAAATCGATTTTTATATGAAAAATCTAAAATCGGCTGTAGTTTCTTAAATAACGCTCTAATTGAGAAAAGAGTGAAAATCTGTGATCACTCATATTTCCCACTAAAAATCGATTTTTATATGATAAATCTTAAATCGGCTGTAGTTTCTTAAATAACGCTCCAATTGAGAAAATAGTGAAAATCTGTGATCACTCATATTTCCCACTAAAAATCGATTTTTATATGAAAAATCTAAAATCGGCTGTAGTTTCTTAAATAACGCTCCAATTGAGAAAATAGTGAAAATCTGAGATCATGTGTTTTTATATGAGAAACCTAAAATCGGCCGTAGTTTCTTAAATAACGCTGAGATTGAGAAAGTTGATCAATTCAATTGTGTTATCAGATTGAAATAATATTTCCAAGAATAATCCGCAATTTTTAAACGACCCTGCTAGCTGTTGTGTTAATTGTGTGTGTAATCAAACTTATACCCATCTCTTAAGTTTTAATGACAATAGACAAGAGTTTTAAGTGATATTTTCTTTCGTTCAAAGAATTTCAATTTGAAAATAAAAATGCCAAAATATTAAGTGGCGTTTTCTTTGAAAATGTGTTATTCTCTCGTAAAATAAAAAACTAAATTTTCAGCGAAAGAGTTGAAAACTTAAAGTGACAAATTTTGAAAAAATTAATTAACAAAAAAAGCATTTGGCAAAATTCTCAAAAAATAAATTTTCTATTTTTAATATTTTTATTTCCTCTCCCAGAAAACTAGCGATACCGTAAATACACATGTACAACACAAACAACCACTTCCCAAAACTATTGAAAAAAGAGATTACCATTAATATGTTTTCAGATTTGAATTACCGGCGCTTTCTAAGAAGGAGCACATTAAATCCATCACACAGAAAGAGTGAAGCACTACAATAAATTTCCCGAATCATACTATAAAACAACAATTCAGACGAATGGACATAAGCGCATTAAACATTTCTACAAAACTGTCAAATTTGACATTTGGTGGCGACAATGAGTACGATTTTATATTTGTTTTACTCTACACAGTTGCAATACAGCACACAAACTGCAGCTACAGCAGCACTTTAAGAGCACTTACCGTTTAACAGATTAGTCAAGATTTTGTTTATTTTAAGTTGATGTGCTTTGCTGTGCTGTTTGTAGTGAAACATAAAAAAAACATTTAATTTTTTGTTCCAAAGTGTGTAACACACTTAAGAGTTAAGATATTTTTTTCTGAATTTCAGTCATTAGTTATAGTGTGACGTTTAATGGAATGAATAAGCAAATGAGAAAAAATAAGATACAAACATATGTAGTAAAATAAAGTAAAATAATGAATTTTCCACGAAAAGTGAGAGTTTAGATAGTTGTAGTGATAGTTTTAATATGAACACTTTTCAAGTGTTCATTTGTATGAATTTCAAAAGAACAACACTTAATGGCGCAAAAAATAGAAGAAAAAATATAAAAAAAAATATATCCAAGTTTATTTTTCGTAATATATAAAAAAAATATATCCAAGTTTATTTTTCGTAATTGCAGTTTGTATTTGCTTTTTCATATACTAGAGATTAAATGTACAGTTTAACCCTATAGAGTCACACTAGATCATTAATAATAAATCTTTAGTTAGGTTAAAACTATGTAGGTCTTAACATTAACTAATATCAAGAAAATATATATATTTGATTTTGTGTATATTTTTATCTATTTGTAAGGGGTTTTAGGTTATAAAATTGATCTTGGTAGTCCATCTATGCGGTTAGGCAGAGACAGTGGTGGTGGTGCCATTGTAAATGTTTGATCGAAACTCTCTCTACTGAGTCAACTCAGTTTTAACTCCTGATGCCCAGTGTTGCCAATTTAACGTTTCTCCCGTCAAATCTGACATTTTTGAAATGGCAATTGCGGGAAAAAATGCGTTTCAGCGGTTAGCGGGAAATATGGCGATTTTAAAACAGCATTTGTTTCTGTAGATTAGACTATAGAATATTAATTCCAGTAAGTAGTATAGTGTATATTCTAGTCTATAGTCTAGTCTATAGTCTAGTCTGTAGTCTAGTATATAGTCTAGTCTGTAGTCTAGTATATAGTCTAGTATATAGTCTAGTCTATAGTCTAGTCTATAGTCTAGTCTATAGTCTAGTCTATAGTCTAGTCTATAGTCTAGTCTATAGTCTAGTCTATAGTCTAGTCTATAGTCTAGTCTATAGCCTAGTCTATAGTCTAGTCTATAGTCTAGTCTATAGTCTAGTCTATAGTCTAGTCTATAGTCTAGTCTATAGTCTAGTCTATAGTCTAGTCTATAGTCTAGTCTATAGTCTAGTCTATAGTCTAGTCTATAGTCTAGTCTATGTCTAGTCTATAGTCTAGTCTATAGTCTAGTCTATAGTCTAGTCTATAGTCTAGTCTATAGTCTAGTCTATAGTCTAGTCTATAGTCTAGTCTATAGTCTAGTCTATAGTCTAGTCTATAGTCTAGTCTATAGTCTAGTCTATAGTCTAGTCTATAGTCTAGTCTATAGTCTAGTCTATAGTCTAGTCTATAGTCTAGTCTATAGTCTAGTCTATAGTCTAGTCTATAGTCTAGTCTATAGTCTAGTCTATAGTCTAGTCTATAGTCTAGTCTATAGTCTAGTCTATAGTCTAGTCTATAGTCTATCTATAGTCTAGTCTATAGTCTAGTCTATAGTCTAGTCTATAGTCTAGTCTATAGTCTAGTCTATAGTCTAGTCTATAGTCTAGTCTATAGTCTAGTCTATAGTCTAGTCTATAGTCTAGTCTATAGTCTAGTCTATAGTCTAGTCTATAGTCTATAGTCTAGTCTATAGTCTAGTCTATAGTCTAGTCTATAGTCTAGTCTATAGTCTAGTCTATAGTCTAGTCTAGTCTAGTCTATAGTCTAGTCTATAGTCTAGTCTATAGTCTAGTCTATAGTCTAGTCTATAGTCTAGTCTATAGCTAGTCTATAGTCTAGTCTATAGTCTAGTCTATAGTCTAGTCTATAGTCTAGTCTATAGTCTAGTCTATAGTCTAGTCTATAGTCTAGTCTATAGTCTAGTCTATAGTCTAGTCTATAGTCTAGTCTATAGTCTAGTCTATAGTCTAGTCTATAGTCTAGTCTATAGTCTAGTCTATAGTCTAGTCTATAGTCTAGTCTATAGTCCTAGTCTATAGTCTAGTCTATAGTCTAGTCTATAGTCTAGTCTATAGTCTAGTCTATAGTCTAGTCTATAGTCTAGTCTATAGTCTAGTCTATAGTCTAGTCTATAGTCTAGTCTATAGTCTAGTCTATAGTCTAGTCTATAGTCTAGTCTATAGTCTAGTCTATAGTCTAGTCTATAGTCTAGTCTATAGTCTAGTCTATAGTCTAGTCTATAGTCTAGTCTATAGTCTAGTCTATAGTCTAGTCTATAGTCTAGTCTATAGTCTAGTCTATAGTTAGTCTATAGTCTAGTCTATAGTCTAGTCTATAGTCTAGTCTATAGTCTAGTCTATAGTCTAGTCTATAGTCTAGTCTATCTAGTCTATAGTCTAGTCTATAGTCTAGTCTATAGTCTAGTCTATAGTCTAGTCTATAGTCTAGTCTATAGTCTAGTCTATAGTCTAGTCTATAGTCTAGTCTATAGTCTAGTCTATAGTCTAGTCTATAGTCTAGTCTATAGTCTAGTCTATAGTCTAGTCTATAGTCTAGTCTATAGTCTAGTCTATAGTCTAGTCTATAGTCTAGTCTATAGTCTAGTCTATAGTCTAGTCTATAGTCTAGTCTATAGTCTAGTATAGTCTAGTCTATAGTGTAGTCTATAGTCTAGTCTATAGTCTAGTCTATAGTAGTCTAGTCTATAGTCTAGTCTATAGTCTAGTCTATAGTAGTCTAGTCTATAGTCTAGTCTATAGTCTAGTCTATAGTCTAGTCTATAGTCTAGTCTAGTCTAGTCTATGAAACTGTAATGTAGGATTGTTTAAGTGAGAGGAGTTTAATGTGAATGTGATTAAAAGGTACTATTTTGTATGTTACCCGTTTTTAATCCTTTTTGGAAAGGACTGTGTGAAAGCCAAAACACAACAAAAAAATTTATATTTTAACCCGAATTTTTCCCCTTTTGTACCTTTTCTGGTCAATGTTTCGAAAAAGAAATATTATTATTAAATGGTACCATCAATTATATTCAAAATCGGTACATCCAGTTTAGACAATAATTGTAATCAATGTTCCGGAGGGGTGTAATATTTGGAATTACGAAGCTCCCAAGATGTTCTGATATAATGTTGATGAAAGCGTAATAATGACAGAGAAATTATTACAGTTTCACTGTCATCTCCCAATACTCTACGTTTGTCCAAATTTGTATAGTTGGGCCCTTAAATCTGCGTGTCCGCTAGGAATACGTACCATCATGTTAACATCGTACTTATTTATTCGAGGAGGTTTCTCGTCCTGTTTTCTTTAGGCTCAACTTATCGACTCCCTTCCAATATTTTTAATTCCGTCTCTTCTCAATGTTTTTAATTCAGCTTAGACGTTAACTTCCTTAAGCCCCCTTCCGTTTGAGCCAAGTACTAATATTCTCCGATTATCCCCGATTGGGCTGGTACCCATGTGATGCCGAGCTTATTCGGTTATGGATCTCTTAGAGATGATATTGCCCTAATTTCCTTTTTGTTGTCCGAAAATATGTTAACCCAATATAAGAAGACTTATTTTTAGTAGTAGGGAGTATATTCTGAACCGTTGATAAAGAAATTTGTTATTTTATCTTAACCTATTTAACTGTGACAAAATTTTCTGAGGATCCAGTGCTTATTGTGAAAAATTTCGTTGATTCTTTTTTAAATTTCGACCTGTAGTTGAGAGGTACACGGACCAGTCTATAGTCTAGTCTATAGTCTAGTCTATAGTCTAGTCTATAGTCTAGTCTATAGTCTAGTCTATAGTCTAGTCTATAGTCTAGTCTATAGTCTAGTCTATAGTCTAGTCTATAGTCTAGTCTATAGTCTAGTCTATAGTCTAGTCTATAGTCTAGTCTATAGTCTAGTCTATAGTCTAGTCTATAGTCTAGTCTATAGTCTAGTCTATAGTCTAGTCTATAGTCTAGTCTATAGTCTAGTCTATAGTCTAGTCTATAGTCTAGTCTATAGTCTAGTCTATAGTCTAGTCTATAGTCTAGTCTATAGTCTAGTCTATAGTCTAGTCTATAGTCTAGTCTATAGTCTAGTCTATAGTCTAGTCTATAGTCTAGTCTAGTCTAGTCTATAGTCTAGTCTATAGTCTAGTCTATAGTCTAGTCTATAGTCTAGTCTATAGTCTAGTCTATAGTCTAGTCTATAGTCTAGTCTATAGTCTAGTCTATAGTCTAGTCTATAGTCTAGTCTATAGTCTAGTCTATAGTCTAGTCTATAGTCTAGTCTATAGTCTAGTCTATAGTCTAGTCTATAGTCTAGTCTATAGTCTAGTCTATAGTCTAGTCTATAGTCTAGTCTATAGTCTAGTCTATAGTCTAGTCTATAGTCTAGTCTATAGTCTAGTCTATAGTCTAGTCTATAGTCTAGTCTATAGTCTAGTCTATAGTCTAGTCTATAGTCTAGTCTATAGTCTAGTCTATAGTCTAGTCTATAGTCTAGTCTATAGTCTAGTCTATAGTCTAGGTCTATAGTCTAGTCTATAGTCTAGTCTATAGTCTAGTCTATAGTCTAGTCTATAGTCTAGTCTATAGTCTAGTCTATAGTCTAGTCTATAGTCTAGTCTATAGTCTAGTCTATAGTCTAGTCTATAGTCTAGTCTATAGTCTAGTCTATAGTCTAGTCTATAGTCTAGTCTATAGTCTAGTCTATAGTCTAGTCTATAGTCTAGTCTATAGTCTAGTCTATTATAGTCCTAGTCCTAATATAGTCTAGTCGATATTCTAGTCTATATCTAGTCTATAGTCTGTCTATAGTCTAGTCTATAGTCTATGTCTATAGTCTAGTCTATAGTCTAGTCTATAGTCTAGTCATAGTCTAGTCTATATCTAGTCTATAGTCTAGTCTATAGTCTAGTCTATAGTCCTATCTATAGTCTAGTCTATAGTAGTCTATAGTCTAGCTATAGTCAGTCTATAGTCTAGTCCTATAGTCTAAGTCTATAGTACTAGTCTATATCTATTCTAATAGTCTAGTCTATAGCTAGTCTATAGTCTAGTCTATGTCTAGTCTATAGTCCTATTCTATAGTCTATTCTATAGTCTAGTCTAGTCTAGTCTAGTAGTCTATAGTCTAGTCTATAGTCTAGTCTATAGTCTGAGTCTATAGTCTAGTCTGATTGTCTAGTCTAGTCTAGTGTAGTCTATAGTCTAGTCTATTGTCTAGTCTAGTCTAGTCTAGTCTATATTCTATTCTATAGTCTGGACTACTTGCGGTAGCCTATTCTATAGTCGCAATACTTGTGCAAAGAGACCGTAACAGTCTCGTAAATGGGCGTCATGTTTTGAAATTGTTTTATTAATTTTAATGATTTTGAGAGAAAAATACAAAATTTAAGAAAACATTTTGTGATTAGTCAAAGTTCTGTATGATAAAATCTAAAATGAACTAAAAATTGTGACCAATTGTGAGAATACATATATATTTTTGTTACAACTTTAAGATGACCCTTAAGAAAGTATGCAGCAACTCTTTAAATCTGTTTTATAAGTGACATACATTTCCTACGAATACAGAAAACGGAAAAAACATATATACTTAATAATGCCTTTTAGCGGTACATTTAACTTGAAAAGGGTTAAAAAATATGAAGAGCAATGAAAAGAAAAATGCTACAAAACAAACAAATTTAAAATTTCAGTATTTTTTTCGTACACACATACGTTCTTATGGATGAAGCTCCTATTAAATATGCAACATATTTTTATTTTGTTTTTGTTAAATATTTATGCGTAAGCCCACAGCGAAGTGTAAGAGTTCCATCCTCTCTGTATGTCAGAAATGTTCTTTTTTTGTGTAACATTGTTCATATACTTTTTTCGGTGCATTTGGTGTGCAAGAGAGCCTTTTTAATTTTTTCATATTTTTATGTTCTTATGTTTGAGGCCAAGGTCCCAATTTGCATACTCAAACTCAATGGGCTACAAAGGCGCTGGCAATATGTAGCAAGGATATGAGCCAGAAAATAAAACAATATGAAAAACAGGGTTACTACTACATACTACTGGCAGATTTTACTTTACAGTTTTGTACTGCTGCAGCTTTACTGCATGCAAGTGTTTGTTTAATTATTATTATTTTTGTAGTTTTATCTTTTTTCTTTATTTCTACCAAGTTTGTTATTTTTACATTTTAATATTAAAGTTATTAATTTTAAATGACATTTATTACGACACAAAAATGTATACAAACATATACACAGCATACTTATGCATTTTGCATATCAGCTGCAGTTGGTTTTGCAGCAGCAACAGGACAGGAAAAGGACACGATGTCCTTTATTGCCATGATGTTGGCTTTGCTGTTATTCTCGTTGTATTATTCGTTACTTAATTGCACTGCGGGAATCATTATAACGGAAAAATAACGAACTTTTCTTTTGAACTACTTTTTAAATCATTTTCTTTTTTTTTTTTTTTGTTTGCCTCTCATACAAATTTATTCTTTAACTATTTTTACGCGTTTTTATTTCGCTCTTTTTATTTTACTATAACAGTGCATTGGTTTTTATATCTGCCCACAGCAAGAGTGCAATTAAATGACAACTTTGGCTTCAACATGTTGAGCTTCTCAGTGTGAGTGAATGCTTGTGTGCCGTAGTAATAGAGATGAGTGAGTGTGTATAAATTGCATTTTTGCAAGCTATAGTAAAGAAAGTTGCTCTAAGTAATAGTAAATTTATATGTTAAAAATTGATATTTCGAAAGTGATCTATTACATGACAGAATGCAACAATGTTGCTGCATTGATTAAGATATATATTTATGTCCGTCTGTGTGCCTTTCAACTACAGGTCGAAATTTCAAAAAGAATCAAATAAATTTGTCACTGTTAAATAGGTTAAGATAGAAGAAGAAAGTTCTTTATCATCGGTTCAGAATATACTCCCTACTACGAAAAAGAAGTCTTCTTAGGTTAACATATTTTCGGACAGCAAAAAGGCAATTGGGGCAATATCAGTTGGCAAAAATTTAAGACCGTAGTAAACTCTAAGAGATCCATAACCGAATAAGCTCGGCATCACATGGATACCAGGCCAATCGGGGATAATCGGCAAATATTAGTACTTGGTTCAAACGGAAGGGGGCGTAAGGGAGTTAACATCGATGCAAAGAGGACTGAAAACATTGGGGAGAGAGTCCCATACGTCTAATTCGATAAATAGAACGATGGGTGAGACGACTCAAAAAAACAATGGGTTGAGCCTAAAGATAACAGAACGAGAAACATCATCGAATAAATAAGTTCGGGGTTACTATGATGGTACGTATTCTTAGCGGACACGCAGATTTGAGAGCCCAACAAAACAAAATTGGGCAAATGTAGAGTATGCTCAAGTGACTGTGGAACTAGAATACTTTTGCAGTCATTGTTAGGCTTTCGTCAACATTAGATCAGAACATATTTGGAGCATCGTAATTCCAAATATTACATCCCTCAGGAACACTGATTAGAATTATTGCCTAAACTGGCTGTACCGATTTTGAATATAATTGATGGTAACTTTTAATAATAATAATTTTGTTTTCGAAACATTGACCAGAAAGGTAAAAAAGGGGAAAAATTCGGTTTAAAATATAAATTGTCTTGCTGTGTTTTGGGTTTCACACAATCCTTTGCAAAAAGGGTTAAAACGGGTAACATACAAAATAGTACCTATTAACCACATTCACATTAAACTCCTCTCACTTAAACAATCCTACATTACAGTTTTTCATCACTTATATCATCATTTTCCTTCTATTTAAAATAATTTTCTTTAATTCACAAGCTTGTTTTAAATAGCAGTTTTCATATAAACAACAACCACTACGTTCTTATATACGCACAAACAATATTTTTCCACATTTTTAATGTTTCTTCGATAAGTCCTTTATACACACATACACACACAGAGAGAACAATATCACCCAGATGTTGTTGCTGCTTATTGTTAGCAACATCGTTACTTTTTCTTCCGTTTAAAATTCTCACACGCAATGTATGCGTGATTTTGCCAATAATAAGCGGGCCATGTGACCGCAGGAGCTTTACGAGGCCATCATTTGTTTTATAATTAATTTCATTTTCAGCATCATGTCACCACATTATAGTGGGGGCACAAAGTTGAGTACACAAAAATTTAAATATGTTTTTAATGATACTGAAGTATAAAAGCAAGAAGCAGTAGCATGTGTATTGCTGGCAACTGCTTCTTTCATTGCTTTCGCTGCTGCTCTTGTTTTTCTTTTTGGACTACTTAACTCTTTTGCATGGAATTTTCTTTTTCTGGTTGCATCTTTTAACATTAAATTAAATATTTGAATAAAACATTTCGTAAAGTTTAAATAAAAAACCACAGGAATTCTTTCAGTTGCACTGAGTTTGACTTGATGGAATATACCGAGGAGAAAAATAAAAATATTTTCGAAAAATAAGTAATAAATTACCACAAAAGAAATGATAAGATTTATTTCATTCTGTAGAAATATTACGAGTAGTTGAGGTATAATTGTATTATTTAAGATTCAAACATTTTATTTTAATAAGTATTTAATTAAGGCTATTTTGTATTGGTCTTTTGAAGTGATTCTGTAAAAATATTTCTTAATTAGTTAATTTAATCTACTTTTTTATTTAAAAAACTTTGGCTTGATTTCTTAGGATATCTAACATCCCAGCTAAAAACGATCATATATGATTATATATGGATCATATATGGACCATATATATTCATATATGTTCATATCCGAAAAATGGCGATATATGGTCATGTCATATATGGATACATATGTATGTATATGGAATCATATATGAAAATATTTTCCATATATGGATAAGTATGGAAATATATGAAAAATATATAAATATATCCATACATAATCTTTTTTAGCTGGGATTGCAAAACTTTGTCTGGTTGTGTAACATCCTTTAAAGTATTAAATTATTGTGACATAAACCTAAAGCTCCTTATCTCGATTCTTAACGTATGAAAAGGTTGGTAGGTATGTATTTCAATAAATACTTAAGGAGCTATACTTCCGTCAACAACTATTAAATTAGGGAACATTCAGTATGCGGTTTCGTATTTAGTGGGACCAAACCTCCCATTAAAGATCAACCAGCTATTATATCATTAGAAACAAAGGAAAAGTATGTATTTATTAAGCTTAACTAACTTCGTGATTATGCGAAAACAATATCTACGAATTACGACTCAATGTTAGGAGTAGCTAGAGAATATACCCAGCAGTTCGACAAAAAGTCAATGCATCCGAAATAGACAGTGATTTACTCTAACGTCTAACCACCTGGTTGGCTCTAATTCGTCTTTCGTCTCGGATGTACTCTTTGTAAACGAGAGTGAAGATAATCTTAACTTTAGTGTCCCCTTTGTAAGCGAGAGTGGCTACATTTAAAAAACAATCTTATGCTTGCTAAGAGTAGCCCTAAGTGGTAGGTTAAATAGGTAGTTCGGGGCTGTCCGACCAATATGCTTGGCATAGCTGCCTAATTTCCTGTAAGATTTTTTATGCTTTTTTAAAAAACATAAAAAATTTGTTTTTTTTTTTAATTCGCAATCTTTTTCTAAATTTACAATAATTATTTTAAAAGAACTAAAATATTTGTCTTAAAAAAATCGTAAAATGAACAAATTTTTTTTTCTAAAATTATATAAAATTATTTTGCATTTTATTAAAATATTTCGTATATATTATGAAAGAATTTCGTGGTGCGAAACCACGAAGCATTTCGTACAATGTACAACATTTTTCGTGTATATTAGGCATGGATTATTTTCAGTGTATATTCTTTTTAGTACAATTTTAAGTTATTTATTGGCCAATTTTGCTTGTTTTAAATCGGAAAATTCTCGAAACCATTTCAGATAGAATTATTGTATTTTTGGATCCCACAGATAACTGAGGTCTTCAGAAAATCGATTTTAACAAACATGTATATGGGCAGACAGGCGGGTATATCATAATCGCCCAAAGACAGTGGTGCCGCTGTCTATAAGGATCCAGAATATCAAAAAAATATTGTATAATTTACAATCGTAATTTTCGAAATTTTCTGAAATTGTCATAAATATATATTACTTTTTTACCAATCTCTAATTATAAGAGTTTATAAGGGATAAATGTTATAATTGCAGGTGCCAAAGGGCGTAAAATTTCTATTGGGTTAGAGTTTTTAAATATTGTGACTCATTTCTGCAATCAATTTAAAAAATTAAATAAAATATTTATATATTTTTACAATTTCATTCCAGTATGTATTTACTTTATAGTTCCCCTATAATCGATTATTAAGTATACTAAATTAGTTAAACTAAAATCTGTAAAAGGATTTCACCAAAATTGCAATTACAACTAATAAAGCTGGGTTCAAATTACGTCATTCATCTCAATTACTTTTAATAAAGATTTCAATGAATTTCATGATTTCGAATTCAATTTAGGAAAAACCTTTTTCTTAATTATTAAAAAAAAAAAAAAAAAACTTTTAAAAATTTAAAAAGATTTTCCGCGAAAAACCTCAATAAAAGTCGACCTAACTGATCAGGGCAAAAAGTAATTTCATTTTGTTTTATTATATGCCCCATAACCCATTGTTTTCTGGGTTTGTCACTGCAGAGTGTTACCCTTGACAGGTTACGTTACTACGAGAGTGCATACAGCAGTAGCCAACTACTGCCAAATAGACCCCTGCAGGTGCGATATACACAGGGTGTATGATTGCGTGAGATGCCCACATAGCCATAAAAAATACATCCAAACACACATACATAATAAGTAAACGAATATACTACATGTTGCTATTCCAGCGTTTCCTGCCTATAGTCAGTCAACACATATAAAACACATACGCACACATACTTCAATATTTCTAGCAACCAACATTGTTGCACACTTGGTTGCATCTACCAAAACAACAAAAGCAACAATTGCAAAAAAAATATATGTGCAATAATACAATGCAACAGTACAGCAAAAAAATATGTATACTGTTCAGTACATACATATATCGTTTTGCAGTGTCACGCGTTACTGATGTAAAATTGTTTTTATTGTTGCTGCCGCAGTTGCAGCATTATGTTGCCATAATGTCAAGTCAATGAAAGCTATTTTTTGTTGCTGTTTGCCATACTACGTGTATGAATGTTATTGTTAGTTGTATCTCCCTCACTTTTATTTTTATTAATATATTTTTTTAATTTGCAATATAAATATATGTATGTGCAACATTTACTACGTTGAACATTTTTTTATTTTGGTGACAAACGAACAGAAATGAAATAAAATAAAAATGAATTTTTTGTTTTGTTTTAATTCGCACGTAAAAATAAAATTTGTGGTGTTTTTTAATTAAATATTCGCACACGCACATTGGAGGAGAAAAAAAAAAACGTCATATAACCAAATGACTGCTTGCTGCTGCCTGGCAGTTTGACTAGAGGAATATGGTGCGGGCCCAGATGTGAGTAAGTAAGTGAGTTTGTGAAAATGAACCGATGCAACGGCTGTTACTCAAAACACCAAAGATATGAGTTGAAATAATACGACAATGCGAAATCGCTGGTATGAATGAGAGAGGGGACATTGGTTGTGCATTTATGGTAAAATTTATGGTAATTTCATTAAGTCGGGAAATACATACATATATTCATATATGAGAAATCAACACACACTCATATACATATTAACAATCACTTATGTATTTTAACGTGTGCAAATGACTGAAATGTGCGTATATATAATAACTTTAATTTAAGTACATAGATAAATAAGGACTGAGGTCTATTACAATATTGATTTCTCGATAAAAACTCATAATAATTAATAATTAGGTTAGGTTAATAGGAGGATGTATACAACATCAAATCCGAAGATATCCAGATATACAAGGAAGTGTATTATCGTCCGATGTTCAGAAACACAGTTTCCTGGATGTAATTCATAAGAATTTTCGAATCAGTGTTTGTGAGGGATCTTATCTGGAATAATATCACTCCCAAGATATTTGGATGTAATTTCGGTGAAAGCCTGACTATGACATTGAAAGTGCGCCAGAGTTTCACTATCCTCTCTACATGCCCTATATTCTTCTAAATCTGCACGTCTAATTTTGTATATCTGAGCCCGTAATCCTGTGTGTGCACTCAGAATACGTATAATCATTCTAACCTCAGACTTGCTCATTTTGAGGAGGGCGTGTAGTAACGGAAGGAGTCCACCAGATTTCTAATGCTTTAATAATAAAATTGATTTAATTGCACTTTTATAAAGTCAATGTGTAATAGTAGGACTAATGCTACATTTTAGGCCTATAGTTCTCCACCATAGGGCCCAGCATGGACGTGCCTTGAGGTACCTCCGATATCTTCTTGTCCAGGAAACAGGGTTCAATATACTTAGAAATTGTTGTCTTTCTTGTGAAAAGAAAGATTTCCTTTTCGCCGGTTTAACATTGAGGCCTCTTGCTTAAGTCCAGCTCAAGTAATTTGGATCATTTCTTGTTTATAATATTACGACATCGTCTCATTATTACGATAAGTGTCATAATCAATTTGTTTAGGAGTCTATAAATCGTGGTTACCCAAAGTAAATTGACAAAATACCACCCTGTGGTGTACCGTGAAAAAACCCTTTTCTGATAGTTATGTATATCGTACATCTCGCAGCTTAGTCCTTAGCATGTAGTTGTTTCAATTATGGAGCACCTGATTTGCAATATTTAAAATAGAGAAAGACGGTAGTGCGTAACACAAGGAAAAGAGATAGATCTGATAATTTCATTGCCAAAAAGCCAAAATCTCCATCTACCTCCATCTGCTAAATCAAGACGTGTATAAACTTTATATGGACGGCTAGACATGAACTAAAGTGGTAATCAATTGCAAGATGTCAGTGAGTAACTAAAGAAGAGAAGTTGGTCTGACAAAAAGTCAAACTTTTTATCAAATATCAGTGAAATCGCGACCTGCAGTTTGATTATAGAGTATATCTATAAGAACTGACGTGAACTCAAGGATCAGATTTGCAGCTTTGTAATTTTTTAATTTGTTTCAAACAACAAAATATAATGATGATTAAGTGCACCTGTTTAACTGATTTCTATCCTTATAAACTGATATGAGTAGTTAAATGTGTTAAAAAATTTTAATCTACCTACACAACTTCTCGTACTAAATTTGCATGTAGGTGTAGAAAAATATAAATAACATATTCTTGTTTTTGTATCTAGGTAAAAGAGGTTCTAAATTTTAAATAACTTTAATTTATTTTAGCATTTTGCAAATAAATTAAAGTAATTTCCGTTTAATAACTATTCACTCAATAAGACAACAAAAAACAAGTAAGAAATTATAGTCGGGCGAGGCCGACCATATAATACCCTACACCTGTTACAAAAATAAAATGTGATTTAGTTTTCATAATAAAGCATTTAAGTTGAATTGTACCTTGCCTTGAATTGTACTTAAGCCTTTTATTATTGAATAAAATTGTGGACATTTAAGTCAAATTTTGAAGGGGGCTTTGAATAGGGTCTATAATCAAATGAGGTCCTATAATTTAAAATTAATGAGGGTCATGCAGCTTTTTGTCGAGATACGAGAATATTAAACATAATTATGAACTTGAAAGCCCTATTCGTCGGGTTCAGTTGTATGGGGGCTAGGTGAGAAAATGGTCTGATGTTAACCATTTTCAATAGGCTTCGTCTCCGGTACCATAGAAGATCATGTGCCAAATTTCATTGAATTATCTTCAAAATTGCAACCTGTAGATCTTAACCATTTTCAATAGGCTTCGTGCCTGGAACAATAGAAGATTATATACCAAATTTCATTAAATTATCTTCAAAAGTGCGACCTGTGGTTTGATTACAAGGTTTACATGGACGGATAGAAGGACGGACACATAGCTAAATCGACTCATAAAATGATTCTAAGCCGATTGGTATACTTTAAAGTCGGTATAGGATCAATATTATTGTGCGTTACAAACATCAGCACAAACACAATATACCCTCCAAACTAAAGTGGTGTAGGGTATATATAATTAATTACTTACAGATAACGAGAGTAACAGTATAATTAGGTAACAAACACTGAAATAAAAGTTATAAAGTTTTTAGAAATGCCCATATAATGACTTAATGAGCGTCTCAAAAGGAATAATAACTTTTATCTTTTCAACATAACACTCCCTTAATTCTTACTATTTATACATAACTGCATATTTCTATTTTAACAGCCTAAAACTTGCATAAGCTATAAATATTCAATAACAAATGGCAGTGGTTAAACACTCCGACAGTCGGGTTCAACAAAATATTACTACATACATAAATATTTGCAAAAAAATAAACAACAACCATACCGTTTTTACCACGGAATTGCCATATTTTAAGCGCTTTTGTAAAAGTTACGCACGTTAACTATTTGTGGAATTTTAATTTTGTATGTTTGACACAATGTTGCAAAAAGCAACAACGTCAACAACAACAAAAAAATCTATCAACCAAAAAAAAAAAAAAAAACAAGCAACTCTATAAACATGTTCGGCAGTAATTTTTTGCTCATACTTCTCCAAAACCAAACATAAACAGCATATCCTGAACGAACATCATCACCAACTGAGGTATGCCTTTGAAAAGTTTTTTTCTTGTAGCTAGAAAAAAGGGATTTTATATTCTTTGTGTACCCTATATCATTAATTATGCAACAAACATCAATATAGATATACACCCCTTATATTGCCAGCGGTCGGTGGAAATAGTGCCATAAAGATTTGACCCTTAACTTGAATTCTGAATCTCATGTGTCCGCTTAAAGATCAACTACATCACCAACGAATGTATTAAAAGTGGTTATCGCAGAGTATGACTATAAAGACTTTGATCAATAATAAAATTAGTATTTTTTCGTAATATTAGGATATTCAGTTATTAGGATTTTTGTTTTAATCAATAATTATTCAAGGAATTAACTTAATCGAATAATCTAGCCAAAAAAAAATATAGTTTAAAAAATAAAAAGACCAAGAACATATAGACTCGCTATGTGGTCTTAAGCCAGTATCGAGGGAAAGAGCTTTGAACTAAATATCTAGTTATCTATTTATCCCACATACTAACTTTGATAAAGTGTTCAAAGTCAGTGTTCCTTTCAGAAGTGAGTGATATAGATGGTTCATAAATGAACTACGGTGTTGGTTCGAATGAAAGCAATGCTATTTTTACAATCATTTCGATTACGTTTCCGCATTCAGTTACGCTACGATCGAAAATTGGTATTCCAACAAAAAACGGAATCGTAAGAAAAACGAGGAGCAATTCCATTTTATTTCAATGCTTTACGATTGTATGTATTCTGCATTACGATCGCAAATACATTTTAGTGACGAAGCTTCGAATCGAAATGTAAAATACCAAAATTGCTAAACGGAGAAAATTTCGATTCGAATTGAAATGCAGAATAGGGGTGAATATTGACATCTTGTATGATACTTGGCTATACTGGAATCTACAGGTTCAAGCCGCGTGTTCTCTCTGACATTACCTATGTTTGGCTATTAACCGGCCGATATATTAGCCAGATCGCAATCTGTTTTGAATATCTCTAACAAGGTCTTAGCCACAATTTTGCTATTGTCTATTAAGAGTAGTAGCCCCAGATTTTTTTCAAAAGGAGCATAAGGCTCCAATAAAAACCGACCGCCAAAACTTTCGAAAGATAAAACACAAATATTTCCATGATACAATAAAAAGTTTACTTTTTATAAAAAAGTACTAATTTTACCCGCTTTTCCCCTTTTTGTTCTTTTCCATAGCTATACCTTTAATAATTTCAAAATGCAGAGTTTAGTCCCCCTAAAATTGCAAAATGTGACACTGTGAGCCGCCAAGTATTACATGTTCTATCAGTTTTTTGTCCTGACTTGTGAAATGGATTCCATTCTAATGTGTTCTTGCTCACGTCATTATTTCCGCCACTTGAGTTCACGTATTACTAAGGGTTTTTGTCCAGTTTGTTATGTCAACTCCGAGTTTAAGAAGGTTCTAGGCCAGAAAATACGAAGTATTCTTTTGAGCTAACGAATTCGAAATTTAGTGTGAACGCTAATCATGTTGCAATAAAACAAATGATACTTTTGCCTTTCTGATCCTTTTAACAACATCTCAATCGGAGCCTCCAATAGGATCTATCTCGCAACTCAAACGCATGTAAAGTTAATATGGCTTATCGCACTATACATCTTTTAACCCGTAATATATAGGACATATCTAGGTTTCTAACTGCAATAACTGGACAAAATAAGGTTATTTTGTAATTTAGTGGAATACAATAAGGACAAAATTCTGCAAAATTTAATAGTCTAATAAAATTTTTAGAACAAATGATTTGTTTTAGATTTCAACTAAATAACAGTTGATTTCTCATTATATCAAGATGGATAAATTTAGAAGAAGTGAAAGGTCCTAGATAAATATTTGTGAATTAAAAATGTAGAGAATCTGAAATTCGTTGTTATTTCTTCCATTTGTCATTCTGTTTGTTCATGTTTTAAATGTGAGTGAGCAATATGTTTGTGCGTTTTTTTCGGGTTTAATATCCTTTTTAATGTGGAAGTGTGTGTGTGTGTGAAAGTTTTTTTTCTATGTGTTGTGAATTGTTTGTTAAATAGTTACAGGCTTAAGTACATAAAAAACAATTTAATATTTTTCATAATATTACTAGTGTTTTATTAATATATTTTTTACTCTTTGCTTTTTTCTATGATGTGGGTATGCGAATAAAATAAGTTTTGTTGGTTTGAGGTTTGTTTGTAGTATTTCTCGAAAAAAAATAAAGTTTTTTTCTTTTTGTTCATTGCGTTGTGTTTTTGCTATTTAATCTTCATTTTTATGCAATTTATTTTATACACAATTGTGTAAATGTTTTAATTAAATTACATTTTACAGCTAATTAAATTTATTTGAATTTATTATTAATCGTTTAAGCTGTGTTGTTATTCTTTTGGTAAACATTGTAAATTTGTGTTGCTGTTGCACTTGTATGTTTATGTAAACATGCATGTTTGTGTGTATGTGTGTTTTAATTGATCGATCATGTTTCAGTGAAATTATTTAAATTTTTTCAATAAAAAAAATTGTTAACAGGATTAAACAAGAGCAATTGGTAGTTTACAGGTCACAAAGCTGATGATGGTTGCAAAAAAAGTTAAATGTTGTTAAATTTTTGCTTAAATTATCTTTAAATAAGAAAATAATTTATAAATTTTTATTACCATAGTTGATTTAATGTTTTAGCTTCGAGCACGAGTTAAATTTATTATTTAGCTGTATTTTGTTATTGTTTATAAATAGTTTTCATTTTAGTTATAAATCTTTTAATCTCCCCTTAGATTGTGGAATCTTCTTTCAATGTTAAAAGTATTTTAAATATTTTGACATTTCCAAGTGACAACAATTTATAATGAAAAGAACCACCAAGTGGCTCTTGAAAATAGTGTAACTATTCATAATAAATGTAAAGTCAAGTGCCATTAAAAGACAACACTTCTGCACCCAAAAAACAGAAAGAGAAAGAATCAAGGAAAAAACTACGAATTGTATGAAAGTAAATAGTGTGGATTAGTATAAAGCAATACTTTGTTGGATAAATTGAGGAACACACACCATTATCATAACACTCCAGAGCTTTCGAATATGATTTTGTATTCCAGTCAAGATTTTCAAGTCATTCGATATATAAAATTTTTGAAAAAATCTTTAGTGAAGTGATTAACTTCTAAGATATATATTCTGATCCCTTTAGAAACCAACCTATCCAGATATTTGTCTAGGATTGAGTAGAGTTTGGAAGAGGGTATAAGTGTCTTTTTTCCGTATTAGGGTGGGAGGAAGAATTCTCCCATGAGAAATGAGAAAGACGAATGATAGTAAAGATCTAATACTGCAGGGATTTCAACTTGATCCAATTACAACTGAGAATCCAAAGTACTGTTCGTTATATGTTCCGGAGTAAATGTATGCTTTCAAAGGAATGTTTTCTATATCTTTACATTACATCTTTCAGTCCGGACAGGGTTTCATTCTCATATTCAGGGATAAATCTTACCTCGGTAGTATTCTTGACTTAATCAGATTCTAACAGCCTCCCCAGAAACACTAATAGACCTTGAAATATATCGTATTATTCCGATGATTAAAGTATAAGATCTAATACATCAATCAGAAAGTTTTTGTTATAAGAATATCAAGAGGGCGTATGCCCGTTATTAAGAATTTTCTCCAAAATCACTAATAAATCTTGAACCAGATCGTATTATTCCAATGATTACAGTATGAGATCTAATATATTAATGCGAAAGTTTTTCTTATAATAATATGAAGAGGGACTTTTCTCCCAAAACATTAATAGACCTTGAACCAGATCTTAATATTCCAATGATTAGAGTATAAGATCTAATACATCGATCAGAAAGTTTTTCTTATAATAATATGAAGAGGGAGTATGCCCGTTATTAAGACTTGGCAGAAATGGAGGAGAGAACCCCAAATTATGAAAAAATACCTTTTAATAGGGGATGTACCTTTGCCCATTCAAAATATGTTCTTCGAAAACTGCAAAGGAATCATTAAAATTGTTTTAGTAGCAACTGATTTGTTTAAGCTACTCCTCTCCCATAGAACGAAGTAACTGCGAATTATGAGTTTCAAAGAGGCCGCCTAACGATAGTTGTATAGTTCTACGCACACAGATACGATTTGAACAACTGCAGCTAACGATCGCTAAATACTCTCAGCTTAGATTCAACCTCAGAGATCAGCAATGAGTCCGAAAGCTTTTCGAATAACTTTTACCTTCTCTGCAGTAAAAAAAATCCCTAACGTCTCCTCGTTTAGAGAGGGAATTATTTCCGTGTCAAGGAGGAATAAGAGAATACATATCGCCCATTTACTACAAAACTGGCATACCAAAATTTGGGGGTTTTGAACCGAGGGCTATTGTTTTCGTAAAAATGTATTTGTGAATATCTTCTTAATGATCTTATTTTTGTAACTTACAGTATACAACACCAAAAACTCCAACTGTCTTCTTCTTTAGAGCGTATTAGAGTGGAGTACCTTTTTTGTTGAAATACAAAAAGAGTAACCAATTTCTTCAAACCAGAAAAAACCTACAATAAACACATACTCTTCTCTTATTCTGAAGTGCAATTTAAATATTAGGTAACATTAAATAAACAATTTTCGACACATGTTAAAAAATAAAAAAAAAACAACAAATTCGAAATGAAGAATTAAAAAACTCTTTTTTAAAGAAAAAAACACTTGAAAAGATTTCTACACTTGAAACCACTGTAAGCGAGAAGGGAATAAACTCTATGTTATGTAATTGTTGAAAAGATAAAAGATGAATAAATATGAGGCAGTAAATATGTATATTTAAAGAGATTTAAATAATTTAACGCACTTTTGTGTTTAACAAGAGAAAATACAGAAAAAAAAATTAAAAAAATAAACGTTAAAATGCAAACTCATTATTTAAATGTTTGTATATGTTGGTTGTTTGTTTGTAAGTAAATATTTTATTGAACTTTTTATCCAGTTTTGTATTTTGCATTTAACTCGTATGTTTTTTTTTTTTTCAAAAGAATAGTTTATGGATTGTGAGTGTGGTTGGTCAAACTAACAATTTGCTATGTACTGCAAAGCGGGCGAAAAAAAAATACGAAAAACAAATGTATAAGAAGAGGAAATTATTTCCGCAATCCTTTACAATTCAGAGTTTCTTTTTTCCAGTTGAAAGTTTTGCGTAGTTTTGTGCTTTTTTCAATGCGTTTCTGCCGTTAATTTCAATGGTTGAAAAGAGCAACCGTTTACTCCTGCCGTTTATTTTCCCGCACTTTATTCTCTTGCTGCTTGCTGTCTGTTTCTGCACTATTTGTTTCATATTGAATATTCCTCTGTGTGACATTTAAAGTTTGATGTGCTTGGCCACTGCCAGCCACTAGGAAAAAAACGGCAATGGCAGTCAGTAGTTTAACGGTTTTCTCATCCTTTGAACATACCACTCATACTAAATATTCAACCAGCGAGCAAAAAACCGAGAGAAAAAAGTATTGTACACATTATTTGCACAATTCAACGATTTTAATTGCTTACGCGCGAATAGTTTTCAACAGAAAATTTCTATGGCATTGACTATGACGACACAGTATAACGTTGTGATTTGTTTTTTTTTTGCTTCTTTAATATGGAAAAATTATGAGGAAAGTATTTTATTTAAATAGTTTGTACTTAAATATTAATTTCACTTTAAAAGAGGTTATAAAGGTATTTTTATAAAAACCGTGAGAGAGGTATATGTGCATGTATGTAAGTTTGTCATTCCGTTTTTATAAAGTACAAATATTCTGTATTCCTATAAATAGCTCTGTTTGGCTCTCTGTCTGTATGTTTGTTGAAATAAATTTTATGCCAACCTCAGATATCTGCGTGACACAAGTATTCATTTTGAGAATTTTCTTTTTAATATTAATTATACAAATTTTAATAAATAAATAATAAAGTTAGCGGACATTAACTCTCTTGTTTAATTGATTCCATTCCTAGACCCCCAAGTAATGAAAATTTGACAACTACACAGAGGGAACGTTGTCAACATTGCAACAATTCGTTGTCGAAATCTAAATTTTATACACATCCGTTGTCTAAATGTTAACAAACGTGGTAACCTCAGGCAACGGATTGTTTGTCAATATAGAGCTTACCACGTTTGTTAACATTTAGACAACGGATGTGTATAAAATTTAGATTTCGACAACAAATTGTTGTAATGTTGTGAACATTACATAGTGTTGTCGTACGTATATATATACTTTGACAACGGATGGTATTGATATTTTATAAACAGTTTGGTGTCTATTTGGTACCAGGCGTATATAATTATTTTTCTCTCTGTGTATAAAAGAGTTATTTTCGTTATTATTATAGTCTAGACCTTATATTATGAACTGCCGACTGGACTACTATAGTCTGAACTTTGAAAAATACTCTGCAAAAGTCTTAAATATAGTCTAAAATCGGCACTAGTCTGAATTATATAGACTCAACTATAATATGGCTTATGGTTTATAGGGTTCTACAAATCTTAACCTTATATTATGAACTGCCGATTGGACTACAGCCTGAACTATAGTCTGAACTCTGAACAATACTCTTGAAAAGTCTGAACTATCTTCTAGAATATATTTATGTATTTTTAAATATAGTCTAAAATCTAACCTATAGTCTGGAATATGGTCTAAACTATAGTCTCGACAATAGTTTGCACCAAAGTGAAAACAATAGTCTGGACTATAATTTGAACCAAATTCCGGACTCTAGTTTGAACTGTAGTTTGGACTACAGTATGAAATATTGTCTCAACACTAGTCGGAATTATATAGACTCAACTATAATATGGCCTATGGTTTATAGGGTTCTACAAATCTAAACCTTATATTATGAACTGCCGATTGGACTACAGCCTGAACTATAGTCTGAAATCAGAACAATACTCTGCTAAAGTCTGAACTATCTTCTAGAATATATGTATTCTTAAATATAGTCTAAAATCTAACCTGTAGACTCAACTATAGTCTAGAATATGGTCTAAACTATAGTCTCGACAATAGTTTGGACTAAAATAAAAACAATAGTCTGGATTATAATTTGAACCAAATTCAGACTACAGTCTGAACTATAGTTTAGACTACAGTCTAAAATATTGTCTCGACACTAGTCTGAATTATAGACTCAACTATAATATGCCCTATGTTCGCCTTTCGAACAATCGACGTTTTATAAGAATAAAGTCGAAAAGTCGACTTTGTAAATAAAAGTCTAAATAAGACGGAAGTCGAAAAGTAAAAAAGTCCATATAATAAAATAATTAAAATCTGACTTTTTAATATAATAACAAAGTCAGTCTAAAATCTAATCAGTTTTATTGTAAACATTTTGAAAACAAACATTTTTCATTTGTAAATCTATATATTTTTAACATAAACATTGTAAAAGTAGTCAAAAAGGCGAATATTCGAAAAGAAAAAGCTCGAAACATTTGAAAATGTCAAAAGTCAAAAAGTAGACCTTTCATAAGTTTCAAAAAGTCGAATTTTTGTTACAACTATAGAACCCTAATGGTATGGACTTATTTATAGCCTGAACTTATTAATGCTCCCACATTTGATTTAGTATTGTCATATAATAAATGGTAAAATTAAAGGATTACAAAATTTAAAAAAATCTTTAGCAAAAAATACATCTCACACTTTCCGCACACTGTGCATTATATATTCTCCTGCATAAAAATAAACCGTAGAGACACATTTTGTATTTTTTTACAAAAAATATTTTCACTTATCAGTTCAATAAGCGGAAAATTAATGTTTTTTAACAATGATTGAGAGATAAACTTGAACCAACGAAATAAAAACGGCCAAATAGAAAATAAGTTTAAATAAAAGTTTATATATTTCCCTCGCATTAAAAGACCACAAAAATTGAGGTCAACTATAGAGACGGAGAAAAAAAAAATAACTGCAAAACGACAGCATGTAGGATGTAATATGAAAATAAACGCGTAGAAGAAAAAAAATTATTTAAATTAAAAAAAGTTTTTACTTAAAAATATAAACATAAAATACTCTTTATACTGTTTGCAAAGCTTAAACATTTAAAGACAAAAAACAAAAAATCAACTGTAGTATGAGTACAATGTATGTTTTTCAATGATGATGAAAACATCTTTATATATTTTCTTTCTACTTTTCAGTTTAGTTCAGTTGTTTTCTTTCTGTCTTAAGTTTTTTTTTCTTCTTGTTTTCTATATAAAAAAAATGTAAAATTTTCTACATATAAACAAAATTAAAAGTTTTACATCCTTAATGTTGACAAGATGTTGCCTGTTTGCTATTTTGTACAGAATGAGTGTCTTGTTATCTATAATGAGATCTATTTTCACATGCTCTGTATGAAAATTTTATACAAAAGAAGAAGAGGTTCCACAATGAGTAGAACACTTTCTTGCTCTGTTGCTACTACTGATGATATATGTATGTATGTAGCCTATTGCTGCTACTACTACTACATTTTTCTTCTGTTTCTGATACTATTTCTTGCTACAAGTTGATATTTTCTATGTAACCGTACTTGTTTTACAATGTCGCTGAGTTCAAACAGTGAATGTCCTATTTTAAGAAATTTTTAGTTATAGATTGGATGGATTATATTTCCTCGTAATTTAGCAGTTCGGGGTCATTTGCACCATTGTTATACCCATAAAAGTTTTCATTATTAATTAAGTTCATTTTGTGAATCCGTTGATTCCAGAGAGCAAGATTTCTCAAAACTTGCAGATATAACAAATCAGAAAATGCTTTAAGCAATATAAATATCTGAAAATGAGCACTTATAAGGTAAGACCACCATATAAAAATCTTTTTGTCGTTTTAAAATGTTTCTACCCACTTCCCATTCTTCAACCTGACACTGTAATTTTCTAACATGAGTGCATACCTTTAAAATTTTTTACCTCTTGCTTCTGCTTCATTTTAATATATGAAATATACATAGAAATAAGACAAACTTTCCTTTAAAACGCGTCACCCAACTTCATCGCTACTGTGGTAATGTGCAGTTAGAAATAAATAAAAAAAGCGAAAGAAAATGGAATTGTTTAAAATCTAAAGATGACGATGTCATGTGTACAGATATCGTTCGAGTATGAATGTACGTTAAATTTGTTACACAAAATGAAGGCAGAAAAATAGGAAAAACTTAGTTTTTCTATTAGTCTTTTGGAGTGAGTGAAGTGACTGAATGTTACGCTACATAATCACGTTGTGTACGTCAAAGGTGACAGAAAGATCAGAGGTATAGAAATGCAAAATTTTTAAGATATATAAGGTAGATAATAAATGACAACATTTCTATGGATTTATGACAAATTAAACGAATGAGATATTTAGAAGAGTCACAAAAAAATGTAAACGTCAAAATGATAGGGACACTCACTTATTTATTCTGCAAAAACCTGATTCGTTGCATGAAATAAGTTGTAAAAAATATAATTTAAAAAAGTCATACTGAACGGTTTTTGGTCTGCAGAATAGTATTTTGTGACTCAAATTTACTGGAGGACATTACTATAAGAAAAATAACTTTCCCGGAGGTAACGTACGCTATCAACAACATCGTTAGGTAGTACTTGAGGAGTATGCAAATAGACTAGGTCATGTTTATAGGAGGATTTATAGGATAGGCCTCTATCGGGTCTGTTGTTCGCTCCTTTTCATACAAACTATTTGTTGGTAAAAACACTGAAAGAATTATCGTCCGATGTTCTGAAACTCAGTTTCCTGGACACAATTCCTTGGCATAATATTAATCCCAAGATAATTTCGGTGAAAGCCTGACAAAGGCAAAGAAAGTGCTCCAGAATTCTAATGTCGTTTGTACAAGCTCTACATTCGTCAAATTTTGTGTAAATGTGACCGTAATCCTCATTTTGAGGAGACTTCGTCCTGCTCTCATTAGGGACCCCCGATTGCCTTCTGGCTATGTTAAATGGACGCCACTCAACATAGCTTTTGCATAATAGAGCTAATATAGTTTGTGCTTAGTCTATTCGAAACACTGATTCCATATGGAATGGAATAGAACAAAGTGGGCCGGTTCTATATTGAAGACTCAGGAACATAAATATACCACCGTTTACTTTATCACAAGACTAGCTCCCAGACAAATGTCCCATCAGTAACGTAATGAGTAAATTGGACTAGAATAAATATATTTACCGACAGCTAGATAAAGGTAATTTGTGCGATATCAGGTGATAAAATTAAATCTAAGACCGTAATGGATGTTAAGAAAGCTCTAAACGAATTCTCTTTCAGAGGTAGGATTTACATCGTACCAGGCCTCTCGGGAGTGGTCGGTAACGAAAGAGCGAATGTAATATCTATAAAGAGAAGGGAGCGAGGTAGTGTGGCTGTGCAACTTAATGGAATGCACTTGGGTGAGTCTTTAGATAATGAGAATGTCTTAAGGATGGAGCATTCCTTATAGCATCAGTAGGTTGTTTTCAACTGATGTCATTCCGAAACGGGGCTACTATGGCAAAATATTAGATAGCTCCAGTATTTGAGCAAAGTATACAAAAATTGCTACCGGCATGTAAGAATCTTAACCTCCTATTTGTAAGCAAGAGTAGTAAGTACCTACTTACCTCTCGTCAATTGTTATTAAAACTCGTAGATTAAACATGACGATACATTTTTAACCCAGAGACCAATGTATACTTTTCTAAAGGATTGAGCTGCGCTGAAACATTGGTCATTTTAAGACGGGAAGATATCTTTACTTATAAAACCTAGTATGTTATCTGCAAGTCCAATCAATGCTGTTTTTTCTCGACTTAACTTACCTGAAAATAAAAAAATATAGAAAATCTGAATTAAAATTTACAAATTTTAAAAAAATGTTAATAAAAAATTCTGTTTTAATATAACAATTTAACAAAAAAAAGTTCGATGTAAAATTTTTATAAAAAAGTCTTGAACATCTAATTATTCAAATCGCAATGTAGGGTATTTACAACAATTTTACCACTTGGAATTTTAAATGTTTATTTTCTTTCCTTTTTCTGAACTATTTTAAATGTTGTCTCTTAAACTCAGTTTAAGTGCGTTGTTCTACATTTTTCCTTCTAGCCTTAATTTTTAATTTAAAGTGTTTTGGTTAGCGTTTGAAGACACAATTCCATTATTCAAACCAAAGAACTAACGAACAAGAAAAAGGCTTTTGCTTCAATTTCTCTTAAGAAAAAAAAAAAAAAGAAAGGCAATAAGAAGTAGATGCAGATAACGAGACAAAGAGAAAAAAACAAGTGAAATGAAATGAATTGCTTATCGGCAAGGAAGTATCTTGTTTGACTTGACAAGTATTTAAGACGGTAACCCCATAAAAATTATATATATCTTTCTTTTCCTTAAAGATGAGAAAAGCACAGGTCTTCTTCTGAGTTTTTTACATAAAATAGAAAAAAGTAAAAGAAATTTAAAAAAAATGAGAAAAGAAAGGCAATAGGAAAATGTATTACTAACCTACAGCCTCTGTTGATGTTTGACTACAATACGTTTTCATTTTCAAATTTTCCCTTTTTTCTGCTCCTCATTCATTTGCTCGCTCGTAAAAAACGAAAACAACATCTTCTGCCAAACCAAGTAAAAAAAAGGATCCTTTTGCTAAAAAGGAGAGTGGGGGAGGGGTGAGTCTCTCGTTTATTTCACTCGTACTCGTACATTTGTTTTCAAAACAAATGAAAGTTTATGCGAGGTTGATTTCACCTTCTGCCTCAGAAATCTCACCCTTCACATAAATGGAATGGAATTGAAATGTCTAAGGTGCTTGAGCTTATCCTGGCTTTTAATCTCAATTTAATGTTTTGTAAAAGCATATTTGTTATAATGGAAATGCCTTCACCTACATTATCGTTATGTCGGAGTATAGATGTATGTATGTCTGTTTGTGTTTTTATATTTATGTGTTTGTGTTTGAAATGTGTTGTTGTAAGTAGGAGGCGTAAGTGCTGCTGCCATTGCCTCCTGTACTGACGATGATGCTGTTTATTTGTTTCTGACTGTATGTATGTAGGTGTAAGTTTATATGTGTTGGGTAAATATTGCTTAAAATTAATAGAACTTATTGTAGAATTTTGGGTGTAGCATACAAAATAGAGGCGTTTTGAAGGAAAATTCATAAAAAGGAAATTTAAATGTAGGGGCAGTTTCCGTTAACCAATTGGTTGGTATAAAACTAATTGAAAGTAGCAATTTCAGAAGCGAATTGTGAATTTATGTACATCAAAATTATATGTTTATAAAAATTAGCCATGGAACATTGTTTACGAGCAATAAGAAAATTTTAATTAACAAAACCCTCTCATAACTCAGCCATGTTAATAAATATTTAACTGAAGGATAATGTTTGTCAACTTTATCCTTTTTGGATCCCTTCTTCCTTAAAATGAGATCATACCAAACAAATCGTTATAAGTGGGTCACCTAATGCGGACAGGCATTCAGAATATGCGTCCTGACATAAAAACGTCATGACAAGTCTCACTTGCCTTATAGTCCAAACCATACCCCGTGTGTGTACTATTTGTTTTAATTGGTGCAGAATGCTCGTACTAAAATATCGATTACCTACTTCGGATAACAGATGTGATTTTTATTCTATTGTACAAAAATTTTGTGATTTTCGAGGTGTTTTTTTCATCCATTTTAAAGAATTTAAGTAGAATTCTTCAATTTAATTAATAATTAAATTTTTTACAAATTAATAATTATAGCACCCTTGGGCCTAATTTTGGATACAACAGAGCTTTGTGTTAACATTTATGCTTTGGTTTTTTTCTAATTTTTTCTACTAAAAAAATCCCCCAGAGTATTTCCCAAGACGACACTGTTCACCTTAACCAAAGTACCTTATTTCCATTTACTACAAACAAATACATAAACATTCCCAACAACTTCTTTTTTTTTTTTTTTTTTTTGTTTGTATGCAGACGATTACTTTTGGAACACTTTTCCACACAGGCACACACATATCCAAACATACAGGAGCATACATATATCCACAAACATCATACACATACATACATACAAACATAAAGTAGAAATTTCACTTAAAGTACAAACGTAAATTTCGCATAAAAGATTTCCTACTTAATAGGAACAGATCATTGAAAACTCCCCAAAAAAGCATTAAGGGCAAACACATACACACAAATACATTAAGTTAAGGTATATCGTTTGGTATAATATGTATCAGTATTTGTGGCAGTAGCAGACATCTACATCGGTATGATGTTATTAGTGGGCGTTAGTAAGATATTCACTTAAAGGAATTTAATACATACAAACGTACTTACGCAAATACTTAGCAGTTTGTAGTTAGTAGTGAGTGTATTTGACATATCCTTACAGGTAAAATATATTTATAGTATATTTGTATGAAATACTTCTAGCATACAAACTCTTAAAACCAAAACCGCAAATAAAGCATTTGTTTGTCATACTTAAATAAAAAGTACAAGAAAAAGTGCCTGTATGCATATTTTTACATCTCCTAATGCTTTAATAAGTATTTGTAACTAAAATATATGATTTTTTAATTTTTCTCTTTTTCAAGAGTCAAAAAAGAATGGAAGTCTTTAGAACCCGATTTTTTATTTTAAAACTTCAATAACATAGTCCTTTCGTTTATCACAATAAAACATTTGACATCTTATTATTGAAAGTTTCTGATAAATTTTTATAATAGAAAAATTTCGATAAATTTTTCTCGTCTATAGTCTATAATATAGACTATAGCCTAGACTAGTCTATAGTATAGACTATAGCCTAGACTAGACTACAGATTAGACTATAGACTAGACTATAGAGTAGACTATAGCCTAGACTATAGACTAGACTATAGCCTAGATTATACTCTAGACTATAGACTAGACTATAGCCTAGACTAGCCTAGACTATAGACTATAGACTAGACTATAGACTAGACTATAGGACTAGACTATAGACTAGACTATAGACTAGACTATAGACTAGACTATAGACTAGACTATAGACTAGACTATAGACTAGACTATAGACTAGACTATAGACTAGACTATAGACTAGACTATAGACTAGACTATAGACTAGACTATAGACTAGACTATAGACTAGACTATAGACTAGACTATAGACTAGACTATAGACTAGACTATAGACTAGACTATAGACTAGACTATAGACTAGACTATAGACTAGACTATAGACTAGACTATAGACTAGACTATAGACTAGACTATAGACTAGACTATAGACTAGACTATAGACTAGACTATAGACTAGACTATAGACTAGACTATAGACTAGACTATAGACTAGACTATAGACTAGACTATAGACTAGACTATAGACTAGACTATAGACTAGACTATAGACTAGACTATAGACTAGACTATAGACTAGACTATAGACTAGACTATATAGACTATAGACTAGACTATAGACTAGACTATAGACTAGACTATAGACTAGACTATAGACTAGACTATAGACTAGACTATAGACTAGACTATAGACTAGACTATAGACTAGACTATAGACTAGACTATAGACTAGACTATAGACTAGACTATAGACTAGACTATAGACTAGACTATAGACTAGACTATAGACTAGACTATAGACTAGACTATAGACTAGACTATAGACTAGACTATAGACTAGACTATAGACTAGACTATAGACTAGACTATAGACTAGACTATAGACTAGACTATAGACTAGACTATAGACTAGACTATAGACTAGACTATAGACTAGACTATAGACTAGACTATAGACTAGACTATAGACTAGACTATAGACTAGACTATAGACTAGACTATAGACTAGACTATAGACTAGACTATAGACTAGACTATAGACTAGACTATAGACTAGACTATAGACTAGACTATAGACTAGACTATAGACTAGACTATAGACTAGACTATAGACTAGACTATAGACTAGACTATAGACTAGACTATAGACTAGACTATAGACTAGACTATAGACTAGACTATAGACTAGACTATAGACTAGACTATAGACTAGACTATAGACTAGACTATAGACTAGACTATAGACTAGACTATAGACTAGACTATAGACTAGACTATAGACTAGACTATAGACTAGACTATAGACTAGACTATAGACTAGACTATAGACTAGACTATAGACTAGACTATAGACTAGACTATAGACTAGACTATAGACTAGACTATAGACTAGAGTATAGACTAGACTATAGACTAGACTATAGACTAGACTATAGACTAGACTATAGACTAGACTATAGACTAGACTATAGACTAGACTATAGACTAGACTATAGACTAGACTATAGACTAGACTATAGACTAGACTATAGACTAGACTATAGACTAGACTATAGACTAGACTATAGACTAGACTATAGACTAGACTATAGACTAGACTATAGACTAGACAGTAGACTAGGCTATGGATTTGACTATAGACTAGACTGGAATTAGTATATGACAACTCCTGTATTTTATTTTTCTTCACTTTTGTAGTACAGTGTTATTAAACAAATAAAATTGTTTAAATCATACTGTTTTTGCTGCAACAAATCTTTAAGTCATTTGCCAAAAGTTTAACCCAGAAGTCAAGTGAAATATTTTAACATTTTTTCTTTCTGAATAAAAGTTTAATATTAATAAAATAAGTATTATAAAATCCTATCAATTATTGCAGAGTAGTAAAAAGAATCTAGTTACTAAGTAAATAAATGTTCAAATAATATTGCATTGCAACTAAAAATTTCTAAAGAATATAAAATAATATTTTGCCAATAATTTTTAAATGACATGATTTAGAACAGAACCCATTTATTCCTCATACAACATACATTTATATTACTGTTACATATTCATATATTATTATACTTTTAGTTAGTAGTATAAAAAGGACATTAAAAGGACACAGTCTAGCAGCGCATTGGGTGAGGATGTTAGAATGAGGACTAAGTAAAAAGAAAACTATGAGTATTTATGGTCTTAATTAATGCAAAAGTTTTTGCTTTTAGTGCATAAAAGTTGTTTGAATTATACCATTATTATACATATTTGCAACACAGAGGAAAAAAAAAACTGTCATTTGAAATTAAATTATTGTAATGCATTTATTGGTAGAGCAGGAATTGTTAAACCGATTCCGTAAACGATTTAGAATGTGTTTGAACTGTAGGGATTAGGAATAACTGCAAAAGAAAAATTACTATTTAAATCCTAACTAACTATGATATCCAATTCAGTTTAAAAATTTCCAAACTGCATTATTCTAAGAAAAATGTCCCACAAAGCATAAATGTTATTCTAATTGAATTTAAAATATTTATTCTTATAAAATTTATAGCTGCAATTCGCCTTCAATAACGTTTGCGTTAACGTTTAGCAATTTGGAAAAAATTGCCAACTATTACATTCAGTAACGTAAAGGAAACAGAAATAATTATGGGCACAATTAAAAATTTAACTTTACATTAAAATATTACTTCTAGCTGTTGCTGGCAAAGAGGAGGAGGAAGAGCAATATATATTTAACACCCGTAACACTCGGTCTGGATAATGAATGAATAAAATTGTTATAGAAAATGCATTTTGTGAAAAAGTTGCATAAATTTATAGATCCTTTGGGTTGTTAATTTACAATAAAAAACGACTATGAGAGTTTTAGCAAAACAATGTTAACAAATAAAATAAACTATAATGAAATGAAAGAAAATAGTTTGTAATGAAATATAAGTTATTTATGATTATTACACACTGGCAGCAACAGCAACAGTGGTAGGAAAAGCAACAGCTAGTCAGAGTAAGAAGTATACATATGTATGGGACGATTTAGGAGTCCCAAGAAAAAGTAACAGTTTGTATTTGTTTTTTTCATTTGTTCGTTTTAGTGTTTATTCTCGTTTCAATGAGATTTTTGTTTACAAATCATTAAAATCATTTAAGTCCTTTTTTGCATGCATGCAATGTTGTTTGTTAGCAGGTAGATCAACGAGAACGAAAGCAACAGCAAAAAGTGTGATTTTTAGCTTTGGCAACAAATTTATCCACACAATAATTATAAGTGCAACATACAAAAGAAGAACATCTCAAACTCAAACCACAAAAAAGAAACTAAACTGAAACTTTTATCACAGAACAACATGAATATTTCTGAAGGCACTATGGGAGAGAGAAAATAAAATGAAAAATATGTAATTAGATGAAATTTTAATATCGGTCCCCAAAGAGAGCTTTTCAAAAGCAAATCAATCAGATTACCACTCAAAAAAATTCTGCGATGATCAGTTTATTATAGGATCAAGAGATGAGAAAGTGAGAGAAAATAAAATGAAAACAAGTAGGAAAGTATAGTCGGGCATGGCCGTCTATATGATACCCTACACCACTGAGTATGTTAAAAATGTAGATTATTTTTAATAATAAAGCATTTAAGTAGTTTACCTTAATTCTGAAATATTTTAACAATTTGTTGAAAAAAGTGATTTTCTAAAAGAGGGGTTATATGGGGCAAGGGTAAATATAAGCCTCTCCTTATAAATTTTGGTATATGGCTTTAAGTTTACATTAGAGTTAACTATCATCGTGATACTAGTGTTTATTAGTGAATTATTGACCTTCAAGTCATTTTCTGAAGGGGACTTTGTATGGGGGCTAGGGTCAAATAAAGTCCGTTAATTACGAAAATCGGTAGTATTATTAGGACGTATATAGAACAAAGTTTTGTCGATTTTTGTAGAGATACTACAATATGTAACATAATTATGAACTCAAAAGCTCTTTTCTGGGGGTAGGGTTGTATGGGGACTAGGTGAAATAATGGACCGATTTCAACCATTTTCAATAGGCGAAGAGCAGGTATGGTCCAAATTTCATCAAAATATATTGAAAATTGTGATCTGTACCTTGCTGCGCACAATGTTTACATGGACAGGCAGTCAGCCGGACAGACGGACGGACGGACATGGCTTAAGCGACTCAGAAAAGCATTCTGTCGATCGGTCGATCGGTATATTTTAAGGTGGGTGTAGGACCAATATTTTTGTGTGTTACAAACATCAGCACAAACGTATAATACCCTCCCCGCTATGGTGGTGTAGGGTATAAATATGTAATTAGATGAAATTTCAATATCGGTCCCCACAGAGAGGTTTTTAAAAGAAGATCATTCAATCAGAGTATCGCTTTATCATATCAGTCTATTATACAGGCGCGGATCCACGGGGGAGGAAAGAGGGAAGCTATGTCATAACCCATACTTCTTCATGGGTTACGACATGTCAATAGGAGGTCTTAACGAACTTTAATCAAAGACCTAAAAGATGAGATCTTATTTGATCGGGACCACGAGATCATGCTAATCATTCTTGAATGAGGGAATCATTGTAGACTGAGAACCCATCACTCCGAGAGACAGAATTTGCAGCTAAGTATTAACATTATCCGATTCGAATAAAATATTATATTTATAATATCTCCACCAAGGTATTAATTGTTACTTAAGGCTTTAAGTTTTTTTCGTTCTTAACAAATTGTAACCCTATATAATTATATATTATAATCTGATCAAAACTCCTCGAATTTTTCAAAATCTCAAAAACTTTTAGACAATACCAACCCATAGTGTTACTGTTGCACAATGTGGAAGTGCATGTATTTTGTAAAGTTTGCATTGGTGGCTCGGCGACATGCAATTAATTCTCTAAGCAGCTAGTGACGACGATGTAACGTTAACACAATGAGGAACACACACATGAACATGTAGTCTTCACCTAACGCGGAGACTATCATACAGACTTACTTACATCCTAGTAGTTTTATAAGGAGTCAGTTCCCCAAATCTCTACATTATTTATTGGCTTGATTTTTTTATATATTTTTCTTTCGACATGTTTATTTTCTTTTTAATAATGGAGAGAAGCCAATTGTCGCTTTTCTATTCTTAAGTAATCTAGAAAGTAATTAGTTATTTAAGCTACTTTACCAAAAGTAATCTAAGTATTATAGAATCAATGGTCATCTGCTGGTCAATTGACTTTACTCTAGAACAATAAATAGTAACACAGTTAAGTAATTCTGTAATGATTAATCCATAGTTCGGTACAACCTCCTCAAACTGCAGGGTTACTAACTGCCTTACAAATGTGTGTAAATTGGCAATGTAACAAAAAAAAAGAGTAACAAACACCTTAGAAATACGTAATGCAGGTTTTAAGTTCAAGTACGCATTACAAAAGCTTTAAGGAAGTGTCATTACACTCAAAATATTTTGTACGTAAATTCAACTGAAAAGCCATTTTAAACAAATGAAATATCATTTAAAAAACGGACTACAAACTTTTCATTTAAATCAAAAGAATTTTTCAATTATTTTTGAATGTTATTTTTATAACTAACAAATTATGTAGAAAGAAATGTTTTTTTCAGTAATTTCAACATACAATTTTTTACCTACAAAAACAGTAAAAATGAAAAAAATTTCAGTTATTTTAACTTACAAAAAATTACCTACAAAAAAGTAGTTTCTACTGTATTTTCTGTTGTTTTTAATGACAAAAAACAAACTCCCAGTAAAGTTAAACTAACTGCTTTTTCTTTGGATTTATGCACATATGTATTTATTTAATTATAGTGATATAAGAAATATCTTAACTATTTAGAAAATCGATTATTATGATAAATATAACAGATTTACATACAATATGGTAACACATCAAATGACTAATAACAATTTAAAAAAAATCGATTAAAATGATATTATTACTCCGATATCCCGAAACGTTTTAACAGCAAGTTTTTGGCCATTGATAGTTCTAGTACTTGAACAACGTGAAATTGCACACAAATAGCACAAGAATCTGAAGAAACTAAAAAGAAGAAATTTTTTTTATAAAATATGTATATTATGTAAAATTTGTGACAAATGCATACTTACGATTTAATAGCTGTCAATGCACCAGCCTCTATATTTGGTAGCAAGTTTTTGGACATTCACCTTGTATTTTAAAAAGGAATATAGAAGATTTCTAGATCTAAAAAATAAAGAATATTTATCAAAATGTACTATTAACAAAGTTTTAAAAAAGCATAACCGGTCTAGATCGACTAAATGAAGCCGATTGGTTCTGGTTATATAAATTTATTTTTGCAGATTTTATGAGGGTCAAATTGTTAATTCTAATTTCCAGTTTCGGACGACATTTTTATGGAGATGGTAGCCCGATTTTAAACAGTTTTTATAATCTTAGTCCTTACACCAAAGAAAACCTCTTTTGGCAAATTTTATAAAAATATCTTGTGACATAGACACTCGGACGGACGGATGGACGAATGTAGTAAACAATCCACGTCGATGCATTGCAAACATCAACACCAACATTAACACTTTTCAGTAAAATAGTCCAGGGTATAATAAAATCTTAAGATATTCTAATTGGATTAAGAATTAGTATGTAGAAATCTTACCTTTAAATAACATGCAATTATAAGGAACTCACGACTTTGATGAAACTAAAACAGGCGTTTTTTATAAAATATTTTTAATAAAATGCATACTTAATGCTAACTTACCATTTATATCGCTATTATTACGCCAATTTAAAATATACATAAATCTGTATTTTATATAAAAAAAATAACAAATTGTGTTTTTTAAAATTATTGTATTATTTTCTTTGGCATTTAAAACTTTTACCGGAAATGTTTTTTTTAATTTTTTAAAAACAAAAATAATTACCAATAATATTAACTGTAAAGAAAAAAACATTTTTTTCTGTAGTTTGTTGTTTAAACAACATATCCAAAAGGTTAAAAAATATTATTTTCAATAAAATAAATGAATTTTCATTGATTTTTAACTTTACAGAAAACTTTTTGGATAAACTACAATCAGTTAATGTAAAACTTTTTTGAGTGTACCAATGAGTAACTAAGCAGCCAGCAATAACATCGTATTTGTTGCAGCTTAAAATCTTAGTTCATACTATATAGTAGGTAAAGCAAGCACGTCGCGTCGTCTCTACATGTATTAACATGTACATTTATATGTATGTAGTATGTGTGTGATTGTGCATGTTTTAAAACTCAAAAGTGCTAATTAAATGCTCTCGATTCTCCATCTTTTCTTTGAATAAACAAAAAAAATTTAAATTAAAATGAAAACGACAAAATGAAAAAAACTAAAATAAGTAAAAAGCAAACAACAATACACGTACATTTAAAGAACATGCATGTCATTGGCAGGCTGGTAGTCAGCAATATTACAGTAGCAACACTGGTAGGTACTTCAGTTCAGTAAGACAAGTACTTAAGAGTTGCATTCATTGTATCCGTTCATAGTGTTCTAGCTTTGTTGTAACTGCTTAGGTTGATCCATACATTTAAGCAGAAATAAACTATGTATTTGCAAAGGTGTAATGCTGTTTAGTTCGTTAAGAAAATGCATTTGTGCATTGTTGTTGCTAGAAGAACAGCGTAAGAAGCTTGTCCTCATTAAAGGTGAGAAAACACCGGTAACAAGTGCAAATTTTAATTTAAAACAAATTAAAGCACAAACATAAATTAAAATAAATTCGTGATCAAATATTAAATAAACGTAAAGCTTAAACCAGTAAAAGGGAGTAAAATTTTATAAAATTAAATTTACAATTTTATAAAACATTTTTGCAATATTCATAAAGTTTATTTTTAATTACATTGCTTGTGAAGCAATTAAATACTATAATATAAATTAATAAAATAAAACAGCTTAACGAATACATGGCTATAGTGAATAGTGAGTTTGGATTGCAGAACTTCTGTACTATAATCTCTACAATCAGATTAAAGAATACATAGTACGTTTCTGGTAAAATATAATAGATCGCATTGGAATCTACTGAATTACCATCTGACTGATGTGAGAATTATTAGATGGCTATTCCTTATTCTTTTTTTTGGGTTATTTGGAATAGAAAGGCAATCTATTTCGAAAATCGGCACCTTTGGTGTTCAAACGTAATTTAGCATATTACGCAGATTAATTTCACAGGCCAACGTAATGAAGGTTTGTGAAAACATATGAAACCAATTCGACTAATTTTAATGTAGTTTAAGCTGCTGAAACCGAATATGATATCTGTTTTTTCTATCACCCATTATTTTCTCGCAAAATGAGATCGAATATTTTGTTCATTTTGTGTAATTATAAAAATATATTTACGTTTAAAGGTTAATTTGGGTCTACATTATATATTTATCCTCAGTTTCATTTAAATCGGTTGAAAACAAAATAATATTTCACTTTAGTTCAAAGAGGATTTCTCAATATTTCAATGAGGATAAAAGCTCGTTATTAGAATATTACCCAAAATGTTTAATTTTTTTCAAATATTTCTCAGATAAGTGTTTTTTGACACTAAAGGATCGGAGGAATTTGTAAGAACTTTTAAAATTTTTAACCGATTTTTGTGTTTTATATTCTTGGAACGATAATCGAGTATATGTATATTTGAATTATTTTCTGTTAAAATCTAAAAATATAAATTAAGTGGTAAAATTTTTGCAAAAACTACTTTCCACTTCAGAACCGTGGCGCCACTAGTTAAGGTAATCCTATAACTCAAAATTCTTCCAGAATGCATTTTTATAACTTTAAGTATTAGTCCAGAGGCAGAGACAGCCACAGCTGAAAAATTACAGAATTTTATATTTGTCACTCAAGTATACAGTCAGAAGGACTGAAAGATAAAAATGTGGAAAATTGGTGGGTGATACAACTTTTGTATTTCCATATTCGTGAATATTATTTGAAAAGTTTTTTCATCGTGAATTATGCATGACAACTCGTAGAGCAATAAATCGTATGTGAAGTATCACTATTTTTAGTGGCAAAGTAACGCAAAAGCATCCTAAGTATAAGCTGCTGAAATCGGGTCAAACGATTACAGAACATTGAAAGCAATTGATTCGACTGAAACTAACTTTGTCTGCAAATCTCCCGGAATATCCGACCACACTTTATGCCTTAATATTTATACCCACCACCACTATATTGGGGAGGATATTATGCGTTTATGCTAATATTTATAACACCCAAAAATATTGGTCCCACCTAAAAGAATACTAATCGGCTAAGAATCACTTCCTGATTCGATTTAGTTATGTCCGTCTGTCTGTGTGTCCATGTAAACTCAGGCGCACACTACAGATAGCATTTTTCAAGATAATGGATAGCATTTTTCAAGATAATTTTCAAGATAATGGCTACTCTTATTTGGACCCAGGGACAAAGCCAATTGAAAATGGTTAAAATCGGTCCATTATTTCGCTAGCTCCTATACAACCGCTCCCCCCAAATAAGCTTTATAACTCATAATTATGTTAGATGTTATAGTATCTCTTCTAAAATCGACAAAATTACTAGTAAATTTATTCGATTTTTTTTTTAATTCTCATTATTGTAGTTCCATATCAATAGTCCGATATTTGGAACCATATTTGCGGGAATTTAAACAAAAATATTTTAATGTGATTGCATATATGTGTTTTGCCAGCCTTGACATTAAAAATAATATGTTTTGCATTATTTTGTCATCAGACATTTAATGTCTAAAATGTGTAGAATATAATTATTTGAATTATCAAAATTTTGCATTGTCTATCTGTTAAGTTCAAGTCATTATTATCCTATGCCTCCCAGTGACATCATCTTCATCATTGTTGTTGTCTTCGTCACTACTGCCATCAACAACACAGACACATCATCAAATGTCTCACACAAGTCTTTTTTCTTTTTTAGTTTTTTGTCATTTTTAATGAACATTATTAAAGATAATTACTACAAGTTGAAATTTGACTACGTGTTGCACCTTGTGTCATGTTGTAGCGAACTAATATTGTGGTTAAAATGATAGTTTCTCATTGCTTTGTTAATGTTGCAGTTGTTGTAGCTACGTACGTATATATTTTTGAATGAATTCTTAGCCCAACCCTAACTAACCATCATGGTATTGTGCCTCGTAGTTGTATGAAGTAGCACAGCAGTGGATGTGATGACATGTACATGACAGGATGAAATGATGATTGTATGCGTGCGTGTGTGTGTGTGAACCGTAACCCTTTCGTTGTAGCTGTCGTTTGAAAATAATTTCTTGCGTTTATGAGATGTAAAATAAACTAATTTGCAATTTTGTGTCTGTAGTTGGATTTCCGTCATTTGTTGTATTTCGGTTAAGCTAAGCAAGAACAATATAATAAACACACACTCATTTATTCGCTTAAGCTCATACAGTGACAAATAATTATACACGTATACAAATTTTATACATACACTTGTAATATACATATTTATGCATATACATACAACCCTGCAATTCGGAGTGAATGTTCCGAATGGGTAATTTTTCTTACCATTCACCAGGATTGAAAAATACGTTCACCTAGATAAAGTCAATTGAACCTTGAAATACAAAAAGTTTATATAAAAAGGGGAAACTAAGACAAGATCTGACTACTCACTAAATTGCCATAAAAGATCCAAAAGCTTATCAATTCGTGTCAAAGAAACAGTTAGATATTTGGGAATAATTTTCTTTAAAATGGTTACATTGACTCCTTGTAAAACTGCTGGATACCTCATGTCTCGCCATTTCTCATCATATTATAAAGCAGTAACAACAATAGCAATTATAACAACAAAAGCACTTAAGGTTTAGGATTAAACTCATACTACAAACATAAGCATTTGCAACATTTTGTAACGTATGTATGTTAAATTTGCCTTTGCTATGCGTATGTGCCACAACAGTTTGTACATTATTTTCTATCTAACCGAAATAATTTGCTCAAAACTCTAATACACAAAAATTAAAAAAAAAAGAAAACAAAATGCTTCAACAACAAATAAATACGTCAAGAAACCCAAAACGCATGCAGTAAAACAAAAGTCATTGAAATTATAATGACCATAATGATGATGACGATGTTGTTGCTGACAATGACGATGACATCAACGACAATAATGTTGCTGTCAGCAATTTAATGACCGCGTTACGTGACGTAGTAACAATTTGCAGATGCAATCAAATACAGACGACGACGTCGACGCTCGAAAAGTGCGTTTCATCAAATCCTGACAGCAACACACCCAGACAAATAAATGGCATCTCAAATAGTACAAATTGATTTGTGTCGGGTAGGAGGATAATTTATGTAGATTTGTTTTAAATTTAATAAGACGTGATAGAAAATGTTGTCAGTTTCTATTGGTTTGGCAGGGATTTTAGGAGTAACAAAAAATATTTAGTTACATAATCCTTTTCTATGTAATAATAAATATTAAATAAATACAACATGAAACTTCCTTGAAGATATGTATTAAAATTTAATTTAAATTTATTGATTCCTGACTGAAATGGTTTAAACATTAGCTGAAGTAATTCTTGACAACCTGTTCTTTACATGTTAAAAATATAAAATCAAAATGTGTACGATCTAGGCAAAATAACTATGAGAATAATTTTTATATTAACATTTTTCTAAAAATTGTATTTGCTCATTTCGATTGTTTTAACTATCCTACTAACCAAATCATTATCTAAAGTAAAAAGCCTTATACTTTGTTTCATTTTCCTAGAAATAAATTTCGTTTTTATTTTATTTCCCGGAAAAGAAATTAACAGCCATTAAACTAATTGATTTTTCCTAATAGCTCAAGTAATACAAATTACTACAAGAGCCACAAAAACAAAAATATTCATTAAACCTGTATGTACTACAATATAATCAATAACATGGCTAAATGCCCTCAGGCGATCAGCACAACAACAAGAACGTTGTATGTCCACTTAGAAAGAACAACGTTCATAATATTCAGGCTTAAAACGTGACACAAAATTAACAGAAGGAAATACTTTTTGCAATTTCTCTTTCAAGAGTATAAATTTAAAAAAATATTTTATAGAGTGTATTTCATCAAAATGAATATATGTGTACAAACATTTTTTAAAATAAATTTATGAAAATTGTAAATAAAAATTGTTTGTTTTATGAAAATTGTTTAAAAAAGAAAACTAATCGAATTTTTTTTATGAAACGAAATAATTTTAAGGACAATTTTTGTTAAAATGTAATTAATGAAATTTTTTTATATAAAGAATTTATCTAAAACTTTCTTTTCTATAAAAATCAAGAATTTATTGATAATTTTCAATAAAAAGAAAATAATGTATCGACAAAGATCTATAAATTTTTTTTTTCCTGAAAAATGAAAATTATGAATTATTTACAATTTTCTGCAAATAGAAATAATATATCGATAGTTTGCTATTAAAAAATGTTTTATCGAACATTTTCTATAAAAAAAGCTCTTATCGAAATGAAAGCTGATTATTAAAAATATAGTTTTTATCAAAAAGCAAAAATTTTCTAATAACAAAAATTTATCGAAAAATGTATATAAAATTAAAATTAGTCCAAAATATTATATAAAAAAAAAATTTATAAAAAATGTTTATATAAAGAATGATTATCGATAATTTTTAAAAAGAAAGAATTGATAATTTTCTACAAAAGGAAAGAATTTATATCTATAAAAAAGAAAAATCAAAAATTTACTAAAAAAGGAAATTTATCGAAAATTTTCTATAAAAAGAAAATTTATTGAAAATTTTCTATAAAAAGAAAATTTATTGAAAATTTTCTATAAAAAGAAAATTTATTGAAAATTTTCTATAAAAAGAAAATTTATTGAAAATTTTCTATAATAAGAAAATTTATTGAAAATTTTCTATAAAAGGAAAATTTATCGAAAATTTTCTATAAAAAGAATATTTATCGAAAATTTTCTATAAAAGAATATTTATCAAAAATTTTCTATAAAAAGGAAATTTATCGAAAATTTTCAATAAAAAGAAAATTTATCGAAAATTTTCTATAAAAAGGAAATTTATCGAAAATTTTTTATAAAAAGGAAATTTCTCGCAAATTTACCATAAAAAGGAAATTTTTCGAAGATTTACTTTAAAAAGGAAATTGATCGAAAATTTACTGTGAAAAGGAAATTGATCGAAAATTTACTGTAAAAAGGAAATTTATCTAAAATTTTCTATAAAAAATAATTATCGAAAATTTACTGTGAAAAAGAAATTTATCTAAAATTTTCTATAAAAATGAAATTTAACGAAAATTTTCTATAAAAACGAAATTTATCAACAATTTACTACAAAAGGGAAATTTATCGACAATTTATTATAAAAAGGAAAATGATCGAACATTTCTATTAAAAGCAAATTGATCGAAAATTTTCCATAAACAGGAAATTTATCAAAAATTTTAAAAATTTAATGAAAATTTCGTAGAATAATTTTACGAAAACTTTTTATAAAAAGAAAACAAAACGAGAAAGATTTTATTAAATATTCTTTATAGAAAAAGAAAATAATTTTTTATAAAAAGAAAATTTTTCCAAAATTTTCACTAAAATGATATGATACCTTAATAATTATGTTAAAAATGATAATTATTTTTTAATAATAGATCATTTTATTTTTTTATTCAGAAATATTTTTACAATTTGTTGACAAAAACAGGATTTTCTAAAGAAGGGATTATTTGAGGGCAGGGAGTTAATATGGACCAATCCTATAAATTTTAGTAGAGGGATTTACGTCCACATTAGAGTTATATATGCAGAATATCATCGTGATATTGGTTTTTTAAAGCGAATCATCAAGTCGCTTTTAAAGAGGACTTTGGATGGGGAGTCAAATCCGATCATTACGAAAATCAGCACTATCTTTAAGTCTTATACAAAACTACGGTTTGCCGATGTTTAGAGAGAAACAAGAACACAAAGTTTACATGGACACATAGACGGACTGACTGACAGAAAGAGAGTGAACGACGGACGGACACAGCTAAGTCGGCGAGAAGGAGATTCTGAGCCGATTAGTGTAGGGTGTAGAACCAACATTTTTGTGTTACAAACATCAGCACAATACCTTCCCCACTATAGTGCTGTAGGGTTTAAAAATGCATCGATATTTTCTAGAGAAAAAATGTATCCAAATTTTTTTACGAAAATAAAATTTATGTTAAGTTTTTTATAAAAAAATGTATTAATAAATATCCGATAGAAAAAATATTTATCAAAAATTGTCTATAAAAGAATATTCAATTAAAAATTTTTATACAACTTTTCAAAAGATATTTGCCTACCATTCCATAATGTAGTGTAAAACTTAAAGCGCCATGTAAAACTAATTTCAAAACTGATTTCAACTGACCAATAAAACGGACAAGTTAATGTTTAAAATTGTCATAAACATAATTTTTGTAGAAAGGAAACGCAACGTCACCATACTATACTTTTACGAGAAAAAAAAACATGTTTCACTTATAGATACATTTAGCAATTTACACCATTTTCAAATTGAGTTTGAGGACGAAGGAATACAAATACAAAAAAGCAGCAACAACAAAACAACAATTTTCGTGTTATGTAATGAACTAACATTATCAAAATTACGCGTTTATAGATTTTCAAACCAATATTTATATTTAGCATTTTATGGCGTAACGCTGTGTTAAAATCATTGATGTCAATATGTATTCATTCATGTATTTGTATCTAAATATGCAAGTGTTTTAGTGTGAGTGTGTATGTGTGTTTGCACCAATTATGTCAATAATGAGGCTTAAAATGTGCGTGCCGTTTGTCCTGTTTTTAGACAGAAAGAGAAATCTCTAATTAGAAATTAATGCAAATTCAATTTATAATAATTACATTAAGTTTTTCAGTTTGTATTCTCGTTTTAATTTTTTGTTTGTTGTTTTTAATGTTGTTGTCTCTTTTGTAGTATTTGCCAAACTCAATTAAGTGACCAGTAAAACATTTGTTGCGTACAAAGAATTAATAAACTGATTATAGGACCAGTCGAAGTGATTTTCAAATGTTCGCTTCGAAAGACTATTTGTCGTTGATGATAATGGTTGCAAATATACATGCAAATATATTTCTATATCAACTAATTATAGCTTTGAATTCAAATGGTTTTTTTAAACATAATTAAATTAATGGTAATTATATTAAGAATGCTTATTATGTGTCTCTTTAAGATTACAAAAGCGAAAAGTAAGGCGTGTTTATAATAAAGGCAATGTTTGGATTTGCACATATTTAAAATTATAAGAATTATAAAATGAATAAATAATTAAAATATTTAAATAATGAGATTAATAAAAATAGCAGATGTAAGAGATTTTAAAGCACAAGAAGGACTTATTCGTTTCGAACTTTATTTAAAATTTTGTCTAAAATTTTCTAATTTTATTTTAATTTTTAATTTTATATTAATCAGAGAATTTTACGACAATTTTCAAACAAACAGTGAATTTTTGAAATAAATTTGTAAAAAAGAGAAATTTGGATTATTTTCGATTTTTTTTATTTCAATTAAAAATAAATTTTTTTAAAATTCAAATATCTATATATATATATAAATGAATGAGTGTTTGTTTGTATGTTTGAACGTTATAGACTACTAAACGGCTGAACCGATTTTCTTGAAATTTTCACAGCGTATTCCTGCATGTCTGGAATAGGTAATAGGCGATGTGCCACGCCCACATTAAGAAAATATAAAATCCGTATATTTGAAATAATATAACAGTTAGAGTCCTCATGATCATTCAGGACAAAAAGTAGGCGGACTAGCATTAGGAGGCGTGGTACCCCCCATATAAATTAAATACAAAAATTCGTTTATCTTGGAAACTATTATAGTTAGAATCTTCAAATTATGCACGAATAACTTTAACATCCATCTAAACATTTTGGGTAATAAATTGGTGCACTACCCTTGAGGGGAGCGGCACCTCCCATATTAATTAAAGACAAAAATTCATTTATCTGGAAAACTAATGGAACTAAATTCTTCAAATTTTGCACGAAAAACTTAAATATTCATCTGAACATTTTGGAGGAAAAAAGCGGACTTTCATCTGGGGGATCTGGAAGCCCCCATATGAATCAAATAGAAAAATTCGTATATCTGAGAAACTATTGGAGCTAGAATCTTCAAATTTTACATGAAGAACTTTGAAATTCATGTCAACATTTAGAGCATAACGGGCGGACTTTCAATGGGCGACTTGGAACAACATATATGAATTAAATACAAAATTTCGTGCATCTTGGAAACTCTTATATTATTAAATATTTTTTATAAATAATTAGAAATTGGCGATAGATAGAAACTGGCGAACTTGGAATAATTTGTTTGACATCTCTCATATGTAACATATTATAAATCTGGAAAACTATTGTAGCAAGGATCTTCAAAATCGTTAAGTGGGATTTTTATTTATACATATTCCTTTTAGGGTAGCAAAGCACACTGGGTATAGCTAGTTTTCTATAAAAACGAGACCTAGAAATTTTTAATAAAAAGGGAAATTTAAAAAAAAAAATTTCCATAGGAAGGGATTTTTTTCGAAATTTTAATCAAAAACGAAAATTTTTGGAAAATTAGATATTTTTAAAATGTTTTATAGGAAGGGACATTTTTCGAAAATTTTATATAAAAAGAGATTTTTGAAATTTCTGTAAAAATATAAATTTTCGAAAATTTTATACAAAAAGAAAATCTTTAAAATTTTTGGAAATTGTTCTCCAAAATTTCTTTTTAGCATTTTTACAAAAACGTGTAACTTTACGAACATTTTCTACAAAAAATTAAAGAAAATTTTCCATAAATAGTTTTTTGAAAAAAAAAAAAAAAAAAAAAAAAATCCAAAAACAATTTGCGAAACGCTCTTCAGAGAATTTTCAGACAATTTGCTATAAAAAGAGAAATCTTTCGAAAACTTTTTTATCATTAGGCTATTTTCAATAATTTTCGATAAAGAGAGAAATTTTCGATAATCTATCTATATATATATATGTATATATATATAAATTAATGTGTTTTGTATGTACATATGTATGTTTGTTTGGACTTTATAGACTGCTAAACAGCTGGACCGATTTTTCTGAAATTTTCGCAGTTCCTTCCTATATGCCTGAAAAGAACTACAGGCTACGCCCACATACATAATTAGTATTTAAAATCACATATCTTAGAAACTGCAAACTTTGACATGAACATATGGACACAAAATGGGCGGACTAGCTATAGTAGGCGTGGCCCTCCCGTATATAGAAAACCTTAAATTAGTATATCTGAGAAAATATAACAGTCCACTAATTTTTCGGAGCCACTGTAGTATCAACATGAATACTTAGGACAAAAATACTAGAACTAGCAATAGGGGGCGGGGCACCTCCCATATCAATTAAATACAAAAAATCGTTTATTTGGGAAACTATTAGAGCTGGTACCTCTCATATGAATTATATATAAAAAAATCTTTTATCAAAGAAACTATTAGATCTGGAATCCTAAAATTTTGCACGAAGAACTTTGACATTCAATTGAACATTTGGGTAATAAATTGGCGGACTAACAATAGGGGCGTAGCACCTCCCATATGAATTAAATAAAAAAAATCGTTTAACTAGAAACTATTAGCTAGAATCTTAAAATTAAAAAAAAAAAGAAATTTAACATTTGGGAGTAAAATGTGCGGACAATTTTTAAAAATTAAATTAAAAATTTTAAAATTTTTGATAAATTTCTATAAGATGAGAAATTTTTGAAAAATGTCTATAAAAAGTTAAATTTTCGATAATTTTCTATAAAAAGAGAAATTTTCGAAAATATTCTATAAATTGAGAATATTTTCTCTAAAATGAGAATAAGAGTCTTTTAAGACTTATTTAAAATTTCCTATAAAAATAAATTTTTAGAAAATTTTTTGGAACCTTAAATTGTTACAAAAATTTAATATTAACCATTCTCTTTAGTAGAAAATATATTGAAATAGTTTGTTGAAAATAAATTTTCCACACCTTAAATAGAAAACCCAAATTTCTCTGTGAAACCTAAATAATAGATTTTCTCACCAATCGATTTTCTTAAAAAAAAAAAAAAAACATCTCCATCGTTAAAACCTCCAATGACGACCATCATAATTTTAGCGGAAGTTTAAATTTGACAAAATAAGAAAAACCCCGAACAATGAAAAAAAAAGGGTTACAAATGAAATCCGCACTTTAGGGAAATAATTAAAACGGAAATACAATAAAAACTGTCAATTCATTAAACACTTGAAGAAGAAAAATTATATGGCTCACAAAGTACACGACGACTAATGTACAAAACATACATACAACAATTCACTCAATTGGAACACCTATGAGACAGACGCAGAAGAAAAAGGGTTAATAATTGTTATGAATGACTGACAATTTCATTTTATTTTTTGATCTCTGTCAATCAATGAATTTTAAAATAAGTCTGGTCATGTTTTTAATATTTTTCGTTTTATTCTTTATTAGAAATATTTTGATCTATACTAATTTACAAAATGAATGGAAAGAAATGATGACAATAAAAAAAGGGTGACAATTTATTCACTTGACAATTGTTGTAAGTGGTACTTGTAATTTTGAATGGTCATTGAACTGTTTTTTTTAAGCTTTAATAATTTCTTGTTGAAAAATTTACAAATTTATTTTTGAGTAAATTAAGTGTACAGCAACAGATGTTATATGTATTGTAAAGTTGTATCAAAGACTTACCATAAATAGTTTTAACTAAATATTGATATTAAGTCTTTAGTTTAAAAATATTTTTTAAAAAGAAAACTTTTTGAAAGTTACTAAATTCCAAAAGTTCTCAAAACTTCTCAAAACATGTTGTTTTAGTTATCTTTAAAATGTAAAAACTATTTGTGGTACAACCTTTCTTCTTTACTGCCAAAGGTGGTGGTCAATTTACGCTTGTTATTAGGTCTTTTGTTTGTACTATTCTACCTTTTTTGTTCTTTTCTACTACCAAAGGCTTACAAATTGTCCCTAGTCATGATGAGTAGCCATAAATGTTCGCCCAACAAATTCTTGTTCTTCTGGTAACATTTTATTTTACAGGAATTTATATTATATGTCGGTCTTAAGAACAAGAACAAAAACAAAAAAAAAAAAAGTAAAAGCTTCATGTCATTATTATCATTAAAATCAATATCAAAAAGGTGCACTTGATAGATCTTGCAGTTATGAAGGTATCTTATAGAAACTTTTATGCGTATTAAGTCCATCAAATGACGGATTAGAATGCCATTAGAGAGCAAAGTACGACATTTGCTTAAAATAAGTTTTAAGCTGTTAATGTAAGAAGATAGAAAACTTTGATTAAAAGTCTAAATCAATCAAAGTTTACTCTAAAGGTTTTATTTAGAAAAAAAAAAACAAAAATTTAAGTTGAGTTTTATGTTAGTCTTTTACCATAAATAAAAACAATAAAATTAGAAAAATAACTTTAAACATTTCGCGATACATTGTTTAAAAAATGTTTAAAAAATCTGTGGCAAAACAAAAACTCCAAATAGCAATTTACAGACTTTTTGTCTAATCAAGTTGACAGTTGAAGCAATATCAGCCTTGAAAGAAATAGAAACTAAAAAAAAAGTTTATTAAAAACCATGACACATGCTGGTATGAAAAAAAAGAAAAACTGTTGTAAACAATTGAGGAAAAGAAAACAAGAACGAAGAAAACAATTGACAGAAATACTAATACAGCGAAATTGTTTCCCACATCGAAATATTTACAAATGTTACCAAAAAAATCTTGCAGCAATTGAATTTTTTACAAATACCACAAGATGTACAGTGAATGCTACTTGAAAGGAACATTTAGTATGAATGTTATTATACCCTACACCACTATAGTGGGTAGGGTATGTGCTGATGTTTGAAACGCCCAAAAATATCGCAATTTCCCAAAAAATTTCATGAAGTCTATTGAAAATGGTTGAAATCGGTCCATTATTTCGCCTAGCCCCCATACAACCATAGGGCTTTTGAGCTAATAATTATGTTAAATTTTTCAGAATATCAGAAAAAATCTTAGGGTCTTATCTTTAGGGTCATTTGACCCTAGCCCCCATACAAAGTCACCTTCAGAAAATTACACTGAAATTCTGCATAAATAAGTTTAATGTCATCGTAAATCCCTCTACCAAAATGTATACGAATAGGACCACATTTACCTTTGACCCTATATAACACCTCTTTCAGAAAATCTTTATTATTAGAAAAATAATCCATATTTTTGACATATTCACGGATGTAGGGTATCATATGGTTGGTCCTGCCCCACTATACATTTCTTAGAATTTTCTAAATTTTTTGTCGTTTTAGAAAATGTTCATATTGATTTCAAAATTTCAAGGGCTCTAGCTGTGATAGATTCACAGATATACTAATTTTTGTAATTAGTTAATAAGGGAATTACCACGCCCACTATTGCTAGTCACCTTATTCTTCAACTAAATGTTCTTGCAACAGTTGAGGATTCTATCTCCAATAGTTTCCCAGGTATACAAACTAAATATGTTCTTTATGTGGGAGATGTCAACCCCTCTATATGCAGTCCGCCCATTTTGTTCACAAATGTTTGTTTGGATGTCAAAATTGTCCATACCTAATTTGAAGCTTCTTGTTGCAGTTTCTGAGATATATGACTTATAATACATATTTTATATGTGGGCGTGGCACCTTGCCTACTTGATATTTCCATCCTTCTAGACATATAGCATTACACTGTAAAAATTTCATGAAAATCGTTGTAGAGAAAATTTTCGAATCTAAGGCGAATTCTAGTTTTGTAAGAAGAACTTCAATTAATTGCATTTTAATAGAGAATTCTTCAAAAACTCTCTTTTTACGCAAAATTATTGACAATTTTTTATTTCTAGAACAATATTTTTTAAATTCGTTATTTGTATTGTCTATTTATGATAGCTTCCACTGTCTACAACTAAATAGACATAAAACTATAATAAAAATCTAAAAAAGTTTAATAAGTTTTCCCATTTTTCTTTTTATTTATCTGTGAAAATGTGAAAGAATTTCTACAAAAATAGACCTCCTCAAATAAGATCCTTGCAGATATGTATGTTGGTATGAACAAATTGATAAAAATCTTTACACTAAACTCTTATTGTACGGAATTACACAGATTTACAAAATGATCTTACGTTACGCCTCAACCGAAATCGAACAATTGCGTACAACTTGGGAACAGTTTATCTATTTCTTATTGTATTTTGGGTTTAAATGACTTGAACTCAATATGATTTAACGTTACACTGAGTGATGTATTTTTTTTGCACAACAAACATTTGTACTCTGAGAGAAAAAATACAAAATTAAAAACGAAACGAAAAAAAAATTTAAATAAACATTCATTTTGAATGACAGTTGAACAAATTAAACAATGTCTGCATAAACAAAAACAGAATAAAAAATAACGAGAAATTGGAAAAAGTGCAAATTCTAACTAGAAAAAACTTAATTTTTTTCCACAGTCAGTCAATGTTAAATGTAATAAACGCCCCGTGTATGTACATACTGCAAGAGGTAGAAGCTATAGAAGTTTGTAGTAGCAAAGTGACAGTATTATGCAAAAATACAGTTGACAGCTAAATGTCAATGTTTGACATTTGCACGACACTTGCTGTATTTGTGTAGAAAATGAAAATAATAACAATATTAAAACAGAAACAACAAGACTAAATTGTGCTTATAGAAAAATTGCAAAAATATTGTTGTTTTGTTAGAATTTGTTTTTGTTTGGTGTTCTTTTTTATATAAAATTCGTGTCCTGACATCATGAAAATGAAATGAATTTATTAAACATAATATTTCAGAGAGGGAGAGGAGAGTGAGAACCTTTCTATATAGTAATCTATTTCAAACATTAGCTATCAATCCCAGAGATAGAAACCTTGATAAAATTTAAAATTAAAACTTATATCTATACACTATAGACTAGACTATAGACTAGACTATAGACTAGACTATAGAGTAGACTATAGACTAGACTATAGACTAGACTATAGACTAGACTATAGACCAGACTAGACTATAGACCAGACTAGACTATAGACACAGACTAGACTATAGACTAGAACTAGACTAGACTAGACTATAGACTAGACTATAGACTAGACTATAGACTAGACTATAGACTAGACTATAGACTAGACTATAGACTAGACTATAGACTAGACTATAGACTAGACTATAGACTAGACTATAGACTAGACTATAGACTAGACTATAGACTAGACTATAGACTAGACTATAGACAAGACTATAGACTAGACTATAGACTAGACTATAGACTAGACTATAGACTAGACTATAGACTAGACTATAGACTAGACTAAGACTAGACTATAGACTAGACTATAGACTAGACTATAGACTAGACTATAGACTAGACTATAGACTAGACTATAGACTAGACTATAGACTAGATTATAGACTAGACTATAGACTAGACTATAGACTAGATATAGACTAGACTATAGACTAGACTATAGACTAGACTATAGACTAGACTAGACTATAGACTAGACTATAGATAGACTATAGACTAGACTATAGACTAGACTATAGACTAGACTATAGACTAGACTATAGACTAGACTATAGACTACTATAGACTAGACTATAGACTAGACTATAGACTAGACTATAGACTAGACTATAGACTAGACTATAGACTAGACTATAGACTAGACTATAGACTAGACTATAGACTAGACTAGACTATAGACTAGACTATAGACTAGACTATAGACTAGACTATAGACTAGACTATAGACTAGACTATAGACTAGACTATAGACTAGACTATAGACTAGACTATAGACTAGACTATAGACTAGACTATAGACTAGACTATAGACTAGACTATAGACTAGACTATAGACTAGACTATAGACTAGACTATAGACTAGACTATAGACTAGACTATAGACTAGACTATAGACTAGACTATAGACTAGACTATAGACTAGACTATAGACTAGACTATAGACTAGACTATAGACTAGACTATAGACTAGACTATAGACTAGACTATAGACTAGACTATAGACTAGACTATAGACTAGACTATAGACTAGACTATAGACTAGACTATAGACTAGACTATAGACTAGACTATAGACTAGACTATAGACTAGACTATAGACTAGACTATAGACTAGACTATAGACTAGACTATAGACTAGACTATAGACTAGACTATAGACTAGACTATAGACTAGACTATAGACTAGACTATAGACTAGACTATGGACTAGACTATGGACTAGACTATAGACTAGACTATAGACTAGACTATAGACTAGACTATAGACTAGACTATAGACTAGACTATAGACTAGACTATAGACTAGACTATAGACTAGACTATAGACTAGACTATAGACTAGACTATAGACTAGACTATAGACTAGACTATAGACTAGACTATAGACTAGACTATAGACTAGATTATAGACTAGGCTTTAGACTAGACTTTAGACTAGACTTTAGACTAGACTTAAGACTAGACTTTAGACTAGACTTAGACTAAACTATAGACTAGACTATACACTAGAAGCTCTCTGTCCTATAATCGGTAAATTACAATTTTGAATACAAGTCGGTACTACAGTTAAATTTAATTTGCTTTCTCTGACTCCATCCATCTCTGTTGTATGTATTTTGGTTTTCTGGATGTGGGGGTCTGTTTTTCTTTACTCGTTTTTGGTTCTGCTTTTTATACTTTGTATAATTTTTTTGCCTTTGGCTAGTGACAGAGACATTTGTGATTTTTTAATATAAATTTAATTAGAAATATGCAGTAACAGTATGTTGCAAGCATTTTCATCTCTCATGTACACAAACACTACCATTGGAAAAATCATGACAGAAACAAAAAAAGGAAAATATATGGCATGGGGGTTTTTAATATTTAGTTCCCCTCTCAGTTATAAATATTCTGTGTAAGAAGAGAGGAAACCTTTGCTGTCACATTGACAGTTGTTGTCTGATTTTATATGAAATTATTTTGAAAAAAACAGTGTGAGCACCCAAAATTTTATTAGTACGTATTCCTAAGTGAATTCATTATAATTCTCAACATTTGTTGCCCAATTTATAACTCAACAAACTCAAAACTCACCCCTTATAAATCTTATAACATTCAACAACATGTTACACATTCCAGATGCATTTTTGTTTTTCAAAAAAAAAAAAAAAGTGAAATTTATATTGGGCCACAAGGAATGTTTTGGGGGGTTATCAAAGCAAAATGAGGAATGTAATGAAAAAATGTTCCAAAAAGCATCAAAATGTACCAAATAATAAATTAAACATTAAAAATTTTAAAAGTACCAAAGTACTTTCTATGCCACCCCTGCTGCCAGTACTTAATTTAATTGCCATATTTTTTTTCCTTTGCTGTTTTTTATATATCAAAGCCCTACAGGTTATTTGATTTTTGGCTTAGAATTATATTCAATTTTCATTTCTGCAGTTTTGCGAGAGTATATGTATTTTTCGAAAGCAAAATGCCCTTTGGCGGTATTTTTCTTCAAATTACTTTGATGTGTTCAATTACTCTAGGGCATTACCACAAAACGATCGTAAATGTTTGAAATTATTTCGTGATTAGTACAAAGAGTTTAAGCTTAAGGGGATGTTTTCAGTTGTTTTCGATGGTATTAAAATATAAATAAATGCAAAATACATGTGTCGGAAACAGGGTGTTTATCTGCATATGTTGAGATATTTTCTTGTTTTTCATTGTATTTTAAAATATGTTTTCCTACAATGCGCCCCGGTTTGCTTGGTGGGCTGTGTTTTGTTTTTGTTTTACGAGTTGGTTGTATGGTTGAATAATAATGTGTATAATTTAATTAAATTTTGTTTTTCAAAAAATACGAATATAATTCAGGTTTTCTGAGACATTTTTATTAAAAATAAATGTCATCTGTTAGGAAAATTATTTTCACATTTGTTTCTGACACTTTTTATTTTAGTTTTTAAATTGAATGTAGTTTTTATTTTATTGTATTATTAGACATTTATCTGTTTTATGAAAAACTATTTTTAGATTATTAACGTAAACACTTTGATGTTTAGAAAATTTTAGTTAAGGTAAGATTTTTTACGAGCTTTAAAATTAATTTTAATTTAAAGCCTAAAAAAATTCTAAAAAATCAACTACTCGAACTTAAGATATTTCCTTATTAAGCAAGTAAGGAATTATGGTCGGTAATGGCCTCTCATATGATACCAATACCAGTTATGACTCAAA